>NC_091470.1:246291453-246661453 GCF_036971445.1 Narcine bancroftii | reverse complement strand
TCAGTTCCTGAATTCCTTTTGTACACACTTTCCTTATTCCACATTGTCTAACCTGTTTCTCCTACCAAAATGTATCATTACACATTCCTCCACATTAAACTTCACCTCATGCATCTGCCCATTCCAGCAGTCTAAAATTTCTATAGTTCATGATTTTGCTAAGCTCCGTGTCATTCACAAATTTAAAAGTTGCGATTTTAACATAGATCAAAAAAAGGTAATCATCCTTATACTTATCCCTAGGAAATGCTGCTACTCATCTTCCTCCAGTCTGAAAAACTATCATTCACCGCAATCCTTTGTTATTTGTCAACCTTGTTTTGTACTGTCAATAAGCCTTTTATGTCATTTGCTTCAACTTTGCTGATAAGCCTATTACTTGGAACTTTACCAAAAACCTCCTTGAAGTTCACCTTAACCACATAAACTGCACCCTGTTATCAATTTAATCAAAATTTCTTGCAAATTGGTTCAATACATTTCCCCCGTCGCAAATCCATTTTCCTCTGGTGACGTTTCATGTTGTGGATCATTTTGTTTTTAAAAGCTTTCCAACCACTTGGTTTAAACTGATTCAAAGTTGCTGGGCCCACCCTGCCTCCTTTTTATGGAGTACCATTTACTACTCTCCAGACCTGTAGCACCACCCCACATGCAAAGAGCATTGCTCCCCACACTACCTTCCATACTACCTTCAAAATCCTTGTTTGCATCCCATTTGGTCCCAATGACTACATTACTTCAACTTTTCTCATACCTCTGTGTTGTCATTTTTTAATGTATCCAGTATCAGAACTATCTGCTCTTTCACTATTAAATTGGAAACACCCTTTTTCCTGGTCTAGACACATACTTAGAACCAAATACTCATGTAGTATCTTATCAATGTCTTCGGCAACTATCAGCAAGCTGCCATTTTTTGCCTCAGTGGATTAATCTCATCTGACAACAGTACATTTTTGGATTTCTAAACATGTTGGCTTTCATACACAAATCACATGCAAGATTCAGAAGCATTTGATGTGTTGGCTTTGAGTGCAAGAGCAGTACTCAAATAATTTTGGCCCTGATGACACCATACCTGGCATCACATACCCGGATTTGGTCTCATGAATCAAGGAAGAACAGATTTACAGGCTGTTTGAAAACTTCACTCGATTGTAATTAAATTTGCATTTTAGAAGGAGAGATTAAATAGAGTGGGGCTATAATTTCCTCAGTTAGATACATACAGAAGCAGAAATTTATGAAAGGAGTTTGACACTGAAGATGTGGCAAAGTTGTTGCCCTAGCAAGACTGTCGAGAAGCAGAAGCTGAATTTTAAATATAAGGGTTTTAAATATCCTTTCTAAAAATAAACTTTATTTATATAATACAAGTACAAAATTATATGTAAAACCTCTATTACAATTCATTATTTGTAAAATACATAGTAATAGATTAATAATCTCCCCCTCTCCCCCACCCAGCCACCCAACTACAAAGAAAAAAAAACTCATCTACCCCTACCCCCCCCCCCATAGTAATGGAGCTTTTACAAATGTCAATTATTTACATACCATGGTGTGTGCTTTTTTTTTAAAGTAATTAGGGTACATTCAAATCCATATGTTTTAAATATGGATCCCACATTTTAGTAAAAAAATAATTATTATGTCTTTCAAGTTATTTTTTCTAAATAAATACATGTTTTCAGCTCATTATGCCATCTTTGAATATTTATTTCTACATCATCTTTCCATGTTACCTCAATACATTTTCTAGCCACTGCTAGAACCAAGCAAATGAATGCAATTTGAAACATATCGATGACAGAAGTGAGGAAAGGAAAAGGACAACAATTTAAAAAAAACTGTATTTTAAAGTGCTGGAAAAAAGCGGAAGAAGTTGGGTGTATCGGACAGAAGCCGCCTCAGGATCAAATTTCAATGGAGCCGAAAAAGCAGCGTACATCTCCGGCCAGGATGGGGGAGGTGTCGGCGTCCTCCATGCGCGGATCGGTGCAAGATGGCGACAGCGCAACCTCGCTGGCGTCAGTCCAGGACATCCACAGAGACGAGGTAATGTGCGCGGCTATTGGCGTTGAGGTCCAAGGGGGGGCCTTGGGACACAAGCATGAGCGTGTCAGAGTGTCTTCTGGTGTGCTGGCCCGCAGCGACGGCATTGTCATTGGAGGCCCGTTATCGCGCTGTCGGCACTATGAGCATGCGCGCGAATTCGCGCATGCGCGAGGTCCTCGACCGGATCTGGGCAGTGGGGTTGCCACTCTTCATTGAGCCAACAAGGTTGGCCCGGCTTGGAGAGGACTCCAGACCCGCAGTCAAGTTGCCAGGGAGGAGATCTTTGTGCTTGAAGAATATCTCAAATTTCTGGATGAAGATCAGAAACTATTCATAGTTGCTGCTAATGTGATTGAAGGTAGGCCCAGGACATCAAAGGCACCTTCATTTTATAAATCAGATTCCTCACCAGTTTTAATGAGTCCATCACCGGGTCCTGACATAGTGACCATGTTTGAAGAATTGACAAAACAAAATGATAATATGATGGAGTATATGTCAAACAGTTTTCATGGTATTGATGAACAGTTTGCTGATATTAAAGTGAAAATAACTGATATGACAGGAGAAATTGCCTCTATGAAAATGGATGTCAATAAGTGCTCGACAGCTGTTGATGTTGTACAAGAGAGAATTAAGTATGTTGAAGACAGAGTTGACCAAATTGAAGAGTCGTTTACTGGATGGGAAGTTCAAAAGAGAGATTTTTTGCAGAAAATTCATTCATTGGAGAACCAGAGTCGTCGTAATAATATTAAAATAGTGGGACTCCCAGAGGGTATTGAAGAAGCGAATCCTACAAAATTTTTCAAGGATTGGATTCCGGATATGTTGGGGGATAAATATTTTCCAGAAGGTTTGGAATTGGATAGAGCGCACCATAGGTTAAGAAAGAAACCTTTCCCGAGTCAACCTCCAAGAGCAGTATTGATTAGATGTCTCAGATATCAAGATCGAGAAATTATTTTGTGTTTGGCAATCCGACAGGCTTGTATAACTCAAAGCCCGATGATGGTTCAAGGTAATAGGGTTTTTTTCTATGCAGATTTAAGCCAAAAGGTTATTCAGAGATGCAAGGAGTTTAACCCAGCTAAGGCAGTTTTGTTGAAGAAGGGGTACAAATTTGCCTTTCAATATCCGGCAATATTGAAGGTATTCTATGGGTAATACCAATCTCAATTTCTTCAAAAGGCACAGGATGCATAACCTTTTGCTAATTCTTTGCCAGATTACAAGCTGACAAGATTTGTCTACAAAACCTTTGGTGAGCATAAATAAGACTAGGAATGGAAAGGAGAAAAAAAGGCTGGAAACTGGTCAACTGATGGATTTGGAGGAGGATCCTCAAGTTTCAACTGAATCATGAATGGACTACATGTATTTTCTCTTTGTGAAGTCTGGTCGGGGGGAGGTGGATGACCCAGTTATTTCTGAAGTCGTCAGCCACTGGTGGTATTAACCACACCCAGTTAATAGAGGGGCGCACAGCTCTCGCAGTTTTTTTTGGGGGGGGTTTATTTTTGCTTTTTTTTAGTTTATTTGGGGTTTTTTTAAAACATAAAGGAGGTTTTTTGTAATTTTTTTTAGGAGCCTTTATTTCAATATTGTACTTTTGGTATGACATGCTCGGATTATAGTTCTATTAGTATGTCAAGTTTAAACTTTGCAACTTTTAATGTTAAAAGGTTTGAATAACCCAATAAAAAGAAAGTGTGTTTTGGCCTATATTAAGAAAATGAAGGTAGACATAGCTTTTTTTTTAACAAGAAGCCCATTTGACTGAGAAAGAACATTTAAAATTAAAAAGGGATTGGGTTAGATAGGTTATTGAATCTTCCTTTAATTCTAAAGCCCAGCAAGTTGCAATTTTAGTTCTTAAGAAATTGCCTTTTATATTGGAATCAGTCTCAAGAGAAGACGGGCAGGGTATTGACAGTTAATTGTAAAATTTTCTCTGAGGTTTGGACATTGTTAAATGTTTATGTTCTGAATGTGGATGATGAATAATTTATTACTGAGGTTTTTTTTGAGTTTGAATCAAGTGAATGAAAATATTTTAGTAGGAGATTTTAATTGTTGTTTGGACAAATCAAAATCTTTGAAAAAAAACTAAGATGGTGGAACGTTTAGCAGTTGTTATGAAAGATTTGAATTTGGGAGAAATTTGGAGGAAATTAAACCCGACAGAGAAGGATTTTTCATTTTACTTAGCAAGACACGAGTCCTTCTCCAGAATTGACTTTTTTTTAAATATCAGCTCAATTACAGGGGAGAATAACTAATGCGGAATATAAAAGTCGAATGTTGTTTGATCATTCACTTTTGTCAATGTCTTGTATTAGTTCTGATATAGTTCAATATAGCATTGTTAAAGCAGCCCGAGTCTGTCACTTTTATTTGGGACCAAATTAAGTTGTCTATACAATTGAACGAGAATTCAGTGCAGAGTAAGTTTACATTATGGGATGCATTGAAAGCGTACTTAAGTGGAAAAATTATTAGTTATACTACTAAATGCAAGAAAAAATATTTGGCAGAAAGTCATAAACTTGAGGAGGAGATTAAGGTTTTAGAAAAGGACTTGCAGAGATACCTGATGGAAGATAAGAAGATACGACTATCTAATCTGAAATTGCATTATAATACTTAACAGACATATCAGTACGAGAAGTTGATTCAAAGATCAAAACAACAGTATTAAGAGTTAGGAGAAAGGGCTCATAAGGTATTAGCTTGGCAATTGAAGACAGAACAAGTGTCTAGGATGATAAATGTGGCAAGGAAAGGTTCAAGGGTCACATAAACCTCATAAGATCAATGACGAATTTCGTTCATTTTATCAAAATTTATATACTTTAGGGATTGAACAAGATACTGATCAAGTAGAATCATTTTTGGCCGATTTAGACTTCCATTTTTGAGTGATTTCGATGCTCAGGAGTTGGATTATCTACTTACTGATTTGGAAATTAAAGAGGTATTACAAACTATGCATAATTGAAAATCACCCGGGGAGGATGGATTCACTTTGGAGTTTTATAAAGAATTTTATGATTACTTCCGGTATTTCGACAAGTACTAAAACAAGCTTCAGAGTCTTTTTCTAGAGCCTTGATTATCGTTATTCCAAAAAAAAAATTGTAATCCTATAAAAGTAGCATCATATAGACCGATTTCTTTGTTAATTGTGGATTATAAAATTGTGGCTAAAGTGCTTGTAAATAGACTTGCAAAATATCTGCCATAATTGATTCATGTAGATCAGGCAGGTTTTATTTAACATCTTTATTCAGCTGATAATATTGCCATAAATTAATGCATCTAAAAATCAACATAATCAACCTTTAATATCAGCCCTCAATGCTGAAAAGGCATTTGATCGGGTTGACTGGCATTTTTTGTTTAAAGTCTTGGAATGTTTTAAGTTTGGTCCACTCTTTATTGGTTGGATAAGGGCCTTTTACAACAATTCATCAGCTCGAGTGGTGACAAACAGACAAATTTCATCTTCATTTAATTTATCTAGGTCAACTAGACAAGGCTGTCCGTTATCTCCAGCTTTATTTACATTAATTATTGAACCATTGGCTCAGTTTATTAGAACATTAACATTAAAGGTATTAGAGTGGGAGGGGAAGAATATAAAATTAATTTATTTGCAGATGATGTGTTAATATACTTAACAAATCCCAAAGAATCTCTGATATATCTTCAGAGATGTTTGGAACAATATGGAGAAATGTCTGATTATAAAGTTAATTGGGACAAGAGTGAATTATTACCAATCTCAAGTAAAGATTATTCAAATTGTAAACAGATTTAATTGGTCTGATAGAATAAAGTATTTGGAGGTGATAGTAAATGTGGAGTATCAGTATTCATATCATCTGAATTATATACCTTTATTGAAGAAAATTAAGGCAGATTTGAGTAGGTGAAAGGATCTTCCCTTGACTTGGGTAGATGGGACAGGTGAACTGTATTAAAATGAATATATTTCCCCGTATACAATATCTTTTTCAATCTATTCCTTGTTCTTTATGAATGCTTCAGTTTGGTTGTTTTTAATGTAAAAGTAAGTTATCTCGAGTGTCTTTGCAAAAGTTGATTTGGAAATATGCTTTTGGAGGACTGCAGTTACCAAGCTTTCAGAATTATTATGAAACAGCACAATTGAAATTTATTAATTGAATGTCAGACTCTGAGCAATTTCCAGCATGGGCTAAAATTGAATTGTCACAGATAGAGAGTAATGTTAAATACTTTATTTAAATGGAAACCTTACTTTTTTAAATACTTGTAATGTACCTATACTTAAACATTTATTGGAGATCTGGTAGAAGAGAGATCAAATAATGGGATCCAAAGGTAAAATTACTGCTCAGACTCCTATATATCGGAATAGGATTATTCCATTTGCTATGGATAGTCAATATTTTAAAAACTGGGTATCAAAGGGTATTAGAATGGTGGGAGATTGTTTTGAGAAGGGTGTCTTTCTTTTACTCAACTTCAAGATAAATTTGGGATATCAGCAATCTCACTATTTGCTTTCTATCAAGTGCGAGCTTTGATAAAGGAAATTTAGGGCAGGAATTTAAGCTTCCGAGTTTGACTAGGTTTGAGAAGTTGACTGCAGAAAGTTTAAAAAAAATGGATTTATATCAGAAATGTATGCATTATTGCAAGAGAAGATGGATAAGCCTGGTATTTTTAAAATAAAGGGTAAATGGTAGAAGGAGCTACAGCTCTTTATTTCGGAGGAAGATTGGATAAAGATGTGTGATGAAGGTGTAACCAGGTTGATTAATGTAAGATGTAGTTAACTATAACTTTTTGCATCAGCTATATTTGACACCATAGAAATTAAAACTATATGGAATCATATTTATGCTTTTGGTGTGGAATACAGAAAGGGACGTTTTTAAACTCGGTTTGTTCTTGTGAAAAAGGTGAAAAGTTTTTGGATGAAGATTTGGGAATTTTTGGAATGTTTGTACAACATTCAATTACTGTTTGATCCAATACTTTTTTTTTTAAAAATGGGATACATGACAAACTTAAAAGTGGGTCTAAAATTGGATAAGACCCATCCTTCTTTGAGGAGAGGTAACACCTCCTTGGGTGCAAATGGGATTGTATGCATTGGGGGAAGAGGATGACAAAGGATTTTATATACAAATTAATAACAAAAAAGGAGGAAAACCCCATATTGGAACATCTGATTCAAATCTGGCACGAGATCGATGAATGTATTGGAGAAAAAGTGGACATATCACAAAAGGCTCATAATGAATTGATGTCCATGAACATAGACAATAAAATCTTGGAGATTTGGTATCAGCAAGGAATCCGATATATTGAGGACTGCTATGAGAGGAGATAGCTATGTCCTTTGAACAGCTAAAGGACAAATATAATTTGTCTTCTGGGACCTTTCACTTAAGATAATTTCTAAGAGATAGGTGACCCCACCTACATCTAGTGAGGTTGAAGGATTGCTTCAATGGGGAAAACGCACTCAAATTTATTTCAAGAATGTACTCGGTACTCCAAGGTGAAAGACCCAAACAGGGGGCTATACAAATCAAGAGAGAGATGAGAGTCAGACCTGGGCTATCACAATTGATGAGAGATGTTGGTTGGATTGGTGCAGAGACAGTGTGACAACAGTTAATAATTCTAGATACAGACTGGTTCAATACAACTTTCTGCACCACCTCTACTTCACAGCGCAAAATATTCACAAGGCAAAACCAGAGGTGCCAAAGATGTGCTTCAGGTGTGGAATGGAGCAGGGATCATTCATTTAGGCAACCTGGTCCTGTACAAAAGTAGCCCCATTTTGGTAGGATTTGGCAGACATACTAACCAAAATAACAAAGGTAACCTTTCCATTGGATCCAACATTGTATCTGCTGGGGACCCTTATGAACACAAGCTACAAATTCACCAAATTCAATTCATATTTATTGCTTTGTCCATAGCAAAAAAATGGATAGTGATGACTTGGAAGTCTGACTCCCCCCTTCATATCAGTAAGTGGATTACTGAGATGCATAGCTGTATTCCCATGGAAAAAAAATTACCTAAAATCTTAGAAACACAGCAACTTTGTTAAAATATGGCAACCATATCTGATAGACACAGGAGCACAGCTGTAGCCACACCCCAATAAAAACAGAGATCTACCAATAGATGGATTATTAAAAGTAATTATATAAGGGGGTGGCTCCACCGCCTCTATAGACACTTATTGGAAGCACCAACACCACATTCAGTCTCTTTATTTTCTCCCTTTCTCTTCGTTTTCTGTCTTTCCATTTTGGGGAGGGGCAATGGGAGGGGGAGAAACACCACATGCATGTAGATTGCTGGGAAATATTGATTAACAGTCAGTGATGTTATCTCTTTGTTTATTGGTGGAAAATAAAATATTTTAAGAAGTCAGGGTTGACTATTTGGAAAGCAGAGAAGCTCCAGAATTCACTGCCCAAAGGATTTGTGGAACCTTATAGTATATTCATGATAAGCAGCAATAGATTTTTGTTAAGAGCTTTACAGCACAGAAAGAAGTCCTTCCACCCAACGTGTTCATTCCCACAAAGTTCTCTCGTGAAGCCAGTCTCATCTGCCTGCACTTGGCTCAGATCTAAACTTTTCCTTTCCACATAACTGTCCATATATCTCTCAAACATTGCCTTGTATACATCTGTTCCATTTCCTTTGTCAGCTCATTCCACAAACCTCAATGTGAAAAAGGTTCCCCTCAAGTTCCTTTAAAATATTTCCCCTCATGCCTTCTAATTTTAGGCTCCTTTACCCCATGATCTTGAGCATCTCAGTAATCTGTCTCATATGCTCCATGGAGAAAAATCACAAACTATCCAGCTGTTTCTTATAATTCCAGCCATCATTTCCCAGCCAACATCCTTGTGAATCCTTTCTTAAATTTTTTTCAGCTTAATGACATCATTCCCATAATCGGGAAGCCAGAAATGCACACAATACTTCAAGTAGAGTCACACCAACAGTTGCAAAATGGTATCCCAACACCTGCACTCAATACCCTTATCAAGGTCAAACACTTTCTATCTAATTGTGTCACTTATACCCTTATCAAGGTCAAACACTTTCTATCTAATTGTGTCACTTATACCCTTATCAAGGTCAAACACTTTCTATCTAATTGTGTCACTTATACCCTTATCAAGGTCAAACACTTTCTATCTAATTGTGTCACCTATACCCTTATCAAGGTCAAACACTTTCTATCTAATTGTGTCACCTATACCCTTATCAAGGTCAAACACTTTCTATCTAATTGTGTCACCTATACCCTTATCAAGGTCAAACACTTTCTATCTAATTGTGTCACCTATACCCTTATCAATGTCAAACACTTTCTATCTAATTGTGTCACCTATACCCTTATCAATGTCAAACACTTTCTATCTAATTGTGTCACCTATACCCTTATCAATGTCAAACACTTTCTATCTAATTGTGTCACCTATACCCTTATCAATGTCAAACACTTTCTATCTAATTGTGTCACCTATACCCTTATCAATGTCAAACACTTTCTATCTAATTGTGTCACCTATACCCTTATCAATGTCAAACACTTTCTATCTAATTGTGTCACCTATACCCTTATCAATGTCAAACACTTTCTATCGAATTGTGTCACCTCTTTTAGGCAACTTTCAAACACTCTGGTCTGCAGGGCTCTCCAGGATCCTAATGTTACAAGCAAGTCCTGCATTGGCTTGACTTAACAAAATGCATTACCCCACAGTTATCAGAGATAGCAATTTTTAAAAAATATATATATCAAGGGAATTGAGAACTTTGGCATTGGTACAAAAATAGGTGTTAGAGGATAAAGGTCTATCCAAGACCTTATTCAATGACAGAGTAGACATTAGGGGCAATGACTCACTCTTGATTCTATTTCTTGTGTTCTTACAAGGGCAGAGACTCTTACAACAATGAACCTTGCATGTATCAATAGTCCCACCAACAATTGCAATAATGACATGAGTCAGCGGCTGCTCTGGTGTGACAACACTGAACCTTCCAACAAGGAAACCTGACAAGTGGCCCTGGTCCTATTTGAACTGCCACACCTGACCCAGTGCGAACACCGACACTGGCTCCCTCGGCATTGCCCCTCCCACCTTCTTACCGCGCTGCAGCTCAGCTCTTCCCGCCACGTCTCACATGAGCCGACGTGTTCCGGATCTGCTCGTTCCAGGCAGCGGACAGAGCGCGCATCCCACAGCTTCAGAACCTGCTGTCGGACTTGCCCACGCATGCTCAAACATCATTTGGGCGCAATGGCAATAAGCCGCGCTGAGAGTCCAATACGCATGCGTATTCCCCACCTCCGCGCTGAGATTGACGGGGAGGTGTATATTTCTGGGGCAGTTGTTGAGCTAATTTTTAAAAAAATCAGCAAATTTTCATTGGCTCCACTAAGAAGCGAAAACCCCTTAACTTAAAGCACTAAAGTGGCTGATAGCTCGTCTTCTGGTGATGGAAGATGAATTGCTCCTCTTCCATTTCCATGGGTTCTCAGGTAACTGATGAGGATCCTATGCCACCTGGCCCCCTGCTCCAGGTCGGGGAGGAAGCACCGCTGCAAGGCGATGGGTTGAGATGTTGGCTGATTTGGGGGCCAATTGTTTGCTGGCCCTGTTCACCCACAAAGAGTACTCTCCTTTTCGTTGCCACCCTGAATACTCGCTTTTCAGGAATTTTCACGAATGGAATGAAAATGCTGATCCTGCAATTACGAAAAAGGAACAGAAAATGAGGGAAGCACCCGTGGGAAAGTCAACAGTCAATATTTCAAGTCGAAGACCTTTCATCAAAACTGGGGAAGAGAGAAGCCAGTTAGTTTTAAATTGAGGGGGGGGGGGGGGGAGTTTGACACAGGGAATATCTTTAATGGGATGAGAGCAGGATTGAATGATGTTAATGAAGATATCTGAAGGATGAATGTAGAAACATCATTTATAAAGGCAGTGAAATGCAAACCCATACTCGAGGAAATGACAGGCAGTCTCAATGGAGAGAGAAAATCAGAGTTCATCCTGCAACTGGATTACCCACAGCAGAACTGCTCAGTTTAGATACTGGGAGAACACAAGTTACCCAAAAGGGTTGAAGGAGATATTAATCCAGAAGGCTGCAATTTGCCCAGAAAGAAGACGGGGTTGTGTTTCTTTTGCGTGATTTGGCCTGTCAGAACCACGCAGAAGGCTACAGCTAATTTCAGGATCGACGAGGCAGAGTTTTAAAGTTACAGACCTCTGGAAGCCCAAAAATTCCCTTTGTTGACGAAACACAGGTGATCTGCAGCTCATTTACCCATTTGGTTTCCCCAGTGCAATGGGGACCATGCCATAAGCATCCAATGCACTCTATTAGATTGGGGGGGGGGGGTGGAAATGTCATTCACTTGGAAGAACTGCTTGACAGGAGGAAAATGACAGCTGTATTGCTTGTTTGCGTTTAAAGAGCTATTGATGTTTGTTATCATTTTCACCTGAAAGGATGTAGTCTTGCAAATGTTTCTCCACCATTTTGGCATGATGAAGAATGTAAAAGAGGTGGTGTGGTGGGGTGGGGGGGGGGAATTGCTACTCAAGGCAAGAAAATATCCTGAAGAATTTTTGAAATGGGTGAAGCTCAGAACCAAAAACTGAATGTCCACTATGCTGATGTGTACTACAAATTTCCAGTCAGTGGGAGATAGAAGAGCAGATATTCATAAAATGTAAAAATAATAGGGTCATCCTGGTGGGAGATTTTCACTTCCCCATTATTAATTAGGATCACCATCATGTAAAAGGCTTAGAAGGGGAAAGAATTTTTAAAGTGCTTACTCCAAAAGAACTCTGAGTCAGAGAAGAGACGGTATGGATTTGATCATTGGCAATATAGTGGGGTAAATGATGGGAGCATATTTTGGAAATAAATGTCCATAACTCCCTTCGTCATAACATTGTGATGGAATAAAATTAGAGTGGGCCAGAATTATGCTCTTTAACTGGGGGGGGGAAAGCAATTTGAATCAAAGACGGTATGTGGCAAAACTAGACTACAAAAGAATCTTTCAGTCAAGTCTGCACACTACCAATGGGAGTAATTTAAATACAAAGTACTGAGAGTTCAGGGCCAACATACAGGTGAAAGATAAGGCCAACAAGTCCAAGGAATCATGAGTGTGACGGGATATCATGGGTTTGATATAACAAGAGAGTGCTTGGCATGCGTGGAAAAAAAAGATAATCAACGCCCCACAAGAGTACAGGAGGTATAGGCAAACACTTACAAAGTAATCAGGAAGGCAAGGAGATTTTTGAAGCAGCTTTAGTAAACATGATTGTGCAAAATCACAAAGATTTTTATAAGTATATTGGCAATAATGAAAAGAGAAAGACCCATGAGAGGCCAAAGTAGCAGCCTGTACATGGATGATGATGATGAGGTTTTAAATAAATAATTCTCATTACCATTCACTACAGAGAAGTACATTAAGGTTAGAGAATTCAGGGAGGGTGATAATGGAATTTTTGAACAATTTACCATTAAAATATTATGTCTGCAGGAATAAAGATGATAAGCCCTAATGAGATGTATGGCAAACTGCTATGGGGAGGGGAAGTCTCTGACAGAAATGTTAAAATCATCTTTGACCACAAAAGAAGTGACAGAAGCCTGGAGGACAACAATAAAGAAGGGAAGCAAGAATAAGCCAGGTAATTGCATGCTGAAAATTCTAACATCAAAGGTGCTGAAATTATTAGCAAAATACCTGAGGGACAATCTTCAATAGAGTGGTATAGTTTGATCATGAATAATCACCATGGCTTTGTTATGGGGAGGTTCTGTCTGGCTAATTTGATTGAAATTTTCAATCAGAGTAGTGTGGTTGATGTAGTTGACAAGAATTTCAGTACGACTATTGGCCCGGTCCCAAATAAGAGGATTGGCCCAAAAAGTACAAACCCAAGTGGATCAAAAATTAGCTTGTTGATAGAAGACATAGACTCTTTTTTCCAAAAAGATGATGCTTGTGTTTGCAATGGAAAGCTTGTGACCAGTGGTGCATTGCAGGGTTCAGTGTTGAGATTCACACTGTTACGTAATTGGGATGTGAATGTAGCAGGTAGGATATGTCTGTAGATGACACAAAAGTGATGGTAAATGGAATTAGGATAGCATAATAATTTGATGGGTTGAATGGCCTCCTTCTATGTCCCAAGCACAGATATCCTGTGGAATCAGAGTATGGGAAAACTGCATGTAAATGTCAAAGAATACGGAGATGAGTTCAAAGAGAGCACAGAAAACAGGGCTACTGAAGTGTTTAAAGGGATCTCAGGAAACAGATTGTCAGTGAATTCGAAAGGAAGATGTGAAGAAGGATCCCGCCAAGTTTGAAGGAAATAGGGGGCACACGAGACTGCAAATTGCTGGAATCTGGCGTACCAGGTGCTTGTAAATGTAAAAGGAGAGGAGCAAATGGAATCGAGTAAGATTAAAAGAGAGCTTGAGAAGGACTATCTGAGTTGAAAGGAACTGCAACACATTGGGCATTACAGTTCCTTGGGGTATGAATTTCTTCCCATATGTGGTACACCAAGAGTTATGCATACTTGTACAGCCATTTCAGTTCATCCCCTCGAATGAATCTGCCCTGCCATTTGAAAAGGATGTAACCGAGTGTTGTAATGAAAGTGTCTCGAGCAGTTTCTGTAAAGTATGAATCTAATTATCTGCAGGATGTTGCTTGACTCCTCCCATCTTGGATATCAGTCTCCAAATGTTTTCAAGGAGGACTTTGCCAGGTCTTCTGGGCTGAGAATGACTGCCATGCCTGAATTTGGTTCCTGGTCAATGTCAGATGGCACGTCCAGTTGAATCCACATGCCACCTGACCTTGTATATCTCAACACCACCAAGCAACAACAAAGTGGGATTGCAGAAAGAACAAACCATTGATGGTTTGATCCATTCATCTGCAGGAATTTCAATGATAATAAGGAGCAGAGGGATATGGGAATTAAGATGGAGTCTGGTGACGAAGCAGATATATAGCTGCTGCTCAGGACATCACACATTTCTGTAAGGTTCTATTTGTCACTTCCACGGAACCAGTACAGTACACCCTGCCCAGTCCCACAATATTTAACACTCCCACTGTTACATTTTCCACTCATCAACAACAATATAAAATGTGAGTTACCATGTGGCAAAACAAAATGAATGTATACTCAAAGGATGCAATGTTCTTGAAAAAGCTGACTAACAAGAGAAGCATCAAAGTACACAGGGATCATGTGGAGAGATGTTAGGATAGATGGAGTAGTGAAGAATTGAAAATGGAGAGAACCATTGCTACTCAACCTTATAAAAAATACTGCTAGTGTGGATTTGATCAGTTCAGACTTATCATTTATACAAGTACAATCCAGTCCTCATGCAACTGTAAACACACATACAGACATAACACACATATGTCTGCCTCTGATACTTCCATATCTTTTCCACTTGGTAGTGGCTGCAATAAGCTTTATGTAGGATAGTAGGGATTCTCATTGATTTTGAGAGCCCTCTTTAGACAATGATCCCACTAAATCACATCAAGTGGCCTCTTTGCTGCTCTTATTCTCCTGTGGATTGACCTCTGATCTGATGCTCTATGGCAACCCATACCAGACTCTGATGCAGCTGGCCAGGATGTTCTCCATAGAGCTCCTGTAGAATGTAGACTGGATGGTGACCAGTACCCTTGCCCACTTCAGTCTTCTGAAGATATGCAGTCACTGTTGCACCTTCCTAACAAGTGAGATGTTTTGTGTCCAGGATAGGTCACTTCTTAAGTTAACTTCTAGGAACCTGATGCTCTCTACTCTTCACTACTGAGCTATTAACGAGTAGTAGAATGTGGTCACACCTGGTCTTCCTGAAGTCCATGATCATCTCCTTGTGTCTGCATGGGTTTTTCCATGGGGGATCTGGTTTGCTCCCACTTTTCAAAACATACTGGGGCTTGAGGGGCAGCACGGTTGGCGCAACGTGGTTACAGTGCCAGCGATGGGGCCAGGGTTCAAATCCTAAGCTGTCTGTAAGGAATTTGTACATTCTCCCCATGTCTGCCTGAGTTTTCCCCAGGGGCACTGGTTACCTCCCACCATTTGAAATTACCACTAGTTGTAGGTCATATGGGTGTAATTGCGCAACACAGACTTGTGGGCTGAAATAGCCTGTAACCATTCTGTATGTCTAAATTTATAATTAAATTTTTTAATTTCATTTCTTTTGTTCACGTTGAGACTCAGGTTATTACTCTTGCACCATTTCACAAGATTTCTCACCTCTTCTCTGTCGTGTGACTGTTGCTGATGAGGCAACCTACTGTTGTATCATCTGCAAACTTTAAAAAAAATTTTTACACTATGAACCATACTGACCAAAATGCACACAAACATTTCACTCTTGAATACACACAGTGTCATTTTCTCCCCTTTTCCCTCCTCCCTTCCCTCCCTCCTTCACCCCCTTCCCCACCCACTCAACGTTCAACATATATGATACATTAAACCCATTAAACAATGTCATCATACAATGAAAATCAACAAGAAATTTGTGTCATCTACTTTTAAATACTGGGTCAGTTCATTTCGTCTCCTTCTCCTTGTGTCATTTTAGGTGGTGGAGGTCTGCGGTAGGACATCTCTGTTGTGTTCCATGTACGGTTCCCAAATTTGTTTGAATACTGTAAGGTTATTTCTTAAATTATATGTTATTTTTTCCAATGGAATACATATATTCATTTCTATGTACCATTGCTGTATTCTCAGGCTATCTTCTAATTTCCAGGTTGACATAATACATTTTTTTGCTACAGCTAAGGCTATCATAATAAATCTTTTTTGTGCTCCATCCAAATCGAGTCCAAGTTCTTTACTTCTTATATTACTTAGAAGAAAGATCTCTGGATTTTTTGGTATGTTGCTTTTTGTGATTTTATTTAATACCTGATTTAGATCTTCCCAAAACTTTTCCACTTTCTCACATGCCCAAATTGCATGTACTGTTGTTCCCATTTCCTTATTACAGCGAAAACATCTATCTGATACTGTTAGGTCCCATTTATTTAACTTTTGGGGCATGGTGTATAGCCTGTGTAACCAATTATATTGTATCATGCGTAACCTTGTGTTTATTGTATTTCTCATAGTTCCAGAGCATAGCTTTTCCCATGTTTCATTCTTTATCTTTATGTTTAGATCTTGTTCCCATTTTTGTTTGGGTTTACAGATTGTTTCCTCATTCTCTTTCTCTTGCAGTTTGATATACATGTTTGTTATAAACCTTTTAATTATCATTGTGTCTGTAATCACATATTCAAAATTGCTTCTTTCTGGTAACCTCAACCTGCTTCCCAATTTGTCCTTCAAGTAGGTTTTCAGTTGGTGGTATGCAAACATTGTACCGTGAGTTATACCATATTTGAACTTCATTTGTTCAAATGATAATAAATTATTTCCCAAAAAACAATTTTCTATTATTTTGATCCCTTTTCTCTCCCATTCTTTAAAGGAAAGGTTATCTATTGTGAAGGGGATTAGTTGATTTTGCGTCAATATTAATTTTGGTAGTTGGTAATTTGTTTTTTTCCTTTCTATGTGAATCTTCTTCCAAATGTTGAGCAGATGGTGCAGTACTGCTGAATTCCCATGTTGCACCAGCTTTTCATCCCACTTGTATAGTATATGTTCTGGTACCTTCTCCCCTATTTTATCTAGCTCTAATCTGGTCCAATCTGATTTTATCCTTGTTTGATAAAAATCTGATAGGTATCTTAATTGTGCTGCTCTATAATAATCCTTAGTTTGGTAGCTGTAAGCCCCCTTGTTTGTACCATTCTGTTAATTTATCTAGCACTATCCTCGGTTACCCCCCTTTCCATAAGAATTTCGTTATTATTTTCTTTAGCTCCTTGAAGAATTTTTCTGTTAGGTGAATTGGTAACGATTGGAAGAGGTATTCATTTTAATGCAATTTACCATTCCTATCAGTGTTAGTGGTAAATCTTTCCAATGTTCTAAGTCGTCTTGTAATTTCTTCATTAATGGCTGATAATTTAATTTGTATAGATGGCTTAGATCACACATGTCAAACTCAGGCCCGGGTGCCAAATTTGGCCCGTGATATAATTATATTTGGCCCGCAAGATCATATCAAATATGTATTAGAGCTGGCCCGCTGGCCACCGCACCAGTATAGCGCATGCACAGCTAATACTACAAATCCCAGAATGCTTTGCAAATGCATTGGCGCCGGCCCGTCAGCCCGCTAATCGCCCCACCTCCTCTGTTTACTTACATTAGCATCTGTGACGTGTCGCCTAACTCACATGTAATAAACCCCTTACGAAAAATGGCCAAACGAAAGACAGAAAACAGGACCTTTCAAGACAGGTGGGAGGCAGACTATATGTTCATCATTTTAAAAGACAAACCTGTTTGTCATTGAAGCAAGTTGTTATTTTTTTTTACTTATTGGCTTGTGAAAAAAAAACATTTAAAAGGAGCTTAAAGGGTATAGAGAAATATTATTTATTGAATATTTTATTTTTCATTTGTTAATGCTTCTTCTGGAAAGAGTTTAACCAAAACTATTATTAAACATTTATTTTAATAAGAAAAAGTTTAACATTACATATGTTGAAAGAAGAGAAAACATGCAGATGTTGTTGAAAATTTTCAATAAATATTTAGTTTGGCCCATGACTTAGTCCAAGTTTTTAATTTTGGCCCTCTGTGAATTTGAGTTTGGCACCCCTGGCCTAGATTATTATCTAGTTGAATACCTAGGTATCGGATTGCTTGTGTTTGCCATTTAAATGGTGATTCTTTCTTAAACTTTGTGAAATCTGCATTATTCATTGGCATCGCTTCACTTTTATTTGTGTTGATCTTGTACCCCAATACTTCTCCACATTCCTTCAATTTCTTATGTAATTCTTTTATTGATATTTCTGGTTCTGTTAAATATACTATGATGTCATCTGCAAATAGACTGACTTTATATTTCTTCTCTTTTATTTTTATCCCTCTTATTTTATTTTCTGTCCTTATCAGTTCTGCCAGTGGTTCTATAGTTAACGCGAACAGTGAGGGAGATAGTGGACATCCCTGCCTAGTTGACCTGCTTAATTTAAATTGGTTTGATATATATCCATTTACTGTCACCTTCGCCAATGGTCCCTTATATAATGCTTTAGTCCAATTAATATATTTCTCTGGTAGGTTGAACCTCTGTAGTACCTTGAATAAATAATTCCATTCTACTCTGTCAAAGGTTTTCTCTGCATCTAAGGTAACCGCCACTGTTGGCATCTTGTTTCCTTGTACTGCATGGATTAAGTTAATGAACTTACAGATATTGTCTGTTGTTCGTCTTTTCTTAATAAATCCAGTTTGATCTAGTTTTACTATTTTTGGTACACAGTCGGCCAATCTGTTTGCTAATAGTTTTGCTATTATATAATCTGTGTTGAGTAGAGATATTGGTCTATACGATGCTGGTGTTAGTGGATCTTTCCCCGTCTTTGGTATTACTGTAATTATTGATGTTTTGCATGAATCTGGCATGTTTTGTGTTTCTTCAATCTGGTTCATTACTTCCAGGAGAGGAGGAATTAATAAGTCTTTAACTGTTTTATAGAATTCTATTGGGAGTCTGTCCTCTCCTGGCGTTTTATTGTTCGGTAGTTTTTTTTAATATATCCTGTATTTCCTCTATTTCAAATGATTTTATTAATTTATTTTGCTCCTCTTCTTGCAATTTCAGTAATTCAATTTTAGCTAGAAACTCATCTATTTTGTCTTCTTTCCCTTCGTTCTCAGTTCGATATTATCGCTCGTAGAATTCCTTGAAGTTTTCATTGATCTCCGTTGGGTTATTTGTAATTTGTTTGTCCTTTTTCCTTGATGCCAATACTGTTCTTTTAGTTTGTTCTGTCTTAAGCTGTCAAGCTAGTATTTTGTGTGTTTTTCTTGTAGCTCATAATACTTCTATTTTGTCTTCATTATGTTCTTCTCCACCTTATATGTTTGTAGTGTTTCATATTTTATTTTTTTGTCTGCCAATTCTCTTCTTTTTGTTGTATCTCCGCTTGTTGCTAATTCTTTTTCTGCACTTGCTATTTCCCTTTCCAGCTGTTCTATTTCCCGATTGTAGTCCTTCTTCATCTTAGTTACATAACTTATTATCTGCCCTCTGATGAACACTTTCATTGCATCCCATAGTATAAATTTATCTTTTTATCATCTGCAAACTTGATGACCTGCTGACTTTTCCAGCATTGCATTTTTACTTCAATCACAGTGACTGCAAACGTTTGTCTTTTACTTCTTACTACAAACTTGATGAATCTGTTGTAGTTGGATCTGGCAGTGCAGTCATGGGTCAATAACATGAACAGGAATGGGCTGAGCACACAGCCCTGAGGTGCACCAGGGCCCAGTGTGATGGTGCTTGACATTCTGCTGCCAACCCGAATAGACTGTGATCTTTCCATTATGAAGTCCAGAAACCATTTACAGAGAAGAATGTTGAGTCCCTGCGAGGACAGCTTCTCCATCAGCCTCTGTGGAATGAACATATTAAATGTCAAGCTGAAGTCAATGAACAACAGCCTGCCGTAAGAAGTGCCATTCTCCAGGTGGGCCAGAATGGACTGGAGGGACAAGGCTACAGCATCATCAGTGGAGCAGTTCCATATGTAAGCAAATTGTAATCAGTCCAATGTCTCCAGGAGATGCACTTTGATGTGTTGCATCACGAGACGCTCAAAGCATTTCATAATGATGGAGGTCGGTGTCACTGGGCAGTAGTCGTTGAGATGTGTTACAGTCCTTCACTACCCAAACAGGTGTGTTGTCTGATCCCACTGCCTTGTGTGGGTTCACCTTGGTTAGGGTTCTCCTCTCTTTGGCTGCAGCTATGCAAGGGACCCATTCATCAAGGGGAGATGGAGCTTCTTTGGCATCAGCCTATTATTTTCATTAAAATGTGCATAGAAGATGTTCAGTGTGTCCAGAAAGGAGGTATTGTTGTCACTGACTCACAACATTGACTTATGGTCTGTAATGGTTTTGATCCATTGACATAGGTGCCTTGTGTCTCCAGTGTCAGACAGCTGACTATGGATCTTCTATACATATCTACACTTCGCCTTCCTGATTGCATGGGAGAGTGTATCCCTGACTGATCTTAGTGCCATCCTGCCCCCTGTCCTGAAGGCAGCATTACAAGCTCAGAGGTGCCCAGACCTCTGTGTCCAACCATGGCTTCTGGTTGGCCCTGGTTGTGAAGTATTTGATCTCAATGACATCTGCAATGTCCTTGCTGATGTAATCAGTCACTGAGATCGATGTTTACATGGCCAATGTACATGTTTGCCTTCCTGAAGCAGGTCCAGTCCACCTTCTCAAAGTAGTCCTTTAGCACACTCTGCCCTATCTCCTCCATCAGCCCCATCCCCAGTCAGTCCTGATCTCCCTGCGAACTGACTTTGTTGGTTTTGCCAGCAGTCTGTATGCTGGGGTTAGCAGGACAGATATGTGATCCTAGTAACCAGGGTGTGGGAGAGGGGCAGCCTTGTATGCACCAGGGGCATTGGTGTACACCTGATCAAGGGTGTTCTCTCCTCTGGAGGCAAAGTGGACTCTGGTGGCATGGAATTCACCAGCTACAATCACGACACCATCAGGGTGGGGAAACTAGGCTTCACAGATTGAAGTTGAAGATGAGGCAATGATATGTAATTGGTTAGAACAGTAAAATAATGACCAAACAAAAATTAGGAGCTTGATATATGCTTCCACTATCAACCTACTGCCATATATTCTTTGAGTTTCAATAGACTTTTTCTCATCCTTTCTAGGATTAAATGTTTCTTTGAAGCTTGATGCTTGATGCAGAACTCAACCATCTTGAATCCATTACATTTTCTCCAAATTGCAATCATCAATAAGTCTTTTAAGTTCTTTTAAATGTTGAGATCACACATGGTGCAGTTAAGCACAATATCAAAGTTATAATAGCAGCACAGCTTGATTGGGTGGTGAATAAGGAGTTTGCCAGTTTTCTGTCCTGAGCAAATCTTCATTCATGATTGTAAAAATCTTGGGGTGAAACACTGTGGTTGTAGTCAAAACACAGAAATACTGGATAAACTCAGATGGTCTTGTAGTGTCCATAGGAGGTAAAGATAGATTACTAACGATACAGACCTGAGCCCTTCCTCAAGGTATGCACCATAGACAAGGGTCTGAATTACAGGCTGGTGAAAGAAAGAAAGACAGATGAAATACAAAAGTCTACAGATGCTGTGATTGTAGTAAAAATGCACAAATGCTGGAGGAACTCAGCCAGTCTCTTAGCCTGTCTCTTAGCGCCTAGAGGAGGTAAAGATATATTTCCTGATGTTTTGGGCCTGAGCCCTTCTTCAAGGTATGGCTTGAATGGGGGAATGAATGGGAGGGGGAGGAATACAGATGAAGAGACAAAAGGTGTTAATGAAATATGATAAGGAGAAAGGTGAAAATTAATTTTGGCTCTGTGAAAGAAGATAAAGGGAAGAGAGATAGAGCTAGATGTATGGAGACAGGGAGCCTCCTCCCCCTCCCATTCTTCCCCCTCCCATTCTTCCCCCAGCTTTTAATTCAGATAGTTGTCTTTTCACTCACACCTTGGGGAAGGGCTCAGGCCTGAAACGTCAGTAATATATCTTTACCTCCTCTGGGCGCTGAGAGACCAGCTAAGTTCCTCCAGCATTTCTACATTTTGACTATAAAATTTTGGAGCCTCGACATGGATCTACAGTGCCCTTCATAATGTTTGGGTCAAAGACACTTTTTTCCTTTATTTGCCCCTTGATAAATTCAAAGAAAAGTTTCTCGAGTGAGCTTACTCTCCTTCCATGGTTAATGGTTATTCAAAGAATGAGAATGAGCTCCTCATCCACTCAGATATTACAACACATGATGTCATAGTACAAAAACAATCCTTAAAGGGAAAGTCATAAAACAACCAGAAATGATAAACACAAGACTTTAACCTCTACACCCCTGTGCTGCACAGTTTTAAATTCATAATCAAACAATTCACATGTAATCAAAATACACATTTCAGATTTTATTCAAGGTTATTATTATACATTTTGGTTCGACCATGTTGAAATTACACAACTTTTTATACATAATCCCCTCATTTCTGGGCACCATAATATTTTGGACATTTGGCTTCACAGGTGTTTGTGAGCATGCAGGTATGTTTAATTGCTTAATTGGTGCAGTTGTAAGAGAGCTAGGCTTGTTTCTAATTTTTTCATCACCTTTGAAGTCTGTAGTTGCCATTTTTCAACAAGAGGACCAGAATTGTGCCAATGAAAGTCAAAGAAGCCATTTTAAGTCTGAAAAACAAGAATCAAACAGAAAGATATCCCCCAAACCTCAGGATTATCAAAATCAACAGTTTGGAACATCATTAAGAAGAAAGACTGCACTGGTGAGCTCAGTAATCGCAAAGGGACAGGTATTCCAAGGAAGACCTCCACTGCTGATGCCAATAATAATGAGAAGAAAAAAACTCAAATGCCTGTCCAACAGATCAGAAACATTCTTTAGGAGGCAGATGTGCCAATGACTACTGCCCCCAGAAGGCTACACTGCAAGATGCAAATCATGGCAAATCTGGTAGGCTTTGGATCTGGGCAGTTCCTTTACACCACCAACTTGCTCTTGCTATCACTCTAATTGAGGCTAATCTTGGTCTCATCTGTCGACAACTTTTTCCAGAATTCTACTGGCTCTTTTAAATACTTCTTGGCAAACTGTAATCCAGCCATCCTTTCTGTGGCTAACTAGTGGTTTACATATTTTCTTTCTTTTCAAGGAGTCTTCTGTGGATGTTGATTTTGTTAATCCTAAAGTTTGGGTAATCTCTCTTACTATTTTATTCTTGTTCTTCAGCCTCAGAATAGCTTCTTTGACTTTTATTGGCACAACTATGGTACCTGCAGACTCCAGAGGTGGTCAAAAGCTTGGCAGCAAGCCGAACTTGCTTATACCTGCAGCAATGAAGCAATTATGCATACGCAAGTAATCACAGATACCTATGAAGCCAAATGTCCCCAACGTTATGGAGCCCAAAATGAGGGGACTATGTGTAAAATGGGTTGTAATTTCTACCAAAATATATACAAATAACCTTGAATAAAATATGGAATGTGCACTTTAATTGCATGTGAATTTTGTGAATACTAATTTAATACTATGCATCACATTGGGAAATAAAGGCAAAAAGTGTTTTTGTCCCAAACATTATGGAGGGCACTGTAAATGATGCCCCACCAATAACCTGCCAACTTTATTCCTGTTGACACCATGAATCTGCAGTTCTTCTGTTTCTCTGAATTTATGCTACCCAGCAGTCGTCCCATCCCTCCTTACATGATCATGGATCAAACGATGCAACGGGATAGTTTTGACTTAGAAAATGTGCAACACCCATTTAGTTGTGCACAAGGTCCTGAAGGACTCTGTTTCTTTTTTTATAAATTTTATTTAAAATCACATAACAGCATTAATTACAATATATTGATTTAAACATGGTTGTTTATAAAAACCCCACCATCCTCCTCAACCACCCCACTAATACCCTCCTTCCTCCCCTTTCCCACCTACAAAAGAACGAAAAAGGAGATCATCAACAAATACAGTCATATTCAAACTTTTTGGCTTTGGAGACGGCGGCATCCATCAAAGTGGACCGAGACATCAAATTTTAACACCGATGATTTTCAAGTATGGGCTCCAAACTTCAATAAAGAAAAAAATTTTGTCTCTCAAATTGTATGTATCTATTTCTTGACCACACCAAAAGCACAAATCTGAAGAACTAAGTAGAATATTTTTCAATTTTTGTGGGGTTAAATACAATTGATGTAAAAAAATTATTATCGAATTATTATAAAGCAGCACAATTGAAATTTATTAATGCAATGTTTGATATGACTAAATCTTCCATTTGGGCTAAAATTAGAGTTGGATAAAATTGACAAGAAGTTTATGGCAGAATTTATTTATAAATGGAATACAAAATTGTTAATTGGTGTAGACCCACCAATTTTAAAAGATTTAATTGAAATATGGAATAAAATTGATTATCAGATAGGTGGGAAAGGGAAAATTTTGGTGAAAATGCCTTTCTATCAGAACAAACTGTTTCCTTTACTGTGGATAATTAGTTTTTGAAAATTTAGAGTAAAATGGGAATTTAAAAAGTTGAAGATTGCTTTGAAGCAGGAAAATTTTTGTCTTAATCATATGAAAAATAAGTTTAAAATCCCTTTGAATACTTTTTTGTTATTATCAGGTTAAAAAAAATTATCGGAGCAATTAGGTTATAGTTTAAAACTATCTAGGCAATCTTCTTTGGAATTATTACTTACTAAAGATGATTTAAGTAAATTTATTTCTGAGATGTATAAATTATTTCAAAATAAAATGCCCAAATTAGATGTTCATAAATAAAGAATGAAATGGGAATTGGATATGAATAGAAAAATAGATGAAAATATTTGGAGAAATTTATGTAAAGATAGTATGACTAAGGTTATAAATGTACATTATAGGTTGGTACAGTATAATTTTTTACATCAATTGTATTTAACCGCACAAAAATTGAAAAAAGTTCAACTTACGCTTCTGTTTATTGACTACACCTCTGCCTTCAACACCACAGTCCCAAACAACATCAATCCCAAAATTCTGAGACATGGGTATCAGCACACTCTTGACAATTTGTTCTGTGATTTCCTAACTTGTTGACTGCAAACAGTGAGGATATGTGACAATACCTCCTCCATGATAATCCTGAAAACAGGTGCCCTACAAAGCTGTGTCCTCAGCCCCTTCCTATTCTCCCTTTACACCATGAATGCACAGCCAAATGCTGCTTCTACAATTTGCAGGTGATTCCACTGTTGTATGCCAGATCTCAACAATGACAAGACAGAAAATATAGAGTACAGAAAGGAGATCGAAAATCTGAAGGCATTGAGGAGTCATGTGATGGAGTAGTGGCCAGTAGGGTAAAATCAGCCCTCTCCAGAAAAAAAGTCAAGAAAAGACAAAGTTCAATAAATATAAAATATGTTAAAAGATAAAGTGGCAGAGAAAAGAAAGAAGATGGCACCTAAGAAGGAAAAAGTAAAAACAATGGGAAAAAAGAAAAGACACTGGAAAAGAAAGGAGAAGGCCTTACCTGCACGAAGGAACAGGGAGATGTGGTGGCGAAGAGCACCCAATCTCAGAGGTTGATGCCGGCCCTACGGAGTCGCGACCCCCCAACCGGTGGACTCCAAAAATGGCTCTCTGAGCCAAACAAAAGTGCGCAACTGCGCATGCATGAGGAGTCACGCATGAACAATGCGTAATCTAAGGTAAAGGAAAACACCAAAGGGAGGGGGCTCAGCCAAGGAGTGGCCAACCACGGCACGACCAGCTGAGATACGCCCGACACCAGGGCACTCAGCTGGAAGATGAAGAAAGCGGCAGGAGAGGGAGTGAAATACCAGATGAGAAAGAAAGTCGACGGGGTGAACTGCAAGAGGAGCAGCAGCAGAAGGCTCAACAGATGAGCAGCTCAGAAGGAGAAGACCAACAACAAGAGGCCAAGCAAGAACAGACCCAACAAAGTGAGACAAGCTACTCATCAGAAAAATCAGAAGAGACACAGATACAAAGAAGAGAAGAAGACACAAACACAGGTACAGGCACAGAAGAAGAGGAAGAAGAAGACCAAGATCTTCACAGAGAAATAGAAGGTAAAACAGATGGACAGAATTTAGATAAAACTTTTTTTGAAGAACAAATGAGAGCATTAAAAGAATGGTTGTCATTAGAATTTAGTGCAATTTTTTTAAAAAAATGAAAAGAACAGAAGATAAAATTCAAAGATTAGAACTAGTCATGACAGAAATAGGGAAAAGAGTAGAAAATGTGGAAGAACAAGAAACGGCTGTAGAAATGGAAGTAAATGACTTAAGAGGAAAATTGGAAGTAAGTGATAAAAAAAATAAAGAGACACAAGAATTGTTAGCTCAGAAAATTGATATTTTGGTAGACGAAACAACATAAAAATAGTGGCCCTAAAGGAAGATGAAGAAGGCACAAATATGAAGGAATTTATAAAAGAATGGATCCCAAAGGTCCTGGAAATTACAGAAATGCAGGAAAAAATGAAAATAGAAAGGGCACACAGAACACTAGCTCCGAAACCGCAGATACATCAAAAACCAAGATCCATTTTAGTAAAATTTTTGAGATACACGACAAGAGAAAATATACTGGAGCGGGCAAGGAATAAAATTAGAGAAGACAATAAACCATTGGAATACAAGGGTCAAAAGATGTTTTTTTACCCAGACATAAGTTTTGAACTCTTAAAGAAGAAGAAGGAGTTTATTACAGCAAAATCAGTCCTATGGAAAAAAAGATTATAAATTCATGTTTCATGTAAGACATCCAACTGTGCTTAAAATATTTATCCCTGGGGAACAAAACAGACTGTTCTCAGATCCAGAGGAAGCACAAGAATTTGCAGAACGCTTGCAGGACAGAAGGAGAGATGAAGAGATGTAATAAGAATGAAGAACAGCGATAAAGTATATATAAAGATGTAAAAACAATGTATATGTAAAGAACTAAAGAAGGGAAAGAGAAGGGAAGGAAGGAAGTAAGGGGAAAATAAAAGGGAGAACTTTTTTATATGTGTAAAAAAAACATTTTCTGGGGAAGAGAATAACTGTCACTGCGAAATCAGTTGACGCTTGCGAGCAGGATCGCAATCCAAATGGAAAGGGGAGTTGTGGATGCCCGGAAAGGGATAAGAGGCATCTCAGAGAGGGGGGGGGGGTATTTGGGGTTAAGGTAATATTGGATATGGGAGTTGTTGGAATATTTTATGTTTTAAATTTGTTGTCATACATTGAGTTTAAAAAGAGAAAACTGAGAGATGAAAATGGGGAAAAGGCAGATGGTGGTGGTAAGGAAGCAGAAATGAGGTGTAAACAGGATATGAGATGGCCGCATTAAATTATATGACTATAAACATTAATGGAATACATAACCAAATTAAAAGGAAGAGGCTATTAAATTTACTGAAAAAAGAAAAAATAGATATAGCATTTGTGCAGGAAACACATCTAACTGAAGTAGAACATAACAAATTAAAGAGAGACTGGGTAGGGCACGTAGCGGCAGCATCATATAAATCAAAAGCTAGAGGTGTAGCTATATTAATTAATGAAAATGTACCAATCAAAATAGAGGAGGAAATAATAGATCCAGCTGGGAGGTATGTAATGATAAAGAGTCCGATATATTCACAGTTTTGGAATTTGCTCAATATATATGCACCTAATGAGGAGGATTAAAAGATTATGCAGGATATTTTTTTGAAGATTGTAGATACACAAAGAAATATATTGATAGGAGAGGATTTTAACCTTAATTTGGATCCAATGCTGGACAAAAGACAAGTAAAAAGAATAAACTGGCCAAATTTATGGTTAAATCAATGCAGGAAATGAAATGGAGGAGGCAGCACCCAAGAGAGAAGGAATATTCATATTATTCAAGTGGGCATAAAACATACTCAAGGATTAATATATTTTTGTTGTCGGCCCATATTCAAGGGAGAGTTAGGAAAACTGAATATAAAGCTACATTACTATCTGATAATTCACCCCTGTTATTAGAAATAGAACTGGAGGACATCCCACCAAGAACATATAGATGGAGGTTAAACTTCATGCTACTTAAAAGGCAGGAATTTAGAGAGTTTATTGAATGCCAAATTAAAACACATTTTGAAATAAATACGAAATCAGTGAAAGACAAATTTATATTATGGGACGCAATGAAAGCCTTCATTAGAGGACAGATAATAAGTTATGTATCTAAGATGAAAAAGGACTACAATCAGGAAATAGAGCAGTTGGAAAGGGAGCTAGTAAGTACAGGAAAGGAATTAGTAAAAAGGGATGATATAACGAAAAGGAGAAAATTGGCAGACAAAAGAAAATATGAAACATTACAAACGTACAAGGTGGAGAAGAACATAATGAAAATAAAGCAAAAATATTATGAACTGGGAGAAAAAACACATAAAATATTAGCCTGGCAACTTAAAACAGAACAAGCTAAAAGAACTGTAGTGGCATCAAGGAAAAAGGACAAACAAATTACATATAATCCAATAGAGATTAATGAGAACATTATGGAATTTTATGAACAATTATACCAAACTGAGAATAAAGGGAAAGATGATAAAATAGAAGTTTTCTATTCTATCAACACAAACTGATAAAACCATTAGAAATAGAGGAAGTACAGAATATATTAAAAAAAGCTGCTGAACAATAAAATGCCTGTAGAGGGTGGATTCCCAATAGAATTCTATAAAACATTTAAAGAGTTATTAATTCCTCCTCTCCTATAAGTAATGAAACAGATAGAAGAAAAACAAAACTTGCCAGATACATGTAAGACAGCAATAATTACAGTAATACCAAAGACGGGGAAGGATCCATTAATACCAGTATCATATAGACCAATATCTCTACTTAATTCAGATTATAAGATAATAGCAAAATTATTAGCATACAGATTGGCAGATTGTGTACCAAAAATAGTAAAACAAGATCAAACTGGATTTCTTAAGAAGAGATGAACAGCGGATAATGTCTGTAGACTTATTAATCTAATTCATGCAGTTCAAGGAAATAAGAAGCCAACAGTGGCTGATGCTTTAGATGTGGAAAAAGCTTTTGACAGAGTAGAATGGAATTATTTATTTAAAGTATTACAGAGGTTCAATCTACCAAAAAAAATATTAATTGGGTTAAAGCATTATACAATCGACCATTGGTGAAGGTAACAGTAAATGGAAATGTATTGAAACAATTTAAATTAAGTAGGTCAACAAGACAGGGATGTCCATTATCCCCCTCATTGTTCGCTTTAGCAATAGAACCATTGGCAGAACTGATAAGAACAGAAAATAAAATAAAAGGGATAAAAATAAAGGAGAAGGAGGATAAAATCAGTTTATTTGCAGATGACATCATAGTATACTTAACAGGACCAGAAATATCAATAAAAGAATTACTTAAGAAATTGAAGGAGTATGGAGAAATATCGGGGTACAAGATCAATGCAAATAAAAGTGAACCGATGCCAAAGATTAATGCAGATTATACAGAATTTAAAAAAAGAATCACCATTTAAATGGCAAACACAAGCAATCCGATACCTAGATATTAGGTTAGATAATAACTTAAGCCACCTGTACAAACTAAATTATCACCCACTAATAAAGAAATTGCAGTAAGACTTAGAATTACCACTAATGTTGATAGGGAGACTAAATTGCATTAAAATGAATGTCTTCCCAAGGATACAATACTTATTTCATTCGTTGCCAATTTCCTTAACAGAGAAATTCTTTAATGAACTAAAGAGAATAAAAAGGAAATTCTTGTGGAAAAGAAGGAAACCGTGGATAGTGTTAGATAAACAGTTACCAAACTTTAGAAATTATTATAGAGCCGCACAATTAAGGTATTTATCAGATTTTTACCAGACAAGGGAAAAATCAGACTGGACTAAGATAGAACTAGATAAAATAGGAGAGAAGGTACCGAAACATATACTTTATAAGTGGGATGAAAAGCTGGTGCAATAGAAAAACTCACCAGTATTGCATCATTTACTTAATATATGGAAGAAGATCCACTTAGAAAGGAAAAAAATGAATTACCAAATACCAAAATTGTTGTTGACACAAAACCCACTAATCCCTTTTATAATAGATAACCTTTCCTTTAGAGAATGGGAGAGAAAAGGAATCAAAAGAATAGAAAATTGTTTTTTAGGAAATAATTTATTAACATTTGAATAGTTGAAGTACAAATATGGAATAACTCATGGTACAATGTTTGCATATCATCAACTGAAAGCTTATTTAAAGGATAAATTGGGAAACAGACTGAGATTACCAGAAGGAAGCAGCTTTGAACATGTGATTACAGATACAATGATAATTAAAAGATTTATAACAAACATGTACATTAAGCTGCAAGATAATGAAGATGATGAAATAAGCTATAAACCTGAACAAAAGTGGGAAAAGGATTTAAACATAAAGATAAAAAATGAAACATGGGAAAAGTTATGTTCTGGAACTATGAAGAATATAATAATAAACACAAGGTTACACATGAATCAGTATAATTGGTTACACAGGTTATATATCATGCCTCAAAAGTTAAAAGAATGGGATCCAACATTATCAGATAGATGTTTTTGCTCTCAGAAGGAAATGGGAACAACAGTACATGTAATTTGGACATGTAAGAAAGTGAAAATGTTTTGGGAAAATCTAAATCAAATATTAAATAAAATCACAAAAAATAACATATCAAAACATCCAGAAATCTTTCTTCTAAGTAATATAAGAAGTAAAGAATTAGGCCTCAAATTGGATAAAGTGCAAAAAAGATTTATAATGGTAGCCTTAGCAGTAGCAAACAAATGTATAATGTCAACTTGGAAAATGGAAGAGAGCCTGAGAACACAGCAATGGTACATGGAATGAATAAATGTATTCCATTGGAAAAAATAACATATAATTTAAAAAATAAAGTCACATTATTTGAAAAAATTTGGAACTGTACATGGAACATAACAGAGAGGGCTAGCCTTGGACCTCCACCCCCTAAAATGATAAGAAGACAAAACGACTTGATCCAGTGTGTAAAAGTAGATGACACATTTTTCTTGTTTATTTTTCATTGTGTGATGACATTATTTAATGGTTTTATTGTATATGTTGAATATTTATTGGTTTTGGAGGGTGTGGGAAGGGGGGAGGGAGGGTAGGGGGGAGGAGAAAGGGAGAAAATGCCACTGTGTATATTTAATGAGAAATGTTTGTATATATTTTGGTTGATATGGTTCACAGTGTGAAAAAAAAATTATTTTAAAAAAAAGATAATCTGAAGGCATCGTGTCAGGATAACAAAGGAGGGTCATTGACCTCAGGAAATGAGAGGAGCACACATCCTGTATATATCAATGATATTGACATGGAAATGGAGAAGAGCTTTAAGTCTTTCAGAATAAATGTCACCAACCACATGCCCTGGCGTAGGCACAAAATGTTACAATCAAGAATGCACACCAATGGATTCAGCATGTCCCAGACATCTCTTCCCAACATTTACAGAGTTGAGATAGAAAGTATCTGGTCTGTATGTATCATAACCTGGTATGGAAACCATGACCACAAGAAACTGCAAAGAGTGGTAAGTATAGCTAAGGCCATTCTGCAAGCCAACTCCCCTTCATTAACACCTCCCTCTGCCTCATCAAAGCCCCTAACATATGAAAAGACCCATCCCACCTCAGTCATACTTTGTTCTCCCTTCTGCCTGGTGGAAGATACGTGTTTGAAAATGCAAATCTCCATTTCAACAACAATTTCTTTACTACTGTTATGAGACTCTTAAATGGATCTCTTGCTGGCAAAAGATGATGCCCTTGCATTGTTTTTAAACTGTACTTTTTTTCTGTACCCTACACTATGTTTTAAAACATTTGTCTGGACACTGCACTATTTGACTTACTACTCCCAGCCATACCTACTATGTGAGCCGACTTGCCTGGACAGCACAGAAATTAAAGCTGTTTACCGTATCTTAATCTTTCTTTGGCTTGGCTTCGCGGACGAAGATTTATGGAGGGGGTAAATGTCCACGTCAGCTGCAGGCTCATTTGTGGCTAACAATAAAGCAACTCAAATTTAAGTGTGCTGTGTGAGGGGCAGTGAGGCATACAGGGAGCATTGCTACAAAATGAGTGATACAGTCATTAGTACACTGCAATGTCTACATCAGTTTGGGATGTACAAGAAATTCTGGGCCCTGCCATTGTCACTGGAAAAGATTTTTTGTATCTTCATGAAAGTAACTTTTATTGTATTTTAAATTTTTTTTAAATCAGTTTTCTAATGCTGCAGAGTAATGAAAGTTAGTCCAGTTTTAAATGCTTATCAGTTACGCATGGTTACAGTATTTAAAAATAATTGAATTTGGCAACCATGTCAAAATACTGTATGATTTAACATTGAATGGCAGCAGCAAGCTGACAGCTCATGAGTCCCTTTGTCAAGGATTAGGTTTCTCTGGAAAATCCAGCGCCATGCATGAAGTTACAATTACATCATTCTGTGCATGAATAATTGAGATATTGACCAATCAGAATCTTTGCTAAAACAGAATATTTAAAATTGGCAGCTGAGCCAAAGAGAGCATAAACAATTAACATAAAAGTTTACATGAAATTTGCCTTTAATTTTCATATAATAAACATAGCTGAACAGGGAAGAATGGAAAATTGAATAAACCTCATAATTAAAGTCGGCTATGGATCAAAAAGAAATTTTGAGGAAATAAACATCAATTCCTCAATGAATTCCATATTTAAAGTTTAAAAATTATGTAGAATTGCAAGGTCTGTTGACATGAGTTGTTGAGTTTGTCTTCTTACCCCTCTACCACTGCCCTCTAACTTCTATGAGCCAACCAATTGTAAATCTAAATGATCAAATCACTATTGTATCTGTAGCTTCTGCGTCAGCCTACCATCAGTGACTTTGTCAAATTCTTAACTAAAGTCCATCCACTGTCCTACCATCATCAACCACGTTTGTGACCTCTTCCAGAACCTCGATCAAATTTGTAAGACATGACCTGGTCCACAAAAAGCCATGCTGACTGGTCCTTATCTGACCATGCCTTTCCAAATGTGTGGGATCATATCCATAAATATCATCTCCAATAGTTTTTCTACCACTAATGTGAGGCTCACTAATCTCTTGTTCCATGGATTATCCCTTTTTCCCTTCTTGAACAAAGGAATAACATTGTCTACTCTCCAAACCTCCAGGACTTCACCTGTGCAAGTGAAGGTACAAAGATTATTGTCAAGGACCCAGCTATCTTCTCACTTACCTCTTTCAATATCCTGAGATGTAACTCATCAGGCCTGGGGACTTATCCACTTTATTGCTCCTCAAAAGACCCAGCACCATCTCATTCTTAAACTCAAAATTCTTCTTTGACCATAAATGTTCCTATTTTTTTCTCTAGCCATTGTCTTATTTTTAATGTAAGTATAAAATGCCTTGGGATTCTCATTATTTCTGCTCACCAAGGACACTTTGTAGCCCATTTGGCCTTCCTGATATGTTATTTGAGATCTTTCCGGCGCCATATTCTCCCAGGGCCATTATCTGATTTCAGTTTACTTTTACATATGCTTCCATTTCCTTTGTCACTAGATTCTCTTGCATGGCCTTTACCTACTGGAACATGCCACTCCTGGACTGTAATTGACTGTAATCCTTAACCAACCATGTGTCAGTTGTGGGCTGACCTGATAACAGCTGGTCCCAGATGATTCCCACAAACTCAATCTTAACAATGTCATAATTTTTCACCACAAGGACCAAGCTAATCTTTATTCATAACTCTCTTGAAACTTGAATAATTGTGATCACTTTTCCAAAATACCATTCCACTGTAACTTCAATTACCTGTATAGTCTTGAAGCACATATACCGGTATGTGCTTCAAGAAAACGTTCTGACACTGAATCAATATTGGAAAAATTAAAGTCTCCCACTGCGACAATTATGTTGCTTTTAAACCTTTCCATTGCCCCACCACATATATGTTCCTCTATCTCTCGGTGGCTATTGGAAGGCCCATAGTATAACCCTATCATAATGATTGCACCTTTCTTATTTTTGATCTCTACCAATATCACCTCAATGGATGAGTACTCACCATTACATCTTCTCTGAGTGTAGCTGTGACTCTCTCTGATTAATAATGCAACCCCTCTTTTACCTCCCTCTCTATCCCATCTAAAATATTGAAACCCAAAAATATTTAACTGTCATTTGGTCCTCTTACAATGACTGAATGTGACATCAAATGGTCCTGGTACAAATGAAGTCAATGTATCAAAAGGTGGAAAATACTCCAATGGTTGGAGTCACCCTTGCCCAAAAAAGGTTTGCAGTTGTTGGTGGTCAAACAATCTAGCCTTGTATATTGTCGCAGGGATTCCTCATCCCAATATCTTCAACTGCTTCATCAATGACCTTCCTTCCAATACAAATGGGAATTGATGATTGGATTACACTATTCTATCCAGTGATGGCAGCTCTGTTACCTGCCCCGCAAGAGATAATTCTATCCAAATTGTTTCAGTTTACAAGTGAAATATTGCAGATCAAAGTTAGTTCCCCCACCAGAGCAGTTTACATTCCCCCTTCACAACCATCTAAATCCTAACGAGAATTATCTATAATCTTATTTGAATCCAATGAATTGAGCACTTAATAGAACTAGATGTACTATGGAAAATAAACTGATTGGTTGCATCACAGCTAAGTTTGGAAACTTGGGTGCCGAGGAACAAGTGTGAGGTGTTGTACTTCATTAATTCAAACCAGGGTAGCACTGACACAGTAAGTTGCAGGGTTCTGAAGAATGTTGTAGAACTGAAAGACCTTGGGATGCAGGTGCATAGTTCTCTGATAGTGGGATCTCAAGTAGATAAGGTGATGAAGAAAGTACTTGGGGCATTTGCTTTTATTGGGAATGGTGTTGGGTACAAAAGTTGGGACCTCATGATACAGCTGCACAAGTCACTTGTGAGACCACAATTGGTCTATTGTGTGCAGCTCTGGTCATCCTGCTATGGTAGGATATCAATAAGTTGGAAGGGGTGCGGGGGAGATTCACCAGGATGTTGCCAGGACTGGAAGGCTTGACTTATAAGGAAAGTTAGATTGTAACATAAGTGGCTGAGAGGTGATGTTTCTAAGATCATGAGGGGCATGGATGAAGTGAATGTTCATAGTCTTTTTTCCAAGGTAAACAATTTGAGAACTAGATAACATGGGTATACGGTGAGAGGGGAGAGATTTAAAAGGAACCTGGGGGGGAAAGTTTTACATGGGATGAGCTGGCCAAAGAAGCAACAAGGGTGCAGTTACAACATCCAAAATATATTGGACAGATATATAGATAGAAAGGATTGAGGAGGATGTAGGCCAAATACAGTATAGGCAAATGGGACTAGCCAGAATGCCAACTTGGTTGGCATGGATACATTGGGCTCAAGGGCCTATTTCATGCTGTTAATTCTATGACTGTATGACAATGAATGGAGAAGGCTGTAGAAAGTGGTAGACCTGTAAATCAGCATTTGGTGAATGTGCCAATATTCCACTGAGGGGTGAAGAGCTTCCTTTTAGATCCACTGTATTTCTATACTGAGGAAATATTAATCTGTTTTCATGGATCAGATCCAATACAGGGGATGAAAGAAGGCTTTATCCAAGCGAAGATTTTATGTGCTCCGGTCTGTATGATGGACGTGTTCAATCACAGATCTGCTGGATGACCAGAATATTGCATGCTCCAGTTGGAATTAGTCATTCATTGGCACTTAAGGTGGTATGAATTTTATGGTGAATGTCTTGTGGCATGACATTCATTTTATGAAGAGTTGGAAATGAATATGAACAAGGTGTCATAATGCCAGATGCCTTAACTGTCATACCTGGCAAAAGGAGATGCATTGTCTGGCAGAAGACAGAGGCTGCAAACTTCATTCATCTAGTGACATGGAGCTGACCACCTGCTGAAAATCAGGGCAGAAGCCTCCACACAAAGACCTGTGAAAGAAAGGTTGGTGCTGCAGACCTCCATGCTCCTCAATGTGACACACAGATTTTCGGACTTGTTGAACAATGGAACAGGTATTCCCACTTGTATCTGTGTCTTTCTTCATAAGTTTTCCCCCTGGGCTTTTCAAGGTGACACCATACCCTGTTCAAGCATAGCATTTCTGAGGGGACCAACACTTTCCTTGGCTATCCTTTTAGGATTCTCCTAGTCCAAGATGATTTTAAGGCCACTTTTTCCTCTCCCTAATTAATGGCAAATTTATCAGACCTGCCTAGCCGGCCAGATTTATAACAGTAGAATAAAAATTCTGAATCAACATGATATCAAAAAAGAAAATGGAAAATGCTGGGAAAACTCAGCATAAACCATGTTGATTCACCTTATCACAAACATTCCCTTTATTCTACTCCCCCCTCTCCCATCTTTGCTCCTCTGAAAGTTAACTGTCAAGCTCAATTCTATCAAATGATTGTGGTCAAGAAATGGATTCTCTTTCTGCTGATGCTGCTTGGAATATTACATTGTTTTTATTTCAGATTTCCAGCAGCATTTTTATTTAGACATTTAATAATGTCATTCCTCATGTAATGCAATTTGTAAGTTTTTCTGTATCAACCTTCTGACACTTTCAAACTACCAGATTTTGCTGCTGTGACACAAGTGATACAATCACATGTAACTTTAATTTACACACGGGAGACAAAGAGGGGAGAATGTTAAACAGTACTCTATTACTATTTCACTTAAGCAACAATATAGACATTCACCTCAGACTGAGGTTGGATTCTGACAATAGTGAACCCATTCTTGACATGCTCACACACTTGAGTACACAGACTACAAACAGGGACCCTTATACACACCCATTTCCCTTGCTCTCTGCAAATATGATTTATTGCAATACTATGGCTCAGCTTCAGTGTAGTGCACACCTTACTTGCAACACTTCCAGCAAAGTCCACAGTAGCAACCTGTCATGGAGCGATGTCTGGGGCTTGGACCACTAGGAAGAGAGAATATATTGTGCATTTGGTATTATATATAGTGCTAATCTGTGTTTCTAGCCAATAATGATCTGAGGTGATTTAAATTGGCCAATGGCAAGGTGTGCACCAATGGGTGGCCAGAGTCCAACTTTGATTGCCAGGTGATGTGACTTCCAAATAAGTTTCAGACAGCGAGGAGACATGACCACATTCCAGACAGGCAGGGAGGCCACATTTCTTCAACACACACAAGTGATCTGCCCCTTTAAAGGCAGGAAACCTTTACATTAACTTTGTGGTAGGATTTTGGCACCTGAGAAAAATTGATCTTGAGTGCAGTTTCAATTGTGCGCTCTTCATTATTATTGTGAGTAAAAATCATAATAAGTATATTTTAATTTTAATATTTTAAGATATTGAGTTTTTTGACCAGTCTATCTTGACAGTTTCTCCCTTTTGTATCTGAAATTTTCCGTCTGACCTACTGCCAAGACTGAATCTTTCTTTAAGCAGCCTTAGATCTCTTTCAGAAAGATGGGCAATAGGGAAGGTCAAATGACACCACGTCCACCATCCCTCCTCAAACCTCTTGATTTTGTGCCACTAACACTAAACGGGGATTGGAGAATGGAACATCTCTCCAAACCATCTTTTCTAATAAGCATGCAATCAATATTTGCTTAATTGTAATGAGTAGCTCAGACTACTCTTCACAAAATTTCCCAAAGGAGACCTTCACCATAGAAACAATCTCTTTGGCCAACACATGCATTTTGTCAATCCATAACCTATCTATGCTAATTCCATTTCCCAGTACAAAGCATATGGCCTCTGTGCTTCAAGTACTCATCTAAATACTTTTTAAAATGTTATGAGAGCAGTGGCCTCCACTACTCACTCAGGTAGTGAGTTCCAGATTTTAACTATCCTCTCAGAAAAATAAATGCTTCCTCAAACCTACTCTAAATCTCCTTCACTTATGCACTCTGGTCATAGATCCAGCACAGAGGTTCTCAACCTTTTTCTTTCCACTGACATACCACTTAAGTATTCCCTATGCCATAGGTGCTCTGTGCTTAGTAAGGGATTGCTTAAGGTGGTATGTGGGTGGAAAGAAAATGTTTGAAAACTACTATTTTAATTGTACCTAATTGTCTTGTTATGTGCATGGTTTCATAACTCCAATGACAATTTTTCTCAAGCAAAGATTTCAGTAACAATTGGGTCTAGAGCAGTGATTCTCAACCTTCCCTTCCCACTCACATACCACCTTAAGCCATCCCTTACTAATCAAAGAGCACCTATGACATAGGGATTACTTAAAGTGGTATGTGAGTGGAAATAAAAAGGTTGAGAACCACTGATCTAGCACGAACTCAAAAGCCTTCTTACAGTCTAGCTACCTCTGCCCATCTCCACACACAACCCCCCAATAATTTTATTTGTCTCTGTCAGGTCCCCTGCAGTCTCTCCACTCTAAAGAAAACTAACCCATTCAATCCAGTTTCTCCTCATAGATAAAACATTCTATCTCAGACAACATCTCTTTACTTTTTAACTTGTACATGGCTAACTTCTATACTTCGAAACATTTGTTGATCATTTTCCATATTCTTTTCTATGTTACTACTTTAAGGAATGCTTAATGCCTCCTTTCCTCCTTGCCTATCCTTGGTTTGATTATGGGTTGGGTTGGTTAATTTGCTGAAGTAACTGTATGGTAGAAGAATCAAGTGGAAGGCAATGGGCATGTGGGGAAGGGAAGAAAAGGTTCCAGGGAAATGGGTAGAACAATAGCATTATTATTATTCTCTGAGCTGGCATTGTCTTGATGGATCAAATAACATCCTTCTACATCAAGGTCTCCAAACTTTTTAGAACATGGATCCCTTCATGGAATCCTTGATCCCTCATAGACCCCCAGGTATGTACATAAATAAATAAATAAATATATAGATGACTGAATAGACATGCAGTTTCTATATGCATTAGTGAGGGAAACTACATGCCATATTGTACAGCACGTCGAAAGAATCAAAGGCTTGTTGATCCAAACCAAGGCTTTTATTAACTAAAAGACTGGAGCATATCACATGTAGGTCAACCAGTCCTCAATGATCTGGTCTAGCTAGGAACAACCTTTTAAGACCTGCCAGTAGGCGTGGCTACACTCTCAGCCAATCACAATCATCCTACACTACAATCTATATATATACACATTGGTGATAGAATCTGTACTATCACATTGACCTCTTCTTTGAGAATAGACCCCGAGTTGGATGGAGGGCTGTAAAAAAAAAGAAAAGGCCTGGTGGAGGTTAGGGGCTATACCAGTCAGGAGGCCTGACCATCTGCCGTGACCGGTGCTGGGACTGGGGTCACTGGAGTCGTGTCACCAGCAGGTTCATCGGGTGTGGCCATTGCTTCACTCAATTCCCCAACGACGTTGTCGACAGTCTGGCCTGAGCTGGTGGGGTGGTGCTGGTCCCTCTGTTCGAGCATATGACCTGGGGGAGAAGGATTTGGGGGAGGTTGGGTTGGGCTGGGCCTGATCCGGCTTGGGCTAAGTCCTTTACTGAGACTGTGTCCTCCCGCCCGTCCAGGTACTCAATGTAGGCATAATGCGGTTTCGAATGGAGCAGAGTCACTCGGTCAACCAAGGGGTTGTTCTTTGAGTACCGGACGTGGCGTCGCAGGAGGACCAGCCTGGGAACCGTGAGCCATGCCGGAATGGTTGTTCCCAATTCAGATTTTATCTGGAAAGAGAACATCCCTTCATGGGGGGTGGCATTGGTTGCAGTGCATAGGAGGGAGCGTATGGAGTGTAGGGCACTAGTGAGCACGTCCTGCCAGCAAGAGGTGGGGAGACATTTGGACTGGAGGGCAAGCGTAACCGCTTTCCAAATAGTGGCATTCTCTCTTTCGACCTTCCCATTACCGCGTGTGTTATAGCTGGTGGTCCTGCTTGAAAAAAGCAATACCATGCTCCAGAAGGTACTGCCACAGCTCCACGCTCATAAATGAGGACCCCCTGTCACTGTGGATGTAACTGGGGTACCCAAAGATGGCAAAGATGCTGTGCAGGGCCTCTGTGACTGAGGAGTCGGTCATGTCCAAGCAGGGCACAGCGAACGGGAAGCAGGAGTACTTGTCGATGACCGTAAGGATGGAGGTATTACGGTTGGTCAACGGTAGGGGCCCCTTGAAGTCCACGCTGAGATGCTCAAAGGGGCGGGTGGCTTTGATGACGTGGGTGTTCTCCAGATGGAAGAAGTGGGGCTTGCACTCAGCGCACACCAGGCAGGCTCGGGTCATGGAGCGAATCTCCTCAACTATGTAGGGCAGGTTGCGAGCTTTGACAAAAGTGCGCAAACCTAGTGACCTCTGGATGACAGAGCTCCTCATGGAGTCTCTGCAGCCGGTCCAATTGTATGTTGGCGCAGGTTCCCCTGGAGAGCGCATCTGGCAAGTCGTTGAGTTTACCAGGCCTTTACAGTATGTCATCGTTAAAGGTGGAAAGTTCGATTCTCCACCTGGCGATTTTGTCATTCTTGAACTTACCTCGCTGGGTATTGCTGACTCGGTCAGCAGTGTAAAGCGCCTGCCAGTGAGGTAGTGTCTCCAATGACATACTGCTTCAACTATGGCCTGGGGCTCCTTCTCGACAGAGGAGTGTCAGGTCTCAGGAGGGTTCTGGAGAAGAAGGCTACCGGCCGGCCGGCCAGCCTGGTTCAAAGTGGCTGCCAGTGCAAAGTCAGACGCATCGCTGTCAACTTGGAATGGGATGGACTCATCGATGGCGTGCAGTGTTTGCAGCGGCAATGTCCAATTTGATGCAATCAAACACCACTCTGGCTTCAGTTAACAAGGGGAAGGAGGTGGTCTTGATGAGTGGTCATGCCTTATCGGCATAGTGTAGAATCCATTGGGCATAGTAGGAGAAGAAGCCCAGGCAGCATCTAAGTGCCTTCTGGGTATGGGGAGGGCAAGTCCATGAGGGGACGCATGCGGTCAAGGTCTGGCATTACCACCCCATTCTCCACCATGCAACTTAGAATTGCAAGCTGAGTGGTCCGGAAGACACACTTGTCAAAATTGTAGGTCAAGTTCAGCCAAATTGCAGTCTGAAAAAATTTCTCAAGGTTGGCATCATGATCCTCCATGTCATGGCCGCAGATGGTAACATTGACCAGATACAAGAAAATTGCAGTCAGCCCATTCTGGTCCACCATCCAGTCCATTTCCCGCTGGAAGACCGTGACGCCATTTGTGACCCCAAAGGGTACCCTAAGGAATTGATACAGCCGCCCATTCGCTTCAAAAGCCGTGAAAGGTCTCGGTGGATCGGGAGCTGGTGATAGGCCGAACTCAAGTCAATGGTGGAGAACACACGGTATTGAACTATCTGATTCACCACATCCGTGATCCGTTGGAGGTGGTACGCATCCAGAAGCATGAAGCGATTGATTGTCTGACTGTAGTCAACCACCATCCACGGCTTCTCCCCATTTTTAACAACCACCACCTGGGCCCTGCAGGGACTCGACCAAGGTTCGATAATGCCCTCATCCAGCAGTCTGCGTACCTCGCTTGTGATGAATTTCCTGTCTTCATAACTATATTGCCGGCTTTTGGTGGTCACAGGCTTCCAGCCATGGGTGAGGTTTGCGAAGAGCGCTGGCGGAGCAACCCGGAGTGTGGAGAGGCTACAGGTGAGTCCCCGGGCATGGGGGTGGGTGGCTCAGGCTGCCGGTGGCAGGAAGCTTCCTGGGTGGAGTGGTTACAGACAGAGAGTAGAGCGTGAGGCCCCCCAAAGTGCAAGGAAACGGTTCGGAACTGACACTGAAAATCCAGTCCAAGCAGTGCAAAGGCGCACAGTTGGTGAAGGACTAATAGTTTGAAGTCTGAACGGGCTACCCTGGACTTTCAGGGTCGCCATGCACAATATCCTTTTACCCCAGTCGAGTGCGATCTGGTCGCCAATGAAATTCTCTGTGCAGTGGGGAGAATAGCCAGTCCGCAACTGTGGGCCAGGTCTGGGCGGATAAAACTGTCAGTTGACCCCGAGTTAAATAAGCAATTGGTACGGTGTCCATGCACTTTAATCAGTTCCTTTGCTTTTGTGAGGGGATGGGGGCAGTCCTGGTCTAGGGTTACTGATGCAGTGACTTGTAATGGGGACAGTGGAGTCTTATGTGATGACATCATGCAACATGTGCGTGGTGACGTCACAGAAACAGTCGGGCCGGAGCAGTCAGCGTTGAGGAGTTGGTGCTGCTGCCTCCAGCCTGCTGGGGATGTTGGCCAGCCAACGGTAAATGCTGGGGATTGCTGTTGGCGGTGGGGCGGTCAGTCGGACAGTCGTAGGCCGTCACGGCGGTGGGTACCAGGTCGGTCGCGGAGGCGTGTCCCTGGTCGGCAGTATCAGTAGCGGCGGTGGGAACCGGGTCAGTAGCAGTGGTCGCGGCAGCGGGTACATGATTGGCTGCCTCGGTGGTGGTGGATCCCCAGTCGACAGTGTCATTAACGGCAGCAGGTGTGGTGTGTCCTTAATCGGCAGCGGTGGCGGGTCCCTGTTTGGCAGCAGCGGCGGCCGTTGTAGTTGGGGCTGGGGCCTGGTCGGACGTTGCTTCATGATGGAGAGTGAAGCAGGCCAACATCATTGCGGCGATGGTGGGTTGTACCTTCCACACTCGGCTTCTGCCCCGTGATGTCAGGCGCTGCTGCATGGTAGAACCCTCTCTCTCATTGGACGAGAGCTCTGAGGAAGAAATGTTTGAATGGGAGGGTGGTGGTTGGGCTTCAAATGAGGCACTGTGTTTGACGGTGGCCATTTTGGAGCGACAGACTACAGCAAAGTGGCCATTTTTAAGGCACTTCTGGCACCTGGCTTTTCTCACCGGGCACTGGGACCTGCTGTGGTTGTCCCTCCCGCAGAAATAACACTTTGCGGTTGCATTGGGCAGCATAGTGGCAGCCGACAGGCCGTTGGTTTGCCAGGGGATAGTAGGGTTGAACAAGGGCATTCGACTCACATCAGAGCATGGGGTGCAGCCCTGAGAGTACACGTCCAAACTTAAGACCACATCCTCCATTGTCTCTGAGATCCGGATCACATCCTCTAGGTTTTCTCCCCCATGCTCTAGCAGGCGCTGCCTCACCTCATTCGATTGGATCCCGGCCACGTAGGCATCCCGAATTAGATCGTCTGTGGTCTCCACAGCTGTTCTGTCTGTGCAAGCACAGTTCCTGCCCAGTGCCCTTAGTGCTTGAATATAAGATCTACAGGACTCACTGGGCTGTTGCCTCCTTGTTGCTAGTTTGTACCGAGCGCAGACCCTTTTCACCAGTCGCTCATAGAGCCCTTTCAGCACCTTCATGGCTGTGACGTGTGGTCGTGTCCTGGATATTCTGGTAGACTCTCAGGGACACCATAGTCATCAATATTAGTAGTCGATGGCTGTCCTCTACTACAGGAGGGTCAGAGAGTTGTAAGTATGTTTCGAAGTACCTCACCCAGTGCTTAAAGTCATTTGAGGCTGTAGCCGACTGTGGGTCGATGTCGAGGTGTTCCAGCCATAGCATACGCTCCATCCCTTTAAAACGTTCTAGTTAATAAAATTGTAGAGCACATCGAAAGAATCAAAGGCTTGTTGATCCAAACCAAGGCTTTTATTAACTAGAAGACTGGAGCGTATCACACGTAGGTCGACCAGTCCAGAGTGATCTGGTCTGGCTAGGAACAACCCTTTAAGACCTGCCAGTAAGCGTAGCTATGCTCTCAGCCAATCACAATAATCTTACACTGCAATCTATACATATACACATTGGTGATAGAATCTGTACTATTACACATATGCATGGTGTTTGGGCCTCCCAGCAACAACCCAAACTTTGTTACAACACTCCAATCGCCAAGTAAAAAATCTGTAAATTAACCAAGCGAGTGATTACAATAACAGGAAAAACAAAACCTTTTCTTCTGGCTAGGAAGATGCCAAATGGACCTCGGTCCATGTCTTCAGCATCAGTGATGATGACTCCATTTTCAACATCAGATGTATATCTGTCCACATTGAAGTAGTCATCTCAGGGTCCCGGGCAGGAACAGGGACCTTGGGCTCCTGGACAGGAGTGGGGACCTCAGGCTCTACAATTCTTTTGACCCAAAAAGTACAATCGACACCCCCCCACTGGTGTTTGTTGACCCCCTATCAACCCCCCTGGCATTTTCTGACCCTTTGGATAGTTCCATCGACCCCCAGGGGGCAATATCAACCAATTTTGAGACTCCTATTGTACATTATAAAGAAATGTGAGAAATAAAATCATGAATTTAATTTTCAGTCCAGAAGTTGAGCAGATATCTTGGCTGATGATTCAAAGAAATACAAAATTATTTCTTGCATGAAATGTCAACCCATGGACCTTCATGAATTGTTTGTGTGGATATGAAAGAAGGTCAGACAATATTCAGTCTGGCCAATATCTCTGTTGCAGACTGATTGTTTCTGGAATAAAATTACCATTTCTTGGCCTTGATTGATTTGGAGACACTGAATCTTTTTTTTAGACTACAGCATGGTAACAGGCTCTTTCGGCCCACAAGTCCATGCTGCTCAATTAACCTCCACCCCTGGTACATTTTGAATGGTGGGAGGAAACTGAAGCCCCCAGGAAAAACCCACAAAGTCATTGTGCGAATACCAATCAAATATATATCAAGTAGAAGGGTTAAGATTGGCGTCCATACTTGGAGAAAACTCAACTGTTGATTTAAGTACTGTTTTCTGTGCTAAAACATTCTATGACTTATAACAATTATCACAATAGCTCATTTGTCCTCAGGCACATCCATTGTCAGGATGAAGCCAAACAAGCATCATCGTATTCCTCCTGGACATCCTTACACCTAATGGCATGAACATTGGTGTTTCTAATTTTAGGTAACCCCATCGATTGCACTGTTTACATCTCTTTTTTACCTATTCCTATATTTTTTTTTGCTTCTCCAGCTTTTCTTCATCACTCACCCACACCCCCACCCCAACCCCAAGGATTTCTCCCTCCACCTTCCACACCTTCTGTCTGACCACCTCTGGGTTTCCCGCCACCATCTTTTTCCCCTTTCATATATGTAAATTCATTTTCTACCGGTAGCTACGAGGGGGAAATGAGAACAGAACTACATGCTGGAGTCAGTTTCATTTCCAGTGGTTTATTCTAAAAAGCCCGCGCTACGCCTTATAAGGCGGATATCAAGTTCCACTCCTGCATTGGCAGTGACGTGATGATGCAGCCGAGTGCGCAGCCTCTCTGCCCACGAGGGAAGAAAAACCCGGCTGCACCATCTTGACGTGGCTGCTCCACTGCCACGACAAACACAGAGCCGGTTCGCCTGCGTCGCAATGTGCGCCGCACACAATCGCCCCCAGACTGGCTCTAGTGTCCTGCTGTCCTTGGGTGCTGTAGGGTCATGCCCTTAGGCAGTTGCCTCTGGCACTTGGGCTGCGCTGATACAATCTGCTAGCTGAGGTCCAGATATGACAGTTTCAGCCTGTCTGCTGCGAACAGTTCCTCCCTACCACCAATGTCCAGTGTGAAAATTTTGCCAGAGTTGCACAGGACCTTGTACAGCCCTTCATGAGGTTGTTGGAGGGAGGCGGAATGCGGGCTGCAACGGATGAATATAAAGTCTGTGGTTGATAAGTCTTTGGGGATGGACGCCGACCGGCATTCATGGTGTGAGGGTGGGGTGGTGCAAATGAGGTGATCCTGTCCCATAGGTCCTGGAACGATGCTTTCCCCTCAGTGCCTGAATCTCAGGAAGGTGGGAAGAATTCACTTGGCAGGGTTAGCGGGGCACTGTAAACCAATTCAGTTGAGAATGCCTGTAAATCCTCTTTAGGTTCCGTCCTGATGCCCAGTAGGACCCAGGGGAGCTTGTCTCCACTTACCTTCAAAGGATTGCTCAAGGACGTCACCGATGTTATTGCCAGTGCGTCTACGGTGAGTGCCGTGGATACATCTGATCTGGGATGAACCAGCAAGGTGGTATTAGCCAGGATATTCTTCATAGCGGTGAAAGCTGTGTTGGCCTCCTCCGTCCATGCTAGAATCCTGCTTTTGGCTGATATTATGGCTAACAGTGGTTTCATGAAGTGAGCCACCTCCTGGATGAATCGGTTGTAGAAGTTGACCATTCCCGTGAATTCCTGGGTGAGGGTGTCGTGGTGGGTGAACTGGTGTATGGCTGTGACCTTCTCTGCTGATGGTGCCGCCCCATTCACAGTGATAGTGTGGCCCAAGAACTGCATGGAGTCTTTCCCGAATTGGCATTTCGCCACGTTGACCGTGAGTCCAAACTCTGACAGGTGAGCAAAAAGTCTGCGGAGATCGTCCTTGTGCTCCCCGTCGTCCTTGCTTACGATGAGTAGGTCATCCAGGTAGATGAACACAAAGTCCAAGTCTCTGCCCACCACGTCCATCAAGCACTGAAAGGTTTGCACCGCGTTCTTGAGACCAAAAGACATGCGGAGGAATTTGAAAAGTCCAAAGTGGGTGATAATAGCCGTCTTGCCAATGTTGTCTGGGTGGACTGGGATTTGGTGATAATCAACTTTGGAGAACACCTTCGCACCGTGAAGGTTGCCTGTGAAGTCCTGTATGTGTGGACCGGGTAGCGGTCAGGTGTGGTGGAGTCATTAAGGTGGCGGTAATCCCCACAGGACCGCCAACCGCCCGAGGACTTGGGGATCATGTGTAGTGGGGATGTCCACGGACTGACAAACCTACAGGATGCGGCTATAATCATCCTTAGGGGCGCTCACCGTGGCCACGCCTGGGTTGCGGGTGACGGTAACTTCGAGTTGGACAGTTTGGAAAGTCTGGGCATGAACTAGGCATTTGGCTTTCACGACCACCAGCAGGCTGTGCGCCCAAAGGAAATCAGCACTGAGGAGCAATGTGCCACAGCAGCTAGTGTGAAATTTCACCGGAACTTCTTGTTGCCAACCTGTATTTGCACATTGTGCATGCCGAAGGTTTTGATGGTGGTGTTGTTTGCCACCCAGAGTGTGGGGCCTCGTGGTCGCATTCATGTCTCCAGTACGGTTGGTGGAATGACACTAAGTTCAGCACCCGTGTCAACCAGGAACCATCAGACACTAACCTTATCTGTGACATGCAAAAGGCTATTGATGTGGCTAGCTGCCACGGCGATTAGCAAGCCTGGCCGTTTTCCAGAAACAAGCAGGGTTACCTGCATTTACATGCTTGTGCCCCCAGCATTGGTGATAAAAGCACTATGTAGTGCAGTTGTGCCTGGTTGGTGTTGGGGCGCGACACCTGGTTCATGGCGGACTCGTTTTCATGTTTCGTGCGCCACGGGACATCTGCTCTTGCCGTGACCTTGCATGGGTCTGAGAAATCCTCATCTGCTAACAGCAGCTGTATGTCATCCGGCATCTCCTCCAGGAAAGCCTGCTCAAACATGAGGCATGGCTTGTGGCACTCTGCCAGCGTGAGCATTTCGTCTGTGAGGGCAGATGGTACTCTGTCTCCAGGCCATCTAGGTGCATGAGCCTGGCGGCGCGCTGGCACCTGAACAAGCCAAAGGTTCTTAAGAGGAGCTTCTTGATAGCTGGGTCTTTACCTTCCTCTGGGGGGGTCATGTATCAGGTCGTCCACTCTGGCTGTGGTCTCTTGGTCGAGGGTGGTGATGACATGGTAGAGCATTGTCGAGTCGGGGGTGATCTGCCGGAGGTGGAATTGTGCTTCTGTTTACCCAAACCAAGTGCACGGGTGAAACATCCAGAAGGGTAGTAGTTTCATAGCCACCGCATTAACTGCTGCAGTGTCCATGATATAGACTCCAGAATAGTCTGGGCTCGTCGGGGTCACCAACTGCGGCGGTAGCTACAAGGGGGAAATAAGAACAGAACTAACTACTTGCTGGAGTCAGTTTCGTTTCCAACAGTTTATTCGATAAATCCCACATTGCGCCTTATAAGGCAGCCGTCAGGTCCCACCCCAGCATTGGCAGTGAACCAACAACGCAGCCGAGTGTGCTTGCACGGCCCCTCTGCCCACGAGGGAAGCAAAACCTGGTGGCACCATCTTGACGTGCCTGCTCCACTGCCGAACACGGATCCGGTTCGCCTGTGTCATGATGTGCGCCGCCACAATCTTTTCATTTTAGTTATGATAAAGGGATCTGACTCAAAACACTGACTGAATATTTCTACCCATGTACGCTGTCTGACCAGTTGAGCTCCTCCAGCAATTTGTCTGCCCTACATTTGGCTCACTCTATAAAATGGAGAAAGTTCTCATTTCAATTAATAGCAACTTGGTGTCATTTCAATGATAGTGGATAACAGATTTATGCTTCTGCTGGCACAATTATACACCATGCCGAGTTGTTGTTAAAGCCACATATCAATTGTCCAGTGTGTAAGAGACAGTACTGCAGCTTGAGGAAAGATTGCTCTCACATAAATAAATCAGCTGCAAGTGGTTTGATCTAATTCCATGTCCAAGTGTAAAGTCATTCTGAAAAATTAAAACAAATTTTTCTTTGAGGTTGTTTTATGCTTACTTTGATTTTTTTTTTGTTTATACATCTTTCACTATAAGTTTTGTGACAATATCCCACTGACTCACTATTTGCAATCTTCATCTATCACACTGTAAAAGCCGGTTTCCAGTTGAAAGAGTATTGTGGCTCCTAAGAACAAAAAGCTGAGATTCATGGGAAGGATGTAAAAAGACACCAAGTGCAGGAGGAACTGAGAAGGCCTCACAGCATCCACAGGAGGTAAAGATATTTAATTTTCATTTTGGGCCTGAACCCTTCAGGTTATGAGTGAACAATGGGCAGGCACCTGAATTAAAAGGCTGCGGAGAACAGAAGGGAGAAGAATACAGACTAAAGGTGTTAATTGGATCTGGATGGACACAGGAGCAGGAGAGAGGATAGGTGAGAATTGACTGGGGGAGGGGGTTTTTGGTTCAGTGGAAGCAGAGCTGGGGGGAAAGGAAGGAGAGAGAGACTTAATTCAGGCACCTTCTGCATTTTACACATACCTTGAGGAAGGGCTCAGGCCCAAAACATCAGTTATATATCTTCACCTTCTATGGATACTGTGAGACCTGCTGAGTTCCTCCAGCCCTCCTGTCTGCAGACTTTCATGTTTAACTTCATGGGAAGGATGGCCAAGATGACCTCAGTTCAGTGGAAGCTCCAGTTCACAAACTAGTTGGTCCAGCTATAAGCCCATTATTGTCACCTGTAAGAATAGGTATTATTAATCACGTGCAGACCCTTTGATCAGCGATTGAACATTTAACACAAGTATCAGTCCAGGGAGAAACAATACAGAAGCAGATTGAGTGGAGCAACGGTTTCCTGCTCTTATTTCATTTGGAGGGTTGCATTCAAGCTCCCCTCTAACTCATTAAACTGTAAGCTGTGGCTTTCCCATCTTGCCATCCAGTCGTTCAGAACAAGAGAAGTTTCCAAAAGGCTGCAGGATGAGTATTACTGACCCTCCATCAGTTGGTGGTCAGCAGTGAAGAACCTCAACAGCACCACTGACACCAATGAGGACCAGAGGCTCCATCCAAAGGAGCCGACCAACAACTCCTGAGGTCGAGGAGCAGAGAAGCAAATGTGACAGATAGTGATTAGGACTTGGATAGAGAGGGAGATAGTTAGAGCCTATGATAAGCGTGCGTGCGTGCTAATTTGCCACAGGATCCAACTTGTGTCCTTTAGCTTATTTCAAGTATAAAGCCCTTGAGCAAAATGTGCTTAGAGATATTGGTCGAAGTGCTCCATAGGAGAAGGAGCAATTTCAAACAATTGTCCTACGTTAAGTTTGAAGTGCTCTGAATAAAATGGTCTGACAGGAAATATAGTTTTATGCGTCCTTGGTTGGTATGTGGACTATCTCTCACACATGCTTGAATCCTGGCTCATGTTTCCCATAGACAAGGTTACAGTATCAGATGCCACATACATCTTAAGTCTTACTCCATCAGCCCATTTCAGATTATTAATGATCCTGTCTGCCCTCTAAAAAGTATTTTAGAGAATTGCTGAATTGCTCATGAACAGCATCTTGTTAACCCCCACGCTAGAAATATTTGCAGCTGTTGAATGAATTAAACTGTGCTAAATATAAACAGGGCATGGACTGCTAGTTCTAATTGAAACCAACAAAGCTAAACCAGCTCCTAATGAACTACTCTTTCATAAACATTCTTATTTATGGGAGGCTTCGTGCAGAGTAAACGCCATAAAGTTCAATGAAGAATTTTTAAGCATGGAATGGATACAGATTCTGGGCTTTTTTGTAAAACAATAATTTATTGTGGAGAAAATGAGAAGGATCATTCCCATGCAAGTCTTTACTGTGAAGGAATTCTAGATGACCCTAATGGTATAGCAACTGAGTGCCCACACTTACTTAGGTTGGCTCAGGTGAAACATACAGGGCATTAAATTTGCAGCCCCTCTCAGAGGCTGGGTTAAGTGTCAGTGGCCACTCTACCTTTTATTCTGTATGTTGCCTTTGGAGGCCAAGAGTTTGGATGGTAGGAGTGGTGCAAGAACAGGACAAATAGTTGAAACAGTGGGTGGACTTAGACCAGTGGTTTTCAAACTCCCCCCCCACTAAACTCACATTCCACCTGAAGCAATCCCTTACTAATCACAGTGCACCTATGGCTCAGGGTTTGCTTCAGGTGGAATGTGAGTTTGGGGGGGGGACAGTTTGAAAACCACTGATGTAGATGGACTGCTGGTTTAAATGACGGCAAGAGTGGGCATCAGGATTGAAAGGATCAGCAATTGCCCAGGGTGCAGGGCTGAGGTTGGATGGTTGGAGGATGTGACTGAAAAAGTGTTTAACAGAGTGGGTGTGGATTGATAGGGAAATGATGGTGAAGATGGTAAATGATGCAAGTTAAAATGCTGAATTACCTGGCAGGTATGTTAATCGACTGAAGGAATACCAAATTATACTGGGAGTGACTAATGATATTCACTCCAAGAACAATGTGCTTCATGTTCTGCAATGCTACAAAGGGAATGATGCTCAAGGAAAGATTCAAAACCCTGCATTTAGGGTGCATGCGTTTCAATAATTTTGTTTGAAATCACACTGTATTCAGGGGATGAGAATTGTGTGCTGTGGAAAGATCAGTGCAATGTTGTGAAATGTTGTAGGAAAGGAGTAGTGTGCAACTTGTTGCAATGGTCAGTGTGAACTGTGTGGGATGAGACCGAGTATAAACTGTTGTGACGAGGCTGTGAAAGTGTGAGTTGTTTGATGGCAGAAAGTGCATTGCTTTGATGAGTGTGAATTATTGCACGATAAAGGTTGAGTACAAGATGTTGTGGAATAAAGGTAAGTACATAACAGACAGGAGCTGGAGAATAAAAGTGGACTGCTCAAGCCTGCTCCATCATTTGTCAGTGAAGCATATTTGGGGTTTGGGATGCAAATGAAGGATGTTTGTGCAGTGGAATGTGGTTCTGCAGGCATGACCTCGTTGGTCCACCTTCTGTACCTGTAGCTCCTCCCCGTAAGATCCATAATAAAGGCTGAGAGCCCTCATCTCCTCCCTCATACCTGCCTTGGTCATGAGCCAGCAGCATGTAGAGGCATGCCAAGGTTTTCTGATTAATAAAGCCTTCGACTACTTGCTTCGTGTCAGCAGGTGGTCACTGATTGCGCCACAGTTTGATTAGTAAGTTTAGGGATAATATGAATGTTTTTGGTGTTGTAGACAGGGGGCAGGTTGTCTAAGGCAATAGCAGCTAATCAATCAGAGGTAAAGATTGGCCTAGCATTGGTAGATGAAATTTAAGATGGTGGATAGCTTTAAGCTTTTCAGGAGGGAATGTCACCAATAATCTGTCCTGGTCCAACCACATTGATGCTACAGCTAAGAAAGCATAACAAATTCTCTACTTCCTGAGATATAAAAAAAATAGCATGAACCTCGTGTCCTTTCCTATTTTTGAGCACTGCTCAGGCTATCACGTAGATCAGACCATCCTACCCCATCCCTCTCCATCGACTCCACAGTTTTCTCCTGTTGCTTCAAGAAAGCAGCCATCATATTAGAGGATATATCCTACCCCGGTCACTCTCTCTTCTCGCTGCTCATTTTGGTCAGAAGATTCCCAAGTTTGAACATGCACCCAGATTCAAGAACAGTTTATCTTCTGTTCTTATCAGATTCTTGAATAAACCTCTCATTTGTATGAGATATTGCAATGTTCAACTGTACTTCCTGTGTAAAATTATACCATGCGCTTTATCTTAGGTGTCGCCATACTCTGCATTTTTATTTTATTGTAACCTATGATTTTATTCTTGAACTGCTTACTATACTATGTAGAAGTTGACTTTCCTGGAAACTACCTAAAACAAAGCTTTTCACTGTATCTCACTGCACGTGACAATAAACAATATAATTCACAAATTTAAAGCAAGTCCCATTCTAGTCAATCTGAGCTCATAGAGCAAATCTGCCTTCTTTGAATTGTTCAGCGAATCCTTACTGCATTCCATTTCTGGCCAGTGTATCCAAAATTGTACACAATATTTCCTATACTATATCTTCAAAACCCTAATTAATTGCAGTAAGACTTCCTGATTCCTGTGTACAAATGCTCTTGTCATAAAGGCTAATATTGACTTTCCTAATCGCTGCTGTATCTGTCAATTGATCTTCAGTGACGTGTACAAGGATCTGGAAGACCCTTTGAATATCAGAATTAACCAAGCTCTCGTCATTTGAGGAAAGCTCTGCTTTTCAAAATTACATTCTATTTGCTATGTTCTCGCCCACTCACCTGGCTGAATTTAAGCAAGGAAGTTTGCAGATACTGGGATTGTAATTTCGTACACAAAAGTGCTGGAGAAACCCAGCAAGCAAAGATGAAGATGCATAAACATATCAGGCCTGAGCCCTTCATTGAGGTATCAGCAAAAAGCAGACAGGCACTTGAATAAGTTGGTGTAGGAAGGGTCAAGGGAGGGGCCACAGAGGTCATAGGTGGATGCGAGTGGGAGAGCAGAAGAGAAAAAAGATGGGAGGTGAAAGAGGGAGGCAATAGCTCCCCGAATGGAGAGGGAAAGGGTGGCAGAAGGATTGGGAAAGACAGACAGGAGAGCATCCTATTGGAAACCGAAGAGGCCAATGTTAATGCCATCTAGTTGGAGAATGGCCAGATGAAACATTAGGTGTCCTTCCTCCAATATGGAGGTGGCCTCAGTTTGGCAGTGCACAGGGCCACGGACAGAATGTTGGCTTGGGAATGGGGTCTGGAATTGAAATGGTTACATCCCCTAAAGCCTTTTTACATCCTTCTCAATACAAAAGTGCAGCACTGAAACAGAACCTGAGGCCCACTGAACACTCACCAATTACACTAATCTCACACCATTTATATTCTACCCATGTTCTACCATTCACATACACACTTAGGTCAATTTATGCTTGCAAATTAATATACAAACTTTCAAGTCTTTGGGACATGGGAAGAAACCAGTATTCATAAGAAAGCCTGTGGGTCTCTGGGAAAAAGGAACAAATTCCACCCAGACAGCAACTGAGGTCAGCATTGAACCAAAGTTATTGTAGTTGTGAGATAGCAGGATTGCCAGCTGTGCCACTGGACACCCTAGGTCTCTTTTAACATGAATACAATACAATCTCTTTCCATTTAACAAATGTGGTTTCCTGGTTTGTGTACCAAAGTAGATAACCTCATATATGAACAGCTGGGGTCCAATCACCAATCCATGTACCCCAATAGTCATCATCTGTCATTCTGAAACAGATTGTTTGTTTCCACCCATTATTCTCTGTCCAATAACCAATTCTTCATCCATATTTGTACATTATCTCCTTTTCCATGTGCTTCATATTTGTTAAGAATTCTCATGTGTTGACCTCCCACACAAGGGCAGCATGTTTAGTGTAGCGGTTAGTGACAGCAACCTGGGTTTGAATCCAGCACTGTCTTTAGAGTTTGTACATTCTCCCCATGTCTGCATGGGTTTCTGCCAGGTTCTCTGGTTTCCTTCCACCCTTCAAAATGGATGGGGATGTGAGGTTAGTTAGGGATTTTGGATGGCATAGGTTTGAGGGCCAAAAAGGTCTGTTGCTATGTTATATGTGTAAATTAAAATTATACTGAAAGAAATATCACATTAAACTAAATGAAATTAAAATCACCATATCCACCATAAGTATAAATTCTACTTAAAGAATTCCAGTCCAGTTGATTAGTCTGAAGTGATCTTTGTTTCATAAATCCATATTTACTGCTCAATCCAAATGTTTTTTTTTGCATCCTTCTTTATGGATATCAGCGTTTACTCTAACTCCAATGTTAGTCCATCATTCTCCCTTTTTCCTAATCCTCAGGCCTATCATTAATATTTGCAATATTTGTATGCCTCTTCTTGCAATTTGATAGGAGCCTTAAGTTCTGTGGTTATCCAGAAACAGGGCATTTTTTTTTTGTTGCACCTTTCCATCTCACTGAAATACATCTTTGCTGATATTTATGAAACACGGTAGTGGAGCAAGGGCAGCACTGTTAACGTAGTGGTTAGCATAATACAGCACCAAGGACCTGGGTTCAAATCCAGTGCTGGATCTAAGGAGTTTGTACATTCTCCCCATGTCTGCGTGGGTTTTCTCCGGGTGCTCCGGTTTCCTCCCACCCTTCAAAATATATTGGGGTCGGAGGTTAATTGGAGTTTTTGGGTAGCACGGGCTCATGGGCCAGAAGGGCGGGTTACTGTGCTGGATGTCCAAATTCAAAATAATAAAAATTATCTCTTTAAATATCTGACAGTGCCAGTTTTCTTAATCAGCAGTAGCCAAAACTGTCCTCAACCCATTATAATTTTTATTTGAGCTTAGGGGACTCATATCAGATACAGTATCTCACCCTCATACTGTCTTTGAAATTCTACCATGCTCTGATCACTCTTTCCTTGGAGACACTTAACAATGGGACCATGAAATTATAATTACTCTCGTTAAGTAATACAGACAGGCCCCAAATAACAGTTTAAAAAATGTTTAATTACTTTTTCACACAAGTTCCATGCGTGAATTTTATGGCATACCTAAATTTTTATGCTGTGGTTTGTGAATTTTCAAAGAATGAATTTCTGTTACCTGCACAGCCATAACATGGGGGATGTCTATACCAGCTCTAAAATGAGATGCTCTCTCACTGAATCCTCAATGAAATTCTCAAAGAAATCACCCTAAATACAAATTCTAAACTTATCTTCATTGAATTGAACTGTTTATTGTCATATGAACCAAGATATAGTGAAAAGCTTTGTCTTCCATGCTATCCATGCAAATCAAACCTTAAAGTACAACAGGTAGTGCAATAATAAAACAGAAATGCAGGGTTCAGTGCTACAGCAAGTCAAAGAGTGTGGCAAAATGCAGGATATAGAGAAAATAACAGTTAAAACAGTGGAAGGGAATCATCTTTTCCCATTGAGAAGTCCATTTCAGAGTCTGAAAATGGCAGAATAAAAACTGTCCTTGAATCTTAAGTTTCATGTTGTCAAGCTCATATCTCTGCCTGATAAAAGAGATTAGGAGTGATGGGATGGGTTCTTGAAGTGCTGCCTTTGACAATTTTATTTTGTTCAGTATATACAATGATTAAAATTGTAGACGATTATGGAATCGTATATAACATATAACAATTACAGCACGGAAACAGGCCATGTCAGCCCTTCTAGTCCACACCGAACCAAGTACTCTCCTCTAGTCCCACCTATCTGCACCTTGCCCATAACCCTTCATTCCCCCCCCCCCCACCCATCCACATACCCATCCAATTTTCCCTGAAATGACAAAATGGACCATGCTCCCACTACTTCTCCCGGAAATTAATTCCATACAGCCACCACTCTCTGAGTAAAGAAGTTTCCCCCACATGCTACTTTTAAACTTTTGCCCTTAACTCATGACCTCTTGTTTAAATCTCTCCTACCCTCAAGGAAAAAAGCCTATCAAGATCAACTCTATCCCCCTCATAATCTTAAATACCTCTATCAAATCCCCCCTCAACCTTCTACGCTCCAAAGAATAAAGACCTAATCTGCTCAAACTTTCTTTGTAATCTAGATTCTGAAACCCAGGTAACATTTTTGTAAATCTTCTCTGCACTGCACTCTCTCTACCTTGTTGATATCCTTCCTATAATTTGGTGACCAGAACTGCATACAGTATTCCAAATTTGGCCAATGCTTTGTACAATTTTGCAATCTTTGAAAACCTTCTTCATTCTCCACAATTCCACCTATTTTAGTATCATCTGCATATTTACTAATCAACATCACTTCCCAACTCCTTTATTCTATGCATTGATTTATAAAGGCCAGCATATTGAAAGCTTTCTTCACCTCCCTATCCATGAGATTTTACCTTCAGGGAATGATGCGCACCGTTATTCCTAGATCTTTCTGCTCTACTGCATTCTTTAATGCCCTCCCATTTACTTCGTATGTCCCGTTTTGATTATTCCTTCCAAAATGAAGCACTTCACACTTATCAGCATTAAACTCCATCTGCCATCTTTAACCCCACTCTTCTCAGCAGTACAAATCATTTTGCAATCTTTGAAAACCTTCTTCATTCGCCATAATTCCACCTATTTTAGTATCATCCGCATATTCACTAATCCAATTTACCACCCCAACATCCAGATCATTAATGTAAATGTCAAACAGCAAGAGACCCAATACAGAACCCTGAGGCACACTGCTTGTTACCGGGCTCCAGCTTGACAAACAATTATCCACTACGACTCTCTGGCATCTCCCTTCCAGCCACTGTTGAATCCATTTGACTATTTCAAAGTTAATACCTAGCGCATGAACCTTCCTAACTAACCTCTCCATCTTCATACAGAGTATCTTCCTTCTCTATCACCTGCCTATCCACTCCCAAACTTTGTCTACAAGCATTCTCTGTTTGCAATCTAACCTTCACAATCTAACCTTCTCCTTGCTGTCCTTCTTCGCTTGGTTCCCTCCTCCCAACCATTCTAGTTTAAAGTCTCCTGCATAGCCTTAGCAAAATGTCCCTGTCAGGATCCTGGACCTCCAGGATTCAAGTGCAACCTGTCCATTCTGAACAGTTCCCACCTCCCCCCAAAAAGGTCCTAATGATCCAGAAACTTGAATCCCTGACCCTTGCTCCATCCTTTCAGCCACACATTCATCTTTCACCTCATTCTCTTCTTGCTTTCACTGTCATGTGGCACAGGCAGTAATCCTGAGATTACTCCCTTTGTGGTCCTTTTTTTCAGTTCTCTACCAAACTCCCTGTACTCATTTTTTACTCTTACTCCCTATATTGTTGGTACCTACATGTACTACAACCTCTGGCCCATCTCCCTCCTATTTTAGGATATCTTAGACACGAGCAGCAACATCCCAGACCCTGCCACCAGGGAGGAAAACCAACATCCGGATCTCCTTTGGTGTCCACAGAATCCCATATCTGTCCTCCTAACTATTGAGTTCCCTATGATTATTGCCCTCCTCTTCCTTTCCCTACCCTTCTGAGCCACAGGGACCGACCCTGTGCCACTATTGCTTTCCCCAGCTAAGCTGTGCCTCCAAACAGTACTCACTGAGGAGTACCTATTATTGAGTGTTACAGCCACAGGGGTTCTCTCTAGTACCTTATTCTTCTCCTTCCCTCTCCTAACTTATCCCACTTATCCTCCTCCTGTGGCCCTGGTGTGACCACCTGGCTGTAACTCTCATCTGTGACTTCTGTTAAATTTGAAGAGATGGCGACCTTTTATAAATTACCTCCACATGACTTAGTTAGTATAGTTATTTTCCATTCCAGACTATAATTTCCTTTCTCTTTGTTGGGGAAGACCAGATATCTAAATTTTAATGATAAATTCTCAGGATAGGCTGCCCAGTCTTTTTCTTTTTTTTAAAGATTAGATGGGGCTTTATATAATAATTTTTTTAGTGTATATTTCAGTTTGAGGAGATAAGAACATATTCATTAATTGAGGTGGAATACAAGATGTTATGTTATATAGGTATTATTCACTGATAATATGATTAATAAAAAGATTGTTGCAGTGCCTTCCTTGAAGACACCTTGTATGTTATTCCTTGTTTTTTTTTAAACTCTGAACAGGCATGTGGCTGGAAGTCGCACTATGTGTCTGCTGATCCAAAGCCAGTTCTAAGGGACACTCTTAACCATCCTACTCCTTCACTATGTCTGCAGGTCAAAACCCAACACCACTTGACACCCTTAGCCATCCCGCTCCTTTATGTCTGCTGGTCTAAGGCCAATACCACTAGACATCCTGAGCCATCACATTACATCACCAGACTATCATGCACTGTGTGGAGAGTCATTTTTGAGAATTATGAAGAGTGGAAGAGAATGTGAAGCAGTTACCAGTGAGTAAAGTGGGAGGAATGAACACCTAGTGGCTGAAGAGCAGAGGGTCAGAGGAAAAAGAGGGCAAAAGGGATTGCTGCATGTTGCTTGAAAGGAGCAAGGGGCACAAGCACAGGGTGGGATTGTACAGGATGGACAAAAAGGGTCTGAAGATGTAACGGATAAGTTTAGGAAATGGGCAAAGGGACAGGGAAGATCAAGAGTTTTCAAAGGAGAAATGGGCGGTTTCTGGACGGGATATGAATGTGGACACATACTAAGCAACAATTGAACTCATGTCCACAGTGTGTGCATGTGCATGTGAATATCCATGCAATAGAGCCCAAGTTACAGTTGGACTCAACTCTCTGGATTGAATCAATACTATCATCTCTGTGTAGTAGCTGATGTGCAACCACTTTTCCTCATTTAAAAATGTGACAAAGGCAACATTAACTGTTTGAGTGTGGAGTTAAGTGTGAACTGTAAAGGGTTGGGGGTGAGTCTGAACTGGATTAAGCGATGGAGTGCAAATTGTGGAATGGGAATGAGTGGCAGCCTATGCTGTGAATTTGACTGATGGGCTTACAATTTAAAACATTGAAGATTGTGAATGACCATGGTAATCATTATTTTAGCTATCTTAACCATTCACCAGAAATAATTGCTTTATTTCATTGATTCTGGCACAAATTATTTGTAGCAAGTTTTATTCGTGAAGTCAATAAATACAAAACAATCATTTCTACCTTCTGTTTGAAACAGCTCTCTTTGTAAAGTCATCTGCTGTGTAACTCAAAGTATAATTTTTTTTTGTCATTACATCATTCCTTGTAAATATCCAGAAGAGCAGCTGCATTCAATTTTGCAACAGTAAAGGATGCACTGGTTGCATTACAGTATTAATTTGGAAACAACCCTGGCTAAAATCAGCATGGAGCTGCAACTGGAAATGTGAGGACATGGCTAGATATTGGCCCAACTCCTTGCCTATGCTGGGAATGCCATGGAGTCTCCTCTATCAAATCACCACATTAATCTCCTGGAGGCTGAGATTGGAGCTAGGATGTGGAATGTATTAATTTTTGTCAGTTCTTTCCCACAAAGGAGGGAGAGTGAGTTTTTCCACCCTCCTCTCATCTTCCACTGTCCCTGCAACAGTTCTTTTTCTTGCTATACCTTAAGTGCTGTCCAAGCCTTCTCAACTTTCATTGGCAATCTCCCTCACCATGCTGGGAACATCCCAGGAGAATGAAATAAATATACTGTCTTTTCGCACATTCTACATTCTGGTCTACTTGACAAGGATATGCTACTGAGAAATTTCCCAGTCCTTTACAAATGCAGTATACATGGTGTAAGGTAAAACATCATGAGATGGGAATGTGTAAGGAGTTACCCTGTGCAGGGCTGTAACAAGATGTGAATGCATCCTTGTACTTACAAGATAAGAGAGACATTGATGGATTGAGAGGCAGGAAGCTAGCAGGGAAAGGATAGCAACAGTTTTAGTCATTGGACAAGTAATGATATGATGATGTTCTAAGCACGTATCCAAGGGTATAAAAAAATCACCATTTTGCTGATAACGGCAGAATGCATTCTCCGACTAACATTGTTAGTTGCAAGTGTTACAATCCGGTAATAAAGAACAAAGAACCCTGATTTCGACTCAGTCTGGTGTTTGTCTCACTCATTCATGAACAAAGCAGACCTAACAATGGTCAGACTTAATGATAAACAGTAGGGCTCTGGGAGTACTAACGAATAAACAAAGAGGGTGACCTCAGCTGTTGATGTCAAGTTGGAGGCTAATGGAATGATTTTTTTAAAATATTTCATTTAAGAATTTTTAAACAACAACAATAGGTAGATTTCATTCTATAAAAGACTTCAAAATTACACATGTAGTAGACAACCCCACCCCTCCTCAAACCCCACCCCCCAAAAAGAGAAAAAAAGAATAAAATAAATACTGGAGAATGTCAAGGGGATAAATTATATATTATGAATTTTTAATAATAATAATAATAATAATGCTGGACATTACCAAGAGATGATTTCTTCATAGAGTCTGTTAAACATTAATGCCCACATTTTGAAAATATGGGTGCCATATTTTACAAAATATCTGATATTTATTTTGTAAACTATAAGTAATCTTCTCAAGTGAAATACAGCTACAAAGTTACACTTGCCATCTCTCCATCCCTAAATTTATGTCTGATTTCCACGTAATAGCTGTACACTTCAGAGAAACTCCTAAAGCAATTTGTACAAATTCAATTTGATACATAGTTAATTTCAATTTATGTCTTTTTGTCCCAATATTATCCAACAGAAATAACATCAGATCCTGTTGGAACTTAACCCCCATTATTCATTCCAAAAGAAAATTCCAACTTACAGCCACAAAAGTTCAACTTTAGGACATTTCCAAGTAGAATGCAGAAAAGATCCAATCTCTTGACCACATCTGATGCACAAATCTGATAATATAGGTTTCCATTTATTTTTAATTTTTGAGGTGTCAAATATAACTGATGCAAAAATTATATTGATCCAACCTATATCTAACATAAATAATTTTTTAATCATATTATCTCAACAGAATTGCATCCAATCTTTCTCATCTATTTGTCTATTTAAATCTGCTTCCCATCTTAATCTTGATATATTCACCCCTTTAAAGTAAATTATACATTACAGAGATAAATTTATTTACTTTACTATTATGAATCAATAATTCCAATTCACTCAGACTACATAATGTCAAATTTGGACCCATCTTATCAGTCAAAAAAGCTTTAACCTGATAATAACAGAAAAATATATTATTTGGTACATTAAATTTATTCTTCATTTGTTCAAATGTTATAGGTCTTCCAGCTTCAAAAAAAATCCTCTATCCTCTCAACACCCATCCACATCCAAGTCCTCAAAAATTGATTATTCATAGAAAATGGAATGTCTATTTTGACATAAAGGCATTTTCCATGAAATTAAACCTATCACATCTATTTCATAATCAATTATATTCCATAATTCAATCAGATGTTTCAAAACTGGTGCATTTCTACTTCCCACCAATAATTTTGAATTCCACGTAAATAAAATCATGTATATTTCTCCTATTTTACTAAGTTCTATATTAACCCCAGCAGGAATTTTATGTACACCAAACAATCCATTAATAAATCTCAATTGAGCTGCTTTATAATAGTTCTTCAAGTGGGAAAGTTGTAAACCTTCCAATTCAAACTTCCAAGTCAATTTTTCCAAAGCAACTCTCACCATTTTCCCCTTTCCATAAAAACTTTCTAACACTTGTATTCAAGAACTGAAAGAATTTTTGAGGAATTGAGATGGGGATTGGCTGAAAAAGATATTAAACACTATGGAAAATATTCATCTTAATACAGTTTACTCTATCTATGAAAGTTATAGGTAAATTATTCCACCTATTCAAATCTTCCTTAATTTTATTAAGTAATGGCAAATAGTTCAATTTATATAAATTATTTAAATCATTATCAACCCTAATACCTAAATATTTAACTCCAACATTTGGCCACCTAAATTGAGTGACCTTTCTACAATGAGTATAGTCGCCCTTAACTAAAGGCAATATTTCACTTTTATCGCAATTAATTTTATACCCAGATACTTCATCATATTCTTCCAATCTTATATTCATAGGGTGAAATTCATAGGGTCTGTCAAATAAACCAAAACATCATAAGCAAACAAATCTATTTTATATTCTTATTGATTAACCTTTATACCCCTAACCTTAAAATTTGTCTTATTATCTCCCCTAAAAGCTCTATGCCAAAATAAACAGAATTGATTATAAAGGACAACTTTGTCTACTCAATCTAGTTAATTGAAAAGAGGTAAAAAATTTTCAATTAATCATCATTTTTGCAGATGGATTTTTATGTAAAGTTTTAACACAATTTGTAAATGTCAGTCCAAAACCAAACTTTTCCAATGCCTTAAACAAAAAATCCCATTCTAACCTATCAAAAGCCTTCTCTTCATCGAAAGCTCCTGACACAGTTAAGCCAATCAATCTAGCAACATTTTCAGCAAATCATCGCTTTTTGACAATATTTATCTATTCTATTTGCCAAATTTTTGGCAATAATTTTATTATCTGTATTTAGTAATGACATAGTTATATAAGATGCAGGCTTTAATGGTTTTCTATCTTTCTTTGGTACAACAAATAATTGCATTTGAAAAAGATTCCAGTAGAGTATGGGATTTTGCAGCTCGCTTTAACACCTCCATAAAAGGGGGTATTAAAATGGTCCTTAAATTTATTTACAAATTCAGGTGGAACACTATCCTCCCCTGGTGATCTACCACTCTGCAATGAACTCAATACTGTACCTCACTAACTTCTCTTGCCATAAAAGGAGCATCATAATCTCTTTGATCCCATAATTCAAACTCGGTAAACTTTTAAAAATCTCAGTTTTAGTCTCCTCACAACTAGACTCAGATCTAGATAAATTTAAATAAAAATCTTTAAATAAATCATTAATTTCTTGATATTTAAGGTAATCTTCTTAATTCTTTTTAATAGCATTAATTGTTAATTTTCACCTGTCATGCAAGAACTTTATGAGCTCTTTCTCCCAATTCATAATATCTTTGTTTAGTTCTCTCAATTAAATTTTCTGTTCTACAGTCTAAATTGTTTTGTAATGAAGTTTTTTTGTTATTAATTTTTTTCTTTTCTCATCAGAAGCCTTTCTTTGTAAATCCTTCTCCAAATCTTCTATTTCCTTTTCCAATTGATCAACTTCTTTCATTTCATCTTTTTTAACTTTTGCTATATAGCATTATTTGACATCATAAATACACCTTCACAGCATCTAAAATAATAAATTTATTATCCACTGCATTAGAATTTATTTCTAAAAAATCTTGAATCTCTTTCCTTATAAAGTCACAAAAATCCATGTTCTTCAGCAAAATAGAATTAAAGCTTCACCTATAAACTGATTTTTATTTCTCAGGGACCAAACAGGTCATCAGAAATGGTGAGTGATCAGAAAGAATTCTACCCTTATACTCCACATACATAATTCTTTCTTGCAATTGTGCAGATATTAAAAATAAATCTATTCTTGATTAAGAATAATACCTATATGATTAAAAAGAATAGTCCCTTTCCTTCAGATTAACCTTCACCAAATGCCTATCAAATTCAAGTCTTTCATCAAACTCAGAATCCTCTTTGCTGCTTTTACAACTGATCTTATTGACTTATCCGACACTGGATCAAAACAGAATTAAAATCCCCTCCTACCAAAATCTTCTCATGAGCTTCAGAAAAATATATAAAAGGATCAAGAGTAAATCCTTTATCATCCACATTTAGTGCATAAATCTCACAAGTGTTCACATTTCAGAATAAATTTGACAATTAATAAAAACAAATCTCCCTGCAAGATCCATAACCACCCTTTGAATTTTAACAGGTAAAGCTTCTTGATCAATATTGCCACTCCTCTTGCTTTAGAGTTAAATGTTGAGGCTATCACCTGACCAACCCAATCTCTTTTTAATTTCTGAAATTCCTTCGCTGTTAAATGAATCTCTTGCAAAAAAAAGCAATGTCAACTTTCATTTTTTTTTAATATGAGTTAACATCCCTTTTCTCTTAATCGGATTATTAAGTCCATTAAAACTTAAAGTTTAATACCCTACTAACAACCATTTCTCTATTTCCAAAAACTTCAAAACATGCCTTGCCTCTCCTCTAGGGCCCCCAGCATCTTAAGACCATCAATCACACTTGACATCTCTGTCAAAAAGAAGAAAATAGGAAAAAAAGAAAAAGAAAGAAAAACTAGAAGTCCCCCCCAAGTAACAGCCAAAAAGGCCAGTACTAAACCACCCCCCCCCGTCCATCTATTGTTCGTGAAGTGGTCCTCGCCACAAGGTGGTGCATGGTTACGGCAGGAGAAGGAATAACCTTTCCCCCAACCCACGGGGTAAGGACATACCCTACACAATTCAGTAAGAAACAGTTCATTTGTTGGTGTAGGCAGCTTCTTCAAGATCTCTATTCAATTGTTCATCGTCAAACTCTTCACCTTCTTGTTGTGTCAATACTTTTCCTGCAGTTTTTGTCACTTCAGGTTGATCTGATAAAACTTATTGAATGCCCCAATTCTGTACATCCATTTGTTGATCCTGTTTCATACTTAGAAGAGAATTTGCAAACTCCAAAGCTTCCATCTCATTTGCAAAGAATCCTGCCTGATTTTCCTGCAGAAAGCACTGGATGTTGAAAAGTGAACGTATCCTTTTTTCCCCACAAAACTGATGTAGCAGGATTAAACTCTTTTCTTTTTCTCCCCCCACAACTGTCATACTTAAATCCGCATAAAATGTTCTCTCCTTTGAGCCAATATTAATAAGCCCTGATGCTTTCAGGCGTTCTGGACAGCCACTCACAGTATCGTCTCTTTATCCTCATAATGTAAACATCTAATCAGAACAGAGCATGGAGCTTGTCCTAGTAACGGCTTTTTTCTATTAGTCCCATATGCTTTATCTAATTCAATTTCAATCAGGAAATTCTCAGAAGCCAAAACTCTAGGATCCAGTTTGAAATAATTGTATAGGATTAGAGCCTTCAAAATCTTCAGCCAATCCAACAATCTTCATTTTATTTCAATGGCTATGATTTTTCAGTATATCAATTTTTGTGCCTAAGTTCTTTCCTCTGGAGGTCCCATGCTATAACAGAATTTTCAATTTCATTGACTGCATCTTTGCATTATTCCACTTCATGATACTTTTGCATATTTTCTTCACTTTTCTAAACTTGAACTTTGTCAACCACCTTAGTATACTTTTTCATTTCCTCCTTAATATTTCTCATTTCCTCTTTAACATATTCAAATTGTGTATTAACATCACGACTTACAGATACAAATTGCATATCAATCTTCTTGCTCATTAACTGCAATTGATTCATTAATATAGAAGTTTGCTCTCGTCTGCCCATACCTTGACTTCTAGCCTCAGAAATCTTAACCTGCATGGTTTCAGTACCTTGTACTGGTTGGGTTTCTTCATCTTCATGTTCTACTACTACTACTTCTTCCTCCTCCTCTCTGTCTAGATCCTCTTCTTCTTGTCCTTCTAAATCATTTCCATGAATTTCAGACTTTGCCTCTTATTCCACTGAAGGGTGAGCCTGCAGGGCAATGCTGCTGACAGTAGCTTCAGTCGATTCAGCTGTTCCCCATAAGGAAACAGCTTGTTCAGTTCTGCGTATGTGCGAACTTTCAAGTATGCATGGTAGTTCTCTTCTGGACTCCAGCACCATCTTCTCTGGCTCCCCAGAGAGATGGCACTCATGTCACCTGCACGTGGGCCACTGCAGCTTGAGTTGATCAGTGAGGAGGAGGAATTTGAGCCCAAGGCTCCAACATCAAAGTATGCCCAACTTCTTCCGATTTTCTGATTTCTTTTACAACTGTTTTCTTGCTTATCTGTGTCTTCCCCTTCCTTGAAGCCATATTAAAACCTTGCAGGTGAGTTCCTAAAACTTGGTTAATCTTTTTAAATTTCAAAAATTTTTCAAAGTTAGTTAATAATTAGTTCTCCCAGGAGAGGCATATTTTCACATCTCCCACTCATCCATCACGCCTGGCCACCAAATGGAATTACATTGATAAATTGGTAAATGAAGCAGAACAGAAAAGGGCTGCATGGTTAGCGCAACATTGTTCCAGAATTAGCAACAGGGTTCAAATCGGGCACCGTCTGTAAGGAGTTTGCATGTTTGCCTAGTGTCTTCATGGGTTTCCTCCCACCATTCAAAATATGCCAGGGTTGTAAGTAATTTGAGTATAATTGGATGGCAGGAGTTTGTGGGCTGAAAGGGCCTGGTACCATGCTTAATGTCTAAAATAAATTAAAACAGAAGCAAATGAAACAATCCTGATATTTAAGAAGAGAGACATGTAGCTATCTATGTACACTCAAAAAAAAGGATAAATTTTGTTTAAATAGCAAATGGATTGAAATTTCACTTTTTTTACAAAAGTGAAGCATTAGAGATGTTTACTAACTTAACTACCCCAATCATCAAGAGGAAAAAATAAATTGACCCTGAAATGCTTCTATTTTAATAAATGGTTTGTAAAGATATCAATGAGAAGTTTCCCTAAGATTCTCGAGTTCCTGTATAAATTTCTCTCCACGTAATAGCAGGTTTAGTAATATTTTAGTCACACAATGTCTGAGTTTCCATTTTATTCTACCTCACTGGATTTCTTTATATGCCCTACATGAACCGAAGCCTAGTCTATAAACTGGAAAACAGATATTGAAAATTTGAGGAACAACACCCAATATTCCATCTGGACATCTTTCAACTAGACAACATTATCATCGACTTCTCCAATTTCCATTAAACTCCTACCCCTTGACTCTTTCTTTCCTTATCCTTCTGTCTCCTTTCCTCCAGCTTCCTACCCCCTTCACTTGCTCCTCGATTCAGAGAACTGCCCTCTCCACCATCACTTCTCAGCTTTTTTTCCTTTTTTATCCTCCAATCTGTATCCACTTATGACCTCTTTGTGGTGATATATAATTACACCACTAGGTCACCAGGGGTCATCCCGGTGACCTTGTATATAAAGCAGTCCAGAGCTATCGTCTAGCCTTCCAGGTTCGTCTTGCAGAGAGACAAGACCTCTTAGTGTACATATTAGTTTATTAAAGCCGTCTTATACTCGCACTGCTGGTGTGGTTATTGTCAGTACACTCTTATCTGTGATCCTCTGACAACCCCTTCCTCTCCACCAACCCCTCTGCCCCCCCCCACCCCCCCCCCCCCACAACCTTTTTATTCAGGTGTTTGTCTGTTTTTTTGCTCATACCTTGATGAAAGGCTCAGGCCCAAGACTTTGGTTGCCCTTTCCAAAGATGTTGCATGACCTGCCGAGTTTCTCCAGCACTTTTGTGTATTTCACTTATTGAATGTAAATTAGTACAAGGACAAAAACTATTCCATTGGTTATAGACTTAATTGTGCAAAAATATTGTGCAACTATAGTTATAAATGACTAATTCTTGAATGAGGAAAGATAACAGTCATGCCTGCAGTTCTGAACTGCACTGTAAATTAGATTAGAAATGCAAGTCCATTTTTGTGACATTACATAACCATTCATGAAATTCCTCTATTCTGTATGCCAGTCTCTTTAATGGGATATAAATTTGAATACCATTTAAAAAACTGGTGAAAAAATCTTAAATTGGTATCACTTAAACTCAAAAGAGCCACCAATCAAGAAAATAATCTTTTGGTTTGTAATGGTCAAACAAATGGTATCCTCTCAAAAACATCTGTCCAAAGACATTTTCTTATGCCATTGTATAGGTCACTCTGTGTGTAGTTTTCATCTGAATATAAAGCATAATTTAAAGAACAAACCCAATGCTATAATGAACAAAAATATTTCTGCTTTGACTTGCTCTCTGTGAAAAGAAACAAGCATTCAAAGCTACTGATATGAATGCAATCTTCATAGGTAATATAACTTAGAGAACTGTGTATAAGCAGGATCAAAAGGCATTAAGATTGTTTCCCATTTTTAATTGTCTTTTAGATTATACAAGTAAGACGCATGTTCTGAATGATACATGATTGCGGATTCAAATGCACTTCCAAAACAAAGGCACCATACACATTTGCTGCTCCCATGTTCATCACAGGTCTGGGGTTGGGTATCTACTCTAGGGTAACAATAGTTTACAAGACTGCATTGCCTCCAAATCCAATACTCAAATCCTCAGCTCCTTGAAACACTTAAGATGGATGGTGCACATTTGGCAAGTGAACATGAGGGTGAAGGCCCAAAATTGATGTAAGCACACTAAAACAGAAGGAAGTCCAAATTATTCAAAATCCACATCAATAGTTTGATTGAAGGAGTTTGCAGAGGTTTGGTATGACATCAGAAACCCTAGCAAATTTCAACATATGTGTAGTGGAAAGTGTGCTGACCGACTGTAACGCGGTCTGGTATGGGATCATAAAGCCCTTTAAACCTAGGAAACACTTTCCCCAGCGTCGAGAACATCTGCAAGGAATGCTGCCATCAAAGAGCAGCAGCAATCATCAAGGATCCACACCACTTGAGCACACACTCTGTTCTCACATCCGCAGGAAAGAGATATAGGTACTACAAGACTTGCACCACCAGGTTCAGGAACAGCTGCTATCCCTCCACCAGCAGACTCCTCAACTACAAACTCAGTCAGGGACTCATTTAAAAGCTCTTACTTTTTCACTTTATTGATTTTTTTAAATTCTCTCTGGATTGTACAGTTTACATTTTTTTTCTCTTTACATGTGAACATTGTGTACAGTTTTTTTTTGCTTTACCAATTAGTTGTAATTCTGCCTCACTCACAGGAAAAAGAATATCAGGGTTGTGTGCGATGTCATGGATGTACTCTGACAATAAATCTGAATTGACCAAATACAACATTGCTACATTGGCTGACAGCAAAGTGCCAAATAAAATATGAATGACAAAAACAACAATGTGGCTTCCTGTTCTGGACCTTGTTACCTCCTGTTTCAGACTGCTCCCTGCTGTTCCAGACCGCTCCGGACCTACTCCCTCCTGTTTTGGGCCAACTTCATCCTATTTCTACTTCATCCTGTTCTGAGCCTGTTTTCTTTTGTTCCAGGCACGCTCCAACCTGTTGAAGAGTTTCAGCTCAAAATGTCGACCATTCTTTTTTCTCCCACTGCTGCTTGATATGTTGAATTGTATTTAGTTTCAAATTCCAGGATCCACAGTCTCCTGTGCATCTCCAACCTATGCCAAGGCCTGCTCCCTCCTTACTCTTTCCCGTTCTGGGGCCTGCTGTCCTCTATTTAAGGCCTGTTCCATTCTTTTATGGACATGCTCCAACCTGTTCTGAGCCATCCCCCCTCCCACTCAGAGCTGTTTCCCCTGGCCCCCCACTCAGAGCCATTTCTCCCCCTCACCCCGCTCTTGCCCACTCAGAGACATTTCCCACCCCCACCCCCGATAGCCAGTTTTTTTCTATTCTGGTTGTATTTTCCTTGTTGAAATATAAGATGTTTGCTGTGCCATATTTGCTCTTGCGCTGTGTAATATTCCTTCATGCCCAGCATGAAGCTGATCAATGCTCAGTATTCTAAATTCCAAGTACAGTAAAACTCTCGGTAACTGGCACCTATAGAGATTTGTAGATACCAGATATGTATTTTCTGGTTGCTTGAGACTTACTGTTACAATTCCTAACTGATACACCTGCAGTAAGAATAAACATTTTAAATGACAAAAATATTCTACTGTATCTACTTCACTTAAATGGATATATAAACCTTATAAAGAATTTTAGAACATCAAATATCACTGCACAATACAGGACCTATGGCCCCTGCTGTTGTGCCAACCCATATATTCCTTAATGAAAAAGTATTAAACTTTTCCAACCCCACAACCCTCTATTTTTCCTCCATCCATGTGCCTGTCCAAGAGTCCCTAAATGCCCCTAATGTTTCAGCTTCTACCACTATCCCTGGCAAGACATTCCTGGCACACACAATTCCCAAGTAAAAAACTTATCCTGATGACTCCCCTAAACTCCCTTCCCTTCACTTTGTACAGATGTCCTTTGGTATTTCCTCCTCCTGCCCTGGGAAAGAGCCACTGGCTGTCCACCCTATCTATGCCTCTCAATTTTGTAGACCTCTATTGTCTCCTCTGATCCTTCTATGAACCAAATAAAAAAAAGTCCCATCTCTGCTAACCTTGCCTCATAAGACTTATTTTCCAATCATGCAACATCCTGGATATCCTCTGTACCCTCTCCATGGCTTCCACATCGTTCTGAAAATGAAGTGACAAGAACTGGTCACAATACTCTAACAGTGGGCTCACAAGAGATTTGTAGAGTTACAACATGACCTCTTGATTCTAATTAATTCCCCTTATTAACGAAGCTCAACATCACATAGACCTTCTTAACTATCCTATCAATCTGCACAGCCACCTTGAGGAAGTGGTCATTGTTGGACTGGGCTGATTCAGAGTGGTAAGGCTTTGGATTAATATGCTTCAGCGAGAACAAGTAAGAGGTGAGGGATAGGAGGAGTTGAAGTAAGAAAGGGCCTCCCTTTTCAAGGAACAAAAAAGATCAGCAGGTAAGGCCAGGTTTTAGATATCATATATTTTGTTCCTTGCATCATAAATAGTGGGAATGTCAGCCAAGGCAGTGGAATGTTCCTCTTGCATAATGTGGGTCATGTGGGAAGCCAGCAGTATCCCTGATAATTTCATCTGTGAGAAATGCATCCAACTGCAGCTCCTGTCAAGCCAAGTTAAGGACTTTGAATTGCATGAACTCCAGATCATTCGGGAGGCAATGATAGACAAGAGGTGCAGGGACGCTATCGTACTTAGGAGGCAGGAGGAGGGTAGGTGAGTGACAGTCAGGAGGGAAAGGGAACAGGCAGGCAGTGCAGGGCATCCCTGTGTCCATTCCCCTAAATAACAAGTATACCATTTTGGATACTGTTGGGGATAATGACCTACCAGTGACAAGACATGGCAATCAGGTCTCTGGCACAGAATCTGGTCCTATGGCTAAGAAAGGAAAGAAAGGAGAAGAGGCAAGCTGTAGTGATAGGGGATTCTATAGTGAGGGGGACAGATAAGAAGCTCTGTGGAAGAGATTGAGTATTCCAAAAGGCACGTTGCCTCTCTAGTGACAAGGTCTGAGATATCTCAGATTGAGTTCACGGCATTCTCAAGAGGGAGGGTGAGCGGTCAGTTGTCTTGGTCCAGATAGGGACCAATGACATGGGTAGGAAAGATGAGGCAGTACTGCAAGGAGAGTTCAAGGAGTTAGGCACTAGATTGAAGGACAGGACCTCCAGGGTTATGATTGCTACCCATGCCATGTGTTAGTGATATTAGAAATAGGAGTGTAAAGCCGCTTAACACACATGGTTAAAAGACATGGTGCAGAAGGGAGGGGTTCAGGTTTCTGGATCATTGGGCTCTTTTCCAGGGAAGGTGAGACCTGTTCCAACAGATTAGTTTGCACCTGAACTGGAGGGGGATTAAAATCTTCGTGGGGAAAGTTTGCTAGTGCTGTTCTGGTGGGTTTAAACAAGATTTGCAGGGGTATGGGAACCGGAGGAGTGGAGGAGGGAAAATAAGATATGAAAATTGTATGCACTGTTAGAAGTCAATGGGCAGTTTGTGGTGGAAATTTTCTCAGTTGCATCTATTTCAATGCAAGGAGCATTGTAAGAAAGGCATACGAATGTAGAGTGTGGATTGGCATGTGGAATTATGACATTGTGGCCATTAGTGAAATTTGGTTGCAGGAGGGGCAGGACTGGCAGCTCAATGTTCTGGCTTCCCCTGCCTTAGACACAATAGAATAGAGGGATGAAAGGGGGAGGAGTGGCATTTTCCTTGACAATATCAGAGCTGTGCTCTTGCTGGACAGACCCAGAGGGCTCTTCTCCTGAGGCTAATTGGTGGAGCGGAGGAACATGAAAGGTATGATCACATTCATGGGGTTATATTATAGACCGCCCAATAGTCAACAAGAATTGGAGGAGCACATCTATAAGAGAGATAGCAGACAGCCACAGGAAACATTAGGTTGTGATAGAAGGGGGGATTTTAATTTTCCACATATTGGGACTCCATTTTCAGGCACATTCTTTGAAAACATTTAACTGTTGCTGCATCTGCAGGTTCCTGCCCCTCCACAGTGCCGCCCGAAAGACAAACAATAACATAATATATAATTAACCCTCACCCTCCCAAGTTTAATCTCTATCACCAATTAGTTGATTAAAGGGCCACACCAAGAGAGTACTACAGGGGAGGTGGTAGCAGTTGGAGAGAGTGAGAGGAGGGGCTTTGGCAGCAGAGGGCTGTGAGAACAGGGAGAACTCAAAGACAGGGAGAGAGGAGTCCACACAAGAGCCAGGACAGTTCTGGGATGGTGACTGAAGTGAGGGTCATGCCGTATTCTCATCTTTGACTTAATTTTAAAGTCGATTTGCCTGCGATGTTAAAGTTAAATGCAATCATTATTATGGTTGATCAATTTACTGTTTTTTATCAACATTTTTGTGGGTCAAACATTGGCTCTGGAGCATGGTGAGATTTTGCTAGCTGCTTGTATTGCACGCACAACTAAAATTTTCACTGTATTTCTGCATGTGACAATAATCAATTAATTGCCAACTGAGGAAAAGCTGGATTATTCTGGATGGATAATGGATCATCCCCCCTGTCTTCACTTTCCTCTCTAACAGCTTCCTCATTCATCCTCCGTACTTTCTGCTACCTTTAACACAATGCCACCCCCAATCACATCTTGCCACTGATTCATTCATAACTAGTTTGCCAACCCAGAGTCTGTGTTTCATTGGAACCATTTAGCTCCAAATAATGCCCATGTCCCAACATAGAGCAAAGTCAACATGAAGCAAGGGCAGATATTGCAGGAGTTCAGATTCAAGTTTGTTGGTCATCAGATTATACCAGTGCAACCTGATGAAACACTGTTCTTACATACACAGTAAATATGTACATATATTAAAATAAATATTATTAAATCTTGGGACAGTGTCCCAGTTCCAGCCATTAATGTTTCATCAATGATCTTCCTTCCATCACATGGTCAGAAGTGGGAATGTTTCCACAATGTTCAATTCCATCCATAACTCCTCAGAAAATGAAGCAGCAGCAAGTGCAAAACCATATTAAATCATGGAAAAGACAAAGAATATTCATGCAACAGAAGTATCAGAAAACAATCATCTTCAACAACACATTTCAAACAATTGGGACAGGAACTGCTCTGTCCAGCACTGCAAGAAACTTCAGAAAGATGTGAATGCAGCTCAGGCCACTGTTACAAGCCCAGCGGACCCCAGCACCAATAGATATTCACCAAGACAAATGGTTACTTAAACAAAAGTTGCTTTAATTATCTTTAAACATGAAAACAGAATCACACTTTAACTTATCATTATTAACTTAACTAACCTAACTTAACCCCCTTCTAATTCTAAGGTAAGTGTGTGTGTAATTTTAGAAAAGTTCTTTGATTCACAGTCCAATCTCACTTCTCATTCCTCTAAGTTTACTGGTTGCAGGAAAGTCTTATACAGAATTTAACATTTATGAAGTTCACCAGGCTTTGGTGCTTAAAAGGTAAATGGTTACTGCTCAGGAAGGTTCTTGTCGGTTTTCAGAGAGAGAGTTGTTGTTCACTGGATACCCACAACTAATTCCTTGTAACCAACCACTCCAGTGGTTGCCAAAGAAACTTTCCCCATCAGGGTTTTCCAGATGATAACTTTTCTTTCAGGTCACCACAGAGTTCCTTTTAGTTTCTCTTATTTCAAGTGAAACATTAGGCAGCCAGTCCTCTCTTCTTGTATGAACCACAAGAACTTTGACCAGGCTGAAATAAGCACTCACAAACTGTCTTCCAAATGGGGTTTTTCCACAAGCTTGCCAGTTTGTCCTGTTCCAGTCCCAGTTGGTGCTGCTGACTGTACCACTGCAGAACTGATCTCTCTCTCTCTCTGAGTAAAGCCTGTTTTACTCTCTCTGCTTGAAAAACCACATGACCACCTTAGAACAGCAAATTCCACTCCAGACAGCCTGTGGCTCCTCTGAGTTCTTTACTCTATTTCATTTTTGTAAACAACAGTGAAGTCTCTTGGGCACTCTTCAAAGCTTTTGCAAAGGCTCTTGGAGCTGGCCTGTCTAGCATGAGCAGAGCTTTAGTATTTTAAGTAAGATCTGTTTTAAAGTGTTTGTATGTAACCTACACTGAAAAACCTGCCCCAATTTATCTCCCAAAAACATATCTATAATCTGTTACACCTCCCTGACATTAACCACATCCTCACCTCCTACTCTCTCAGGAAAGCTACCAACTTATGAAAGGACCCATCTCATTTTCAGTCACACTCTCTTCTCACCTTCCATCAGACAGAAGATACGCGAGGCTGAAATTATGAACCTCCAGATTCAAGACTGATATACATACAAATTAACAGAATGAGAAGGAAATACAATCACAATCTTACAATCATTTGAGGTGTCTTCGAAGCAACTTGTACACCCACACAATAGTCCCCAAGCCCACAGATTAATTAAATTGGCCAAACTAGAATTATGAAATATTGTGCCTGTGAAATGTGAAAAGTAAATATTCACAGAATTAAAATTGTTTTATCAATATATCTGACTTGTCCTCTCCTCCACAAGCAATCAGTGACATTGGATAATTTTAAACAGGGAATTTCAAAGCAATATGAAATGAAGGGTGCAGGTTAGAATAATCAAAACATTACAAGGATGAAGATGACAAACCAGCCTTTATGATTCTGAAAGACCACTACACTTCTCCATGGAAATAAATGACTAGTTAAAAGTTTAAAGCAACAGCTTTATCAAATTACCAACCATCTGTTTTAGTTGAAATCTCTAGATGGGTTCAACTGTACTGGCACATTGTAATTACTATTTCAACTTATAATTGCCTGCATCATTGCAATCTGTTTTCAATTAAGCCAACCCCACAGCAGTTTTTCTTCAACCACCTCCACTTCCATAAAACTATTATTGTCTTGTTGTCCCTGAATTCCACTTAAGCAGTGGAAGACCATGTGCAATAAGCATCCCACTGCTCAGGTGGGCTAAATATTGATTGTTTATTTCTGATGTTTATTTCCTAAACTCTGCCATGGAGAATGGCTAATGTTTTGCCTTTATTTAAAAAGGCTGGAAGGACAAGTCAGGAAGTTTAAAATCAGTCATTGGCAAGTTACTGGAGAGGTTTCTGAGAGGTAGGATCTTCAGCATTCGGAAAGGCAATGACTGAGGATGCAGAGAAGATTTATAAGGATTGGAGGATGTGTCTTATGAGGCAAGGTTAACCGTGCTAGGCCTTTTGGAGTAAAGAAGGTGACTTACTTGAGGTCCACAAGATTATGAGAGACATAGATAGGTTGAACAGCCAGCATCTTCTTCTCAGAGAAACAGTCACAAATACCAGAGAACATCTGGATAAGGCGAGAGGAGGGATGTGTAGGAGAAATATCGGGTAAGTTTTTTCGCACAAAGGGCAGTAAGTAGTTGGAAAGTATTGCCAGGGGTGGTGGAGGAGGCTGGTACAATTGGGATATTTAAAAGACTCCTAGACAGGTACATAGATGTATGATAAATAAAGGGTTATGGGTCTGAGGTAGGGAAGGTTTCAATTGTTGAATAGATTAATGAAGGTCGGCTCAACATCGTGGGCTGAAGGGGCTGTACTGTGCTATAATGTTCTATGATTAGGGATAGTCAACATGGCTTTGTGGTTGGAAAAGGTACTACATTTAGAATGTAACATACATGAAATTCTTGAACTTTTGTCGACAGTAAAGCAGACAGGGAGTTCCCACTTTGTCCAGTGCCCCTCACAGAAACCTACAGCACCTGGTGTTCCTAAGCTGTCTCCCCTCCAAGTACTGACCAGGCCTGTGCCTGCTTAGTATCCCTGATCAGACAATCCCAGGTGTATTTAAACTATTAAGTGCTGGAAATCATATCTCACAAATTTGATTTTTTTTAAGTGTTATGTTGCACATCAACAATAACAGAAATTCACCAGGAGACATTATTTTCTTTTAAAACAATATATTTATTATTAATTATGAATAATATAACATCTTAAATTTACCACAACTATGCATGAATATACACGTGTGCATGTAAGATACCCAAGCCATTGTAGCTTAGGTACAATTCTGGAAAGTCATTCCCAAAGTTCAGTATTAGAAATCTTTTCTTGAAACTCGGACTTTTAAACTGATTCCTAGAAGTAATCACGAAGGAGGTGGGAGAGACTGAGTGAATGAACTGCTGAAAACTCACGAATCCTTGTCAGGTCTCTTGCTGAGAAAAATCCTTTTGGATGAATGGTTGTCACAACCCCCCTTTTTCTTGCATGGGGAAAATGAAATGAGTGACTTCCACATGGCTTCCAAAACCCAAGCATGGATCAGTTGAAATGACTATCACCTTGGTCACGATTCGATGCAGCAATTCTCCTACTTCCTTTATGCAAATACGGGTCTATCAAAGTTGTTCAATAATTCCCCTGACAGGGAGAATCACCCAAATTGTCCATTTCACACACTCCACCTTCATGTTCATCAAATGGTTGGTAGTCAATTCGACAGACAAACTTGGACAATGTTTTGTTTGAAGTGACCCTCACAAGTGTTAGCTTGTACCATCTTGTGTTCCTTAGACTCCTTAATTCCATCAATAACCAATACCACTGGGGAAGGCTGTTCCTTGCTAAAAGCCAAGTTCTCAAAATAAGGTTTTAACATGTTGACATGGCCACTCTGCGTTTTACATCTCCAATCAGGGGTTCTAACTATATAGCTGACTTCATTCACCTTTGATTCTATCTCGTACGGGCCTGAAAATTTTGCTCTAAGTGGATTGTAATTTGTTGGGAAAATGATTAACACTTTATCCCCAAGTTTAAAAATTCTGGCCCAAGACTTTTTATCATACCAGACTTTCATTTTGCTTTGAGCTAATTTACAGAATTTCTGCAAACCAACTTTAAACTTTGAAACATAATCTAACAAATTCAACTGCACATCCTCATTAACTCATTGTTCCTTCATCAACACTAAATGTCCTCTCACTTGATGTCCAAACACCAACTCAAAAGGGTTAAAGCCAAATGATTCTTGTACAGACTCTCTCACTGCAAACAAAAACAAATGGACACCTTCATCTCAGTCCTTCTCATTCTCAAAACAATAGGTCCTTATCTGTTTTTTTTAGGGTTGAATGGAACCTCTCCAAGGCTACTGAGATTCTGGATAATATGCAGATGACCTGATTTGCTTAGCTCCCAATTTATAAACTATCTGCTGAAATAGCCCTGACATGAAATTACTTCCCTGGTCTGATTGAATCTCTTGGCAAACTGACTAAAGTGAAAAGTTTTATAAGAGCTTTTGACACAGTTTTATCTTTAATATTTCTAGGTGGAACTGCTTCTGGAAACCTGACATGACAATTAACAAACACTGATTCCAGCTTTTGTCTTGGGCAATGGGCCAACACAATCCACAATAACTTTGGAAAACGGTTCATCAAAAACCAGAATCGATTCTGATTGGGTTTACCCACAACCTGACAGATGTGACATGTGAGGCAAAATGTCACAACATCTTTTCATAAACTAGGCCAATGGAATTGTTTCATAATCTTATATATAGTTTTCCTTATACCAAGGGTGTGCTATGGGCCAAGGTTAAAATTTAATCCCTATAAGCTTTAGGAACTACACTGCCCATTTTTCATTGGCAGGGATATCAGGTGATCTCTACTTCTTCATTAACACGCCTTCTTTGAAATAATAGCCAACTAACTGGCACCTTAACTTCATCATCAGAGAGAGCCTTATCTCTCACTTCAGTAAGATCGGGATCTCTTTTTTGTCCCACTAGAAACTCTTTTCAGCATAATGACAAATCTTTACACTCAGGTTTAACACTAGAACTCTGGCCCAATAAAGAAGGAGGTAAAGTCTTTGAGTGATGTTTTGTGCTAGCACAGATTGTCCCTGTGAAATCAGTCTGCACAGGACTATCTGGCAAGCTTTTTAGCTATAGCTCAAGGCTGGATATATATCGGAATCTGTCTTTGTCTCATCAATGACTGGCTTAGCTGTCAACTGCACCACAGGAACAACTTGCCCCTCTGTAAGGTAATTTCCTAATAACAACGAAACTCCCTCCACTGGTAAACTTGATTGGATCCCAATCATAACAGGTTCATCAATTAATTCTGATGTCAACATTATCCTGTGCAGAGGTATCGATTCGGGATCATCCCCCAGATCTTGAATTAAATTTATTTCACTCATGGCAGTTTCTTGGCTAAACTCAAAATACCGTCGTACAAGAGTGACTGGGCAGCCCCAGTATCTCAAAGGATTTTCACTGTCACTTGAGGTCACCCTTCCCTTACTGAAACCAATCCATCTGACACAAAATATTTGAATTCATCCCTAATGTTATCAGCAGATCTAGAATATTTTTGGTTTCTATTTGTTTAATCTCTTTGGATACATGCATCTGGTGCTGCTTCCTTTTCTTTTTTTATTTCAGTACAGAACAATTTGCTATCATGTGACCAGGTTTCTTACAATAGTGCCAAAGGGGACCTGAAGATTTTTCCTTTTCTTGCTTCCATTCATCTTTGTCCCTAGCAGTACTTCCTGATTTATTTTCTAACTTATTTGGATAGTTCATATTACTCTTTTGGAAGGTTTCGGTACAAATGGAACTCTGTGGGGTAAAGCATACTCATCTGCTAATTTAGAAGATTCTTGCCAAGTTTCCACTCTCTTTTTGTCTAAATATGCTTTAATGTCATTAAGAACTCATCTTTTGATTTCCTTCACTAACACCATGTAGAGCGAGTCGAAAGAACCAAAGACTTGTTGATCCAAACCAAGGCTTTTATTAACTAAAAGACTGGAGCATATCACAAGTAGGTCGACGAATCCAGAATGACCTGTCTAGCTAGGAGCAATCCTTTAAGACCTGCCAATAGGTGTGGCTACACTCTCAGCTAATCACAGTCATCCTACACTACAATCTGTACATATGCACATTGGTGATAGAATCTGTACTATCACATGCACCCCTTCTTTGAGAACTGACCCCAGGGTGGATGGAGGTTAGGGGCTGTACCAGTCAGGGGGCCTAACCATCTGGCGTGACCGGCATGGTGCTGGGATTGGGGTCGCCGGAGTCGTGTCGATGGCAGGCTCATAGGGTGTGGCCACTGCTTCGCTCAATTCCCCAACATCATTGTCGACAGTCTGGCCTGAGCTGGTGGGGTGGTGCTGGTCCCTCTGTTCAAGCACATGACCTGGTGTAGAAGGAATAGGAGAAGGTTGGGTTAAAGGCACTGCTGTGCCTGATCCGGCTTGGGCTAGGACCCTTACCGAGACTGTGTCCTCCCGCCTGTCTGGGTACTCAACCTAGGCATGATGCGGGTTCGTATGGAGCAGAGTCACTCAGTCAACCAAGGGGTCATTCTTTGAGTACCGGACGTGGTGTTGTAAGAGGACCGGACCGGGAACCGTGAGCCACACCAGTCTGGTCGTTCCTGATTTGGATTTCCTCGGGAAAGATAACATCCTTTCATGGGGGGGTGGCATTGGTCGTGGAGCATAGGAGGGAGCGGATGGAGTGTAGGGCACTAATGAGCACGTCCTGCAAGAGAGAGGTGGGGAGACCTTTGGACTGGAGGGCAAGTGTAACCGCTTCCCATACAGTGGCATTCTCTCTTTCGATGCGCAATACTGCGTGGGTTATAGCTGGTGGTCCTGCTTGGTTCAAGCACATGACCTGGGTGCTGCAGAAGGTACTGCCGCAGTTCTGCGCTCATAAACGAGGACCCCCTGTCACTGTGGATGTAACTGGGGTACTCAAAGATGGCAAAGATGCTGTGCAGGGCCTCTATGACTGAGGAGGCAGTCGTGTCCGAGCAGGGCACAGCGAACGGGAAGCAGGAATACTCATCTATGGCCGTAAGGATGTAGTTGTTATGGCTGGTCGACGGTAGGGGCCCCTTGAAGTCTACGCTGAGACACTCAAAGGGGCAGGTGGCTTTGATGACGTGGGTGTTCTCCGGACAGAAGAAGTGGGGCTTGCACTCAGCACAGACCGGGCAGGCTTGGGTCATGGAGCGAATCTCCTCGACCGTGTAGGGCAGGTTGCGAGCTTTGACAAAGTGCGCGAACCTAGTGACCCCTGGATGACAGAGCTCCTCGTGGAGTCTCTGCAGCCTGTCCAGTTGGAGAGCATATCTGGCGGGTCGTTGAGTTTACCAGGCCGATACAGTATGTCATAATTAAAGGTGGAGAGCTCGATTCCCCACCTGGTGATTTTGTCATTCTTGATCTTACCTCGCTGGGTATTGCTAAACATGAAGGAGACTGTGCATTTGTCGGTCAGCAGCGTAAAGCGCCTACCAGTGAGGTAGTGTCTCCAATGACATACTGCTTCAACTATGGCCTGGGCCTCCTTCTTGACAGAGGAATGTTGGCTCTCAGGACCTTGGAGGGTTCTGGAGAAGAAGGCAACCGACCAGCCGGCCTGGTTCAAAGTGGCTGCCAGTGCAAAGTCGGATGCACCACTCTCAACTTGGAACAGAATGGACTCGTCGATGGCGTGCAGCGTTGTACCAGCGATGTACCAGCGATGTCCAATTTGATGCGGTAAAAGGCCGCTCTGGCTTCGGTTGACAGGGGGAAGGAGGTGGTCTTGATGAGTGGCCGTGCTGAGTGTGGAACCCATTGGGAATAGTAAAAGAATAAGCCCAGGCAGCATCTGAGTGCCTTCTGGGTGTGAGGGGGGAGGGGAAAGTCCATGAGGGGACACATGCGGTCAGGATCCGGCATGACCACCCTGTTCTCCACCACACAACCTAGAATTACGAGCCGAGTGGTCCGGAAGACACTGTTGTCGAAACTGTAGGTCAAGTTCAGCCGAATTGCAGTCTGAAAAAATTTCTCAAGGTTGGCATCATAATCCTCCGTGTCATGGCCGCAGACACTGCTGACCGGGGACCCACCGCCGCTACCGACTGGTAGACATTGTCCAGATACGGGAAAGTAGCAGTCAGCCCATTCTGGTCCACCATCCAGTCCATTTCCCACTGGAAGACCGCGTCGCCATTTGTGACCCCAAAGGGTACCCTGAGGAATTGATACAGCCGCCCATTCGCTTCGAAGGCCGTGAACGTTTGGTCTTCTCGGCGGATTGGGAGCTGATGATAGGCCGAACGTAAGTCAGTGGTGGAAAATACATGGTATTGGGTGATCTGATTCACCACATCTTTGATCCGTGGGAGGGGGTACGCATCCAGAAGCATGAAGCGGTTGATTGTTTGCCTGTAGTCAACCACCATCCGCAGCTTCTCCCCGTTTTTAACAACCACCACCTGGGCCCTCCAGGGACTCGAGCTAGGTTCGATAATGCCCTTGTCCAGCAGTCTGCACACCTCGCTTGTGATGAATTTCCTGTCTTCATAACTATATTGCTGACTTTTGGTGGCCACAGGCTTCCAGCCAGGGATGAGGTTTGTGAAAAGTGTGGGCAGAGCAACTCGGAGGGTGGAGAGACTACAGGTGAGGCCCTGGGGCATGGGGGTGGATGGCTTGGACTCCCAGTGGCAGGAGGTTTCCGGGGTGGAGTGGTTACAAACAGAGAGTGGAGCATGAGGCCCCCCAAAGTGCAGGGAAATGGTTCGGAACTGACACTGAACATCCAGTCCCAGCAGTGCAGGGGCGCACAGTTGGTGAAGGACTAATAGGTTGAAGTCTGTGATCGTGATGCCCTGGACTTATAGGGTTGCCACGCAGTACCCCTTTACCCCAGTCGAGAGCAATCTGGTCGCCAATGAAATTCTCTGTGTAGTGGGGAGAATAACTAGTCCGCAACGGTGGACCAGGTCTGGGTGGATAAAACTGTCAGTTGACCCCGAGTCAAATAAGCAATTGATATAGTGTCCATGCACTTTAATCAGTTCCATTGGGGGAAGTCCTGGTCGAGGGTTACTGATGCAGAGATTTGTAATGGGAACAGTGGAATCCTAGATGATGATGTCATGCAAACAGTTGGGCCTGAAGAGACACCGTCGAGGAGTTGGTGTTGCTGCCTGCAGCCTGCTGGGGGTGTCAGCCAGCCAACAGTAAGTGTTGGGGGTCGCTGCTTGCTGTCGGCGGTGGGTTGGTCAGTCGGGCGGTCGGCGGCAGCGGGTCCCTGGTCGGCAGCATTGGTGGGTACCTGGTCGGTAGCGTCAGTCAGGTCGGCATGTCCCCGGTCGGCAGTGTTAGTGGGTACCAGGTCAGTAGCGTTGATCGCAGTTGCGGGTACTGGGTCAGCTGCCTCGGTGGTGGCGGGTCCCCAGTCGGTAGCGGCGGTGGGGCCCCGGTCAGCAGTGGCGGCGGGTCCCTGGTTGGCAGTGGCGCGGTGATGGCGGCGGTGGGCTCAGCGGTGATGGCGGCGGCGGGTCCCTGGTCGGCACATTGAGGTCGGGGCTAGGACCTGGTCGGAGTTTGCTTTGTGAGGTAGGGTGAAAGTCATCACGGCGAGGGTGGGTTGTACCTTCTGCGCCTGGCGTCTCCCCGTGCCGTCAGGCGCTGCTGCGCGGTGGAGCCCTCGCTCTCATTAGATGAGAGCTCTGAGGAAGAAGTGTTTGAATTGGAGGGTGACGATTGGGCTTCACACAACGGTTGCCATTTTGGAGCGATAGATTACAGCAAAGTGGCTGTTTTTAAGGCACTTCTGGCACCTGGCTTTTCTCGCCAGGCACTGGGACCTACAGTGCTTGTTCCTCCCGTAGAAATAACACTTTGGGATTGCATCGGGTAGCGTAACGGCAGCCGTCAGGCTGTCGGAGTGCCGGGGGGTAGTAGGGGAGGGGGAGGGCCTCCTATTCACATCAGAGCGTGGGATCCAGCCCCGAGAGTACATGTCCATACTTAAGACCGCAGCTTCAGATTGTCTCAGATTCTTCTAACTCCCCCTCTCCAAACTTTCGTACTGCTATAAAGTGTTTTAGAATTCTCTGGATCTCATCCTTTTTCATAGATAGTTTTACTGCAACAAGTTCCAACCTTTGGGCAATAACCACCAACTCATCCTTTTTTGCCCTCTGCAAACCCACAGAGGATGGCAATTTTATAAATTCATCAATATCCATTGCTGCTGTTTTCCCACACACACAAGAATCCGCTTGGCTTTCAAAAAAGGAATTTAACCAATAAAATCAAATATCAATCGATCAATAAGTTCTAATTTTGGTCATATTCTGGGTGATCCCCCAATTTGTTACATCGCAGACCAGCAACAATAGAAATTCACCAAGAGACTTATTGTTTTTCTTTTAAAACAATATATTTATTCATTGTGACAGAATATAGATATGTTTTTGGGAGATAAATTGGGGCAGGGTTTTTAGTGTAGGTTACATACAAACACTCTAAAACAGATCTTATTTAAAATACTGAAGCTCTGCTCATGTTAGACATGTTGGGGCCAACAATCTTTGCAGAAGCTTTGGAGACTGCCAAAGAGACTTCACTAATGGATTGTTGTTTGCAAAAAGGCAACAGATGAAAGCTTGTCAGAGCTACATTCTGTCTGGAGTAAAACTTGCTGTTCCAGGAGGGTCATGTGGTTTTGCAAGCAGAGAGAGAGTAAAACAGGTTTTTTCACAGTGTCCATATTCTTTCATTCCCTGCCTGTTTAAATGCCTCTTAAATATTGCTATCTTAAATATCTGCTTCTACCACCTCCCTAAGAACACTTTCCAAGCATCCACCATGCTTGGTGTTAAAAAAAAGTCTTACAGATCACTTTCAAACTTTCACTCCTCACCTTAAATCTATTCCCTTTAGCATTTGACATTTCCATCCTGGGGTAAAAAAAAAACCCACTGGCTATCAACTCTACAGTATATTCTCGTGTAATCGTCAAATTATTTGGCGGCCGGGGCCTAGGAGAGAATCTGTGGCCAGGGTGTGGGAGGGCAGTTGGATCGGCAGGGGGTTTGGGCATTGAGAGCTCGAATGGACAGGCAGCTGAGGTGACGGTTCATGGTCAGGGCAGCGGGAACTCGGATGGGTGGGCAGTCAAGGCCAAAAAAGGAGGGGGGGTGTGATAGTACAGATCTATCACCAATGTACATAGTGTATATAGTTACTGTATCTAGACTGTGCTTACAGTGATTGGCTGAGAGCTAAGCCACGCCTATTGTCTGGGCCTTAAAGGATTGTGTCCCTTGCCAGGTCGGATCATTCCGGACTGGTCAGCCACCTGTGAAGAGCTCCTGTCTTTTGCTAATAAAAGCCTTGGTTTGGATCAACAAGTCTTTGATTCTTTCGACGAGCTCTACAGGGGGTCAAACTTTACACTGGTCATATGAAAATCTGATTTTTGGGCCAAAAAAGGCGAGATCGACAATTACACGGTATCGACAATGACACAAGTATATTTGATATCAATAGTATGCATCTCAGGATTTTATGTACTCAATCAGGATGCATCTTGGCCTTCAATGCTCCAGAGAAAACAATCCAAGCTTATCCAACCTCTTCTTATAGTTAATATTCTCCAAACCAGGCACCATTTTGATGAATCTCTCTTTGAGTCATGGAGTCATACTTTTGGAGTCATACAACATGAAAAGACAGTTTGATCCAAATCTTCCATGCCGGTGAGGTGCCTTTCTCTGCTGGTCCCATTTTCCTACATTCCTCTAAACAATTCCTAATCATTTACATGTACCTGTCTCAGTAAAGCTCCAGACCCAAAATGTTGGCTGACCCTTTCTCTCCATAGATAGTTCCTGACTCTCCACTCTGATCTGGATCACCAAGACAAGAACAATACATACTTCATCGACTACAGCTGAGCTTTTAACACCAGTGCTAGTCAACAAACTCTAAAACCTGGGCCTCTGTATCTGGATCCTTGACTTCCTCATTGGAAGACCACAGTCAGTATGAATCAGAAACAGCATCTCCTCCTCACTGACAATCAATAAAGGCGAACCTCAAGGATGCATATTTAGCTCACTGTTCTATTCACTCTACAGCCATGTTTGTGTGCCAAGGCACAATTCAAATACCATCTACAAATTTGCCAATGACACCACGGTTGTTGGCAGTATCACGGACTCCAATGAGGAAGCGTACAGGAGTGGGATCGATCAGCTGGTTGAGTGGTGTTGCAGAACTAAGGAGTTGATTGTGGGACTTCAGGAGGGGGAAATCAGGAGAATATAATCCAATTCTCATCAATGTATCAGCAGTGGAAAGGGTGAAGAACTTCAGATTCCTGGGTGTCAAAATCTCCAAAGAACTATCCTGGGACCTCAATGTCGATGCAATCGTGAAGAAGGCTCGCCAGTGCTATACTTCATTAGGAGTTTGAGGAGATTTGTATGTCACCAATGACTCTTGCAGGTTTCTACAGGTGTACCGTGGAGAGCATTCTGATTGCTTGCATCACTGTCAGGTATGGAGATGCCAATGCATCGGACAGAAACAAACTACAGAGGTTTGTTAACTCAGCCAGTCCTATCAGTCTTCACTTCATCAAGGATATCTACAAGAGGTGGTGTCTTAAGAAATCAGCTTCTTTCCTCAAGGTCCCTCACCATGTCCTCTTCACACTGCTACCATTGGGGTGGTTCAGGAGCCTGAAGACAAACATCCAGCAGCACAAGGAAAGCTTCTTCCCCTCCACCATTATATTTCTGAATGGATAATGAGCCATTGACATTACCTCACTTTCTTTTCTTTTTCACTCACTTATTTATTTTAAATGTAATTTATAGTAATATTTGCACTGTAATGCTGCCGCAAAACATCTAATTTTGTGACATGTTCATGACAATAAATTTTGATTATGATTCTGACTTGCTGAGTCCCTCCAGATCCTCATTATTTCCTCAAGATTCCATCATCTGAAGTTTCTTTTGTCTCCAGTTTACGACTCCACTGCAAACTTTCTTCCTTGTATGCCTACTTTGAAGAGGTTTTCCTCTTCCCTCTGATGGGACTTATGTAAACTTCTCTCAAAATGCTTCAACTCCCCCCCCCCCCCCCCCCACCACCATTCCAGTACCTCATTTATGTCTAAGGAAGATACAAAAATCTTTGGCAGGGTACCAGCAATGAATTTCCTTGCTATCCATAAAATCCTTGGATACACTTGGTCTGGCCCTGGGAATTATCCACCTTTATATGCCACATGATCATACACACCACTTTTGTAATCTTTTTCATCCCTGAATTCCCTTGCTTCCAAGACCTTCTCCATGATAAGTACAGAGCTCGTCCATCTCCCGGCTTCCACACACACACTGACCTTTCATGGGATAAATTATATCTCTAGTTATCCTTTTAGTCTCTAACATTCTTTGAGAAGAATTAACTTTTACCTTATCTGCCAAGAGTACCATCTCCCCTTTTGTCTTCCTCATTTCTTTCTAAAGTTTACTCCTGCATCTATTGAGACTCTTGAAAGGATTTAAATGATCCAATCTGCCTATTCCTGACATATATCTTCTTTTTTCTGTCCAAGAGCTCAATATTTTGGACCATCTCTAAAGTTTCCACATCCTTCCTCACTAAAGTTTTACAGAACTACACCATGACTTCCCAACTTTTATACTCATTGTCCCAAAAGATAAAGGCCTTAAGCCTTCTTGACCACCTTATCTAGTGCCACTTTCAAGGAGCTATGGAGTTGCACACAAGATCCCTCTCCAAATAAATGCTTCTAAAGGTCCTGCCATTTAGTTTGTACTTACCTTTCACAATTGAAATCCCAAGGTGTAATGCATTACAATTGCCCAGCTTAAACTCTATCTGCCATTTCCCTCCTCGTATTTCCAGATCCTGCTGTATCCTTTAACAATCTTCTATATTATTCAAAGCTCCATCAATTTTTGTATCATCTCCAAACAGGCCACCTAAGTTTTTATCCAAATATGCATATCACTGGGTCTTCAGAGGACCTAGAACAGATCCCTGCGGAACATTACTGGTCACAGACCTCCTCTCAGAATAACATCCCTCCACCACTGACCTTTGCCTTCTATGGCCAAGCCAATAAATGGGGACATTTATCTTGGAACAATAAATCAGTCTGCTGCTGGACATCACTGTTGTTCTAGTTCAATATAGATCACAAGAATAATAAAAGAATCAAGAATCTCACAAATTACATTGATTAGAGAAGAACACAGAGCCAAAAAATTACCTGTGAAATTAATGGAATTCTGCATCTTGCAGTGACTGCCAAGAATTGGATTTCTAACATTATTTTTATGCCAGAAATTGCTGGAAATATACATTGATAAGAGCAGCATAAATTTAGCACTATAAATAGCTGAAACAGAGCTCAACACTTGAAAAGAGGCAAGCAAGTAACATTTGAAATGATCAAAACCTAAAAATTACTAATTGTTTAACCTTTCAAAGCTTCTTTACACATCAGTGGAAAATGTTTTGCACCTATACCTCATTGCAGAAAGATTTTTGAAAATAGAATTGAATTGTTTCTTGCTTATTTATCATATATGCTGCAGTGAAAAGCTTCATTTTGCGTGCCATTCAGACAAGTCAATCTTTTCTTGAATGCAACAGGTCGTACAAAGTTTCAAAAGCGTGCGGGAAATAGTATTATAGAGAAAAAGTTCATTTAAAACAGGGCAAGGGTAGCATCATTTTACCAATGAGATGTCCATTCAGAAGTCTGATAACGACATGGAAGTCTGTTCATGCTTGTTTTCAAACCAATGTATCTTTTACCTGATGGGCAAGGGTAGGGGGGGGGAAGGGGTGTAAACAGTGTTGTTCTTTAATATTTTGTCTACTTTCCCAAGGTACAGGAGGGATAGATGGAATCGATGGAGGAGAACTCGATTTGCATGATGGGCTGAGGTGCAGTTTTATGCAGTCCTGGATAGACCAGTCTCAATACCAAAGTGTGTTGCATCTAGACAGGATACCTTTTGATGGTCCATTGAGAACATTTGGGAAGAGGCATATGTTAAATTTCTCTAGGCTTCAAAAGAAGTATAGGAGATACAAGACAATGCAGATGCTGGAATCTGGAGGAACAAACAATGTGCTGGTTGAACTCAATGGGTTGCAAAAGAGAATCATCAACAGTCTGGATCATTATGCCAACTATCTCCCCCCTGGCCTCTCAGTCTTGGGGAAGGTTTCTGACCTGAAACATTGACAATTCCTTTTCTCCCATGGTGCTGCTGCTGAATCAATCCATTCCTCTAGAAGATTGGTTTTTGCTGAGGAAATAGAAGCATTTGCATGCCTTCTGAGCCTTACTGTCAACATGGTTAGACCAGTGGGCAGAGCAGACTAGGGGCAGAGCAGACTAGAGGCATGTCAAGAAGCATGGGAGGGCTTGAAAGTTCGACTGCATTTGCTTTAATGCAAGGAGACACAGGCAAGACAGGTGAGCTTAGATCATTAATCAGCACTTTGAATTATGAGATCACAGTCTCCCACTAGTTTAGGCACATACAAGAATATACATGATGTAGGAGAGTATGTGAGGAAATTGGAAGGGCCAAAAAAAAAACCATAAAATATTATTGGCAGGTAAGATTAAGGAGAATCCTAAGTCAATTTAGGAGCAAATGGGTGTCTCAAAAATATTGCTGGTAATATTTAATCCTCAAAACATAAAGCTTTTCAGACAGATGAGACACAGTCATGAAACACAAAAACAACCCCATTTTCCTGCATTTTACCCATATCCCTTGAAAATTTCCTACCCATATCCAAGTTTAATTCCATATGTCATTCCTTGGCCCACTTTCACAATACATCTAGATCCTGCTGTAATCCTGTAGCATGGTTAGTATAGAGGTTACCACAATGTTATTACAGTACCAGCGACTCAGGTTTGAAACCAGAATTGTCTGTTAGGAGTTTGTACATTCTCCTTGTGTCCACATGGGTTTTCTCTGGGTGTTTCAGTTCCAGTTCCAGTTTCCTCTCACTATCCAAAGACAAATTGAGTGCATTTGGGTGACATGGGCTTGTGGGCTGGAAGAGAATTTTAGCATGCTGTATCTCTAAATCAATAACCTTCTTAACTGGCCCCATACTGCCAGGTTTGGTGTCTACCCCAAACTTATCAATGATAACAACATTGTCATCCAAGTTATTTATATAAATGACAAACAACTATGGACCCAGTACTGATCTTTGCAGCACACCACTAGCCACAGGCCTCCAATCTACATAACAACCTCCACTGCCATCCTCTGTCTCCTACCATCAAGCCAATTTTGTATTCAGTTTGCCAGCTCACCCTGAATCCCATGTGATCTCTGACCTTCCAGATCAGCCTATACCATGTGGGACCTAGTGCAAGGCCTTGATAAAGGCCATGTAGATAGCATCTACCACTCAGCAATCTTTTGGATCACCTCTTCAAAATAATCGTTCATGAGACATAATTTCCCATGTAAAAAAAACTAAACTGCCTATCTCTGATTAGTCCTTGTGTTTCCATATGCATGTCGATCCTGTCTCTCAGGATCTTGTCCTGTAACTTAATCACAGTTGACATTAAGGTTCCCTGGCTTGTCCTGACAGCCTTTTTTAAATAAAGGCACCACACTAAGCAACCAACAAATTTTGGCCAATGAGAGATCAAGATAAGCAGGCAGAAGGAAGCAGAAGTGTCAACATGAGGATGGAGCTACAGAGTACACCATGAAGCAGACAATGAGTCAAGGTCTATTAGATGGGATTCTTTTTTGAAGATTTCCCTTAGGTTCACTGATCTAGTGACAAAATAGACAGGAGCTTGTGTGCTGTGAACAAGACTCCAGGATGGTACTTGCCCCTTAGGTGCCAGGGTCAAGGATGTTTTGCAAGCAATTGCACAACATTTTCAAAGGGCAGATTAAGCAGCCAAAGGTTGTCCACATTGGTACTAGCAACATAGGTAGAAAGTGGGATGAGATCCTGCAGAGTGAATATTGGGAATTAGGCAGAAGGTTAACAAGGCAGGACCTCAAGGGTAGTAATCTCTGGATTACTCCCAGTGCCGCATGTTGCTGATATTCTAAATAGAAGAATAGGCCAGATGAATGTGTGCGTGATGATCTGTACCTGCAGTAGATTTCAATCTGTTTGGGACAAAAATGGACTGTACAAAAGGGACAAGCCATACCTAGACTGAAGGGGGTCAAGATTTCTGGTGCTACCCACAAAGGTTTAATCTTGTTTGCAGGGGAAGTGAGATGCAAAGCAAGAGTGTGGCTGATGAGTAAGTTGATACAAATTTTGAAGTGAGCATGTTCAGTTCACAGAATTGGGAGGAGCAAGACAGAGAACGGGGAAGGACAGAGATACTAAGCTGTATTTATTTTAATACAAGAAGCTTCATAGGTACATCAGATAGATAGCTGCACAGGATTGGGACATTATAGCGATTATAGAAACATAGTTGAGGGATTGACAGTTCGGTGTTCCAGGGTACACATGCTACGGATGTGATAGAGGTAAAGGTAGGAAAGCAGGAATTGTATTTTTGATTAAGGAGAACATCATAGGATCGAAAATATTCTTGGTGGATGAGGGGAGATCGTAAGAATAATAGGCTTGTAATAGAAGTTGATTTCAACTGCCCTAATATTTAACTAGTATTCAGAGCTTGGGTGGGGTGGAATTTGTTAAGTATGTCAAGGAAATTCAGGCAACTGGGGGAGTCACGTGATGGAGTAGTGGCTGGTCGGGTGGAACTAGCCCTCTCCAGAGAAAAGAAAAAAAAAGTGTGAAAAAACAGAGCTCAATAAACATAAAATACAGGAAGAGAAAGATAAAGTTACAGAGAAGAGACAGAAGATGGGACCCAAAAGAGAAAAAGTAAGAATAACAGAGAAAAGGGAAGAAGGAAAATCACTGGAGAAGAAAGAAGGCCCTACCTGCACATCGGAGCAGAGAGCCACCATGGAGAGGAGCGGCCGATCTCCGGTGTTGGTGAGTCTCCAGAGGAGCGGTGTCCTCCCGACCGGTGGACTTCAAAAATAGCTCTCAGAGCCAAGAAGAGGTGCCCAACTGCACATGCGTGAAGAGTTGTGCTTGCGCAGTGCGCAAGTAAAAGAAAAGGTTAACGCCAGCTGGAGGGGAACTCAGCTGAAGAGCGGCCAGCTGAGAGACGCCAAGTATTGGGGCGGTCGGCTGGGGGAAGTAAACAAGAAAGAAGAAGAGTGGTGAGAAAGAGAATGAAGGGCTGGAAGAGGGTGAGCAGCAACGGGGCGACCGACAGGGGTCAACCTGCGGCAGGAGGCCCAGCAGTGGGTTGACCTGCAGCGGGAAGCCCAACAATGGGTCGACCTGCAGCAGGAGGCCCAACGACGGGTTGACCTGTAGCAGGAGGCCCAACAGCAGGAGACACAGCAGTTGGAGGCTCAGCAAGGATACAGAAGCAGCTCACCAGAGAAGGATGAAGATACACAGATACAGAGAAGAGAAGAAAATGACACACACATAGATACAGACACAGAAGAGGAGGAAGACCAAGAATTTCAAAGGAAAGAAGAAGGTAAAATAGAAGGCCAAAGTTTAGATAAAGCCTTTTTCGAAGAACAAATGAGATCATCAAAAGAAAAATGAAGACAGAGTGCAAAGCTTAGAGTTGGTCATGACTGAAATGGGGAAAAGAGTAGAAAATGTGGAGGAACGAGAAGCTACTGTAGAAATGGAGATAAATGATTTAAGATGGAAGTTGGAAGAGAGCGAAAAAAAATTAAAGAGACACAAGATTTATTGTCACAAAAAATTGACGTATTGGAAGACTACAGTAGGCGAAACAACATAAAAATAGTGGGCCTGAAAGAAGGCAAAGAAAGGTCAGATATGAAGGAATTTATAAAAGGATGGATCCCGAAGGTGCTGGGAGCGACAGATTCACATGAAGAAATCAAAATCGAAAGGCCGCATAGAGCACTAGTGCCGAAACTGCCACCACATCAAAAACCGAGATCCATAGTGGTAAAATTTCTAAGATATACGACAAAATAAAACATACTGGAGCAGGCAAGAAAGAAGGTTAGAGAAGACAATAAGCTGTTGGAATATAAGGGACAAAAAATATTTTTTTACCAGGGTTCAAACTTTTAAAGAAGAGGAAGGAATTCAACACGGTGAAAACAATCTTATGGAAGAAAGGGTATAACTTTATATTAAGACATTCAGCAGTACTCAAAGTATTCATTCCTGGGGAACGGAATAGACTGTTCTTAGACCCAAAGAAAGCTCAATAATTTGCTGAACATTTGCAGGACAAAAGAGAGGAAGAGGAGTGACAAGAAGGATGAAAATATACAAATATGTAAAAATATAAAGTATAAAGTATAAAAATATAAAGTAGATAATGTATATATAAATATTTAAAGATGGATAAGAGAAGGGGAAGAAGGAATAAAAAGAGAGAGAGCTTTGTTATAAGTAGAGGAAAATAGTGTTCTCTGGGGGGGCTGGGGGGAGAATAATGGTCACTGCGAAATCGGTTGACGCTTGCGAGTAAATTTGCAAACCGAATGGAAAGGAGAGTTGTGGTTGCCGTCAAGGGACAAGGGGCAATCCAAGGAGGGGAGGTTCATTTGAGGTTAAAGGGTTATTGCTTGTGGGGATTGTTGGGGTAATTCATGTCTTAAGTGCATTGTCATATATTGAGATTAAAAAGGAAAACTTAAAATCAGTAATGGAAAAAAGGAATGGAGGTGGTGAAGAGGCAGAATAGTGAAAATAAAGATATAAGATGGCTACGTTGGACTATATGACTATAAACATTAATGGAATATATAACCAACTTTAAGTGTATCCCATTGGGAAAAAAAATCACATATAATTTAAAAGACAAAGTTACAACGTTTGAAAAAGCTTGGGAACCATATATGGAACATAACAGAAAGAGCAGGCCTAGGACCACCACCACCTAAAATGATAACAAGATAAACACGATCAGATTTAATGTGAATAAGTAGATGATACATTTTTTGTTTGTTTTCCTTTTGTGTAAAGATATTGTTTTATTGTATTTTATATGTTCAATATTTACTGTTTTTGGAGGGAGTGGGAAGGGGGAAGGGAAGGATGGGGAAAAAAGAGAAAATGTCACTGTGAATATTTAAAGAGATGCATCTGTAAATATATTGAATGATATGGTTCATAGTGCGATAAACAAAGAATTGCAAAAAAAAGGAAATTCAGGCAATTGGACATTGCCCTGGACCTCCTCTTGGAAAATGAGGTAGAGCATGTGGTTGAAATGTCAGTTGGGGAGCACTTTGGAACCAGTGGCCATAATTAATTAATTATTATTTTTTTAAGTCCAGTGTTAAAGTATTAAATTGTGGCAAGGCTAATTTTGATGGAATGACACAGAAACATGCAAAGGTTGACTGGGAGTATATGTTCACTGAAAAAGGCAAAAGGGAGGCTTTTACAAGTAAGATTGGGAGAATTCAGGGCAGTATGTCCCTTGTTGAGTGAAGGACAAGACTGGCAAGATGAGGTAACTGTGGATGACAAAAGATTTTGAGGCTTTCGTCAGGATAAAGAAAAAGGCATATGTTAATACAGACAGCTGGGATCAAGGCAATAACCTAAAAAGGAAATCAGAAGGGAAAAAAAGAGGATATGATGTATTCTTGGTAGATATGATAAAGGAGAATCCTAAAAAAAAATCTATGTTTATTAAGAGCAAAATTATAATGAGGGAGAGAATAGAGAGAACCTTTTAAGGATCAGTGGCGTGCGGAGCCACAGGAGATGGTCAAGATCTTAATTTTTTTTTCATTGGTCTCTACCATGGAGAAGGTCATGAAAGCTAGAGAATTTGGGAAGAGAATAGTGATGTCTTGAAACACATCTACATTACAAAAAAGTGATCCTCATGGACATAGAAATGCGTAAATCCACAAGGGTCTATCTAAGCACAGCTCAGAACATTGTGGGAAGCTGAGGAAGAAATTACAGAGGCCCTGCAAAGAAATCTATATGTTCCTTTGAGGTACCAGAAGACCAAAGGGTGACTAAAGTTGAACCTTTATTTAAGGCAGGCTGCAAGTACAGAGAACTACAGGCTGCTGAGCCTAATGTCAGTGTTGGAAACTTACCGGGCTAATTCTAAGAAATTATTTGTCTCCAAGCTGCTTGATTAATCCATTGAGGGAACTAAATATACTACCACGGTATTCTTGTGAGTCAGTGGGGATGTTACATATTTTCAATGAGGCTTTGAGAACATCCTTAAATTGATTCTCTGTTCACCTGATGGAGTACAGTGCCTGTTCTCTGGCTTTCAGATGATGTGATCTACATGTCAGTTCCAACAGAGTGTAATGCAGGTTCCAGTCTTGGCGAAATAAACTAAGAGAGAGCTCATTAATATTGTTATTTTATCCTGTTAATTTATTTTGGAGGATTTTTCAGAGACAACTTTGAGATGTTTGCTTTTTTTTGTCTAAGACTCCAAAGTGTAAAAGTTGGGAGGCTATGTTGCATCTTTGAAAACACTGGTTAGACCACACTTGGAGTATTGTATGCAGTTCTAGTTACCAAACAATAAGAAGGATGTGGTTGTGCTGAAGTAAATGCAGAGAAGAATCGCCAGGATGTTGCCTGAATGGAGGACTTTGGTTAAGGTGAGAGATTAAACAGTCTGGTTTGTTTTTCCTGGAGTGAAGAAATTGATAGTGGTATATAACAGGTGGCATGGTTGGTGTAGCGGATAGTGCAATGCCTTTACAGTGCTAGCGATTGGGACCAGACCTGGGTTCGAATCCTGTCTGTAAGGAGTTTGTATGTTCTCCCTGTGCCTGCGTGGGTCTTCTCCGTGGCTGCAGTTTCCTCCTACCCTTCAAAATATACCAGGGGTGTTGGTTAATGGGGTGTAAATTAGGCGGCACAGACTCATAGGGCCGAATTAGTGTTACAGTGCTGTATGTCTAAATTTAAAATTTAAATTCTAAAAAATTTTAACTATGAGGGTGAAAAGTAATTTTCCAATAGTAGGAAAATCAAATATGAGGCCATAGGTTTAAAGTACATTTGAAGAAGTTTTAAAGGAGATCACAGAGTATGGTGGATATTGTTATCATTGGAGTTGGTGTGAATCAGAAATAAGAACCACATTTAAAGGATCTTTAGGGAGCCACTTAAACAGGAAAGGTATCGAAAAATATTGACCCACTGTGGGTAATTGGGGTCAGTGTAATGGGCAAAAAGGCTGCAGTGGATGTTAGCACCAAAGGGCTTGTTTCTGTTCTGGACTCATCTTTGATTCCATACTTCTAAATATATTTCTGAATGGTTTGGAGGTTTCTCTTTTGCACAGATCTCTACCTCAGGAGGTCAATCGGGTATGAGAGACTATGAATTGGATCATTAAAATAAAAAAGCCTTTGTGCTCACAGATCGGAGGGATGCTTAAATGTAGATAAAAAAGACTGCAGATGGGTAAAGAAGATAATATGTGGCATCAGATAAGGGAGATGAAGGTTCTTGATTAGCCAGGGCATCAAAGGTGGGGAGAAGGCCAGGCAGTGGGCCTGAGTAGAAAAATGGATCAGCTCATGATTAAATGGCAGAGCAGACTCAATGGGCTGAAGAGCCTGTTTCTGCTCCTATGTCTTATGATAGTCAGGGGAGGTATGGGGGGGGGGGGGGGAATATAGGAGACCAATAGGTTTTTGTGTGGTTAAATGGAACCTGGTGGGGAAGGAGATAGAATGTGGATGCCGGGGTGGGGGGGGGGGTGGAGGGTGGGGGGTGCTGGTGAGTGTTTGCAAACGAGGTTAAGGGAACCTGGGTGGATCAGAAGGAGAGAGAAAGGATACAGTATTACCTGAAATTGGATAAAACAATGTTCATGGGCAGATTGCATAAATGTCAGAGAAAAAAGCAAAATACTACAAATGCTGGAAATCGGAAATAACACAAAAAATGGCTGAAATTTTCTATAGGTCAGGCATGATCTGCAGAGAGGGAAACATAATTAATGTTTCAAGTCAATTATATCAAAGAGGACTGGAACTCACACTTTTGAACTTAAAGGAATGAGGTCTTCCACTCAGACAAACTTAACGCACTTGGAAAATTTTGTTCAGTTCTGGTCAAGAAATGATGTGGATGCAATAGCAAAGGCGCAGAGGAGATTTACAAGTATGTTATCTGAATTGGAGAGCATACCTTATGAGGATAGGTTGAGTGAATTTGGTATTTTCTCCTTGGAGCTATGGAGGATGAGGTGTGATCTGATAGAGGAGTACAAGTTGATAAGAGGCATTGATCATGTGGATGGCCAGGCTTTTTCCTTGGGCTGAAATGGCTAATATGAGGGGGTGTAATTTGAAGGTGCTTGGGAGAAAGAACAGGAGGGATGTAAGAAGTAAGTTCTTCACACAGAGTAGTGAGTGCATGTAGGATCTTTTAAAAGACTGTTAGGACATGGAACTGAGAAAAATGGAAGTTTTTGCAGTCGGTACATTCTAGGCAGTTGTTGGAGTAGGTTATTAGGTCGGCTCAACACTATGGGTCAAAGACCCTGTACTGCATTGCAGATTTCTATGTCCTATGTTTGATAGATTCATACCTCATCCATTTTGCCAATAAATTTATGGGAGAGGCAAGATCACTTCATCAGTTTACACATTTCAAGAATTCTTCTGTCCACACTTATTGCTGAAATTTGCATCTCCTTTGGGGTTTTTTCTACCATACGCTGTCACAGTGTGAAAACATATGGGACTTTTCAAAGGATCTGCGTCAGTCTTCACATGAACCTGAAGTGAATACTGTTAAAACAAGACAGGCTGAAAATAGCAATACATAAAACAGGGGATTAAACTGCAGTCTGACTGCTAAAATCAATGAGTCAATCTGTAATCTGTGCTGACAATCAACTGATTACACATTTAATTAGTTAAATAACACTTGAAATTTAATTTAAAAGGGGCACATTAACAGAGCGGATAACACAGATAACATAGCAGAGGATTCTGATTTTGCAGCAGGAAACATTCATTAATTTCAGAAGTAAAACCAGTTGAAAAATGGTTTATAAATTACATGGTAAAACATGGAAAAATGAAATAATATCAGAAAAAATTGAAAGAGGAGCTTGAACTTGTTAAATCCATGCCAAGGAAGTCTTGATGAACGTTCTGGACCAAAACATTGACAGTTTTTTTTCTAATGCTGTTGCTACTTGGCCCAGAGTTCCTCCAGCAGATTGCGTTGAGGTCCAGGTTCAAGCATCTGCAGTTTACTGTGTGTCTCAAGGAAGTTTGATCTACAGATTGTTTTTCTCTGAAATATTAATTGAAAGAAGTAAGAGAGACAATATACCAATGATACAATTCATCCTGTTGTATGACAATACATTCATGTTAAATGAAGCAGACGCTGAACATGTATGGCAATTAAAAATAGGAAAATTGTAAAGCATTGTGGATCATCAGCTATAGTAAAAAAATCTGCATCACCATGTGTATCCTCACGGCTCAGCAATAACCCTCTCTCTACCATTATAATGAACCCAAAGGAACAATCCCTGGTTCATAGGTTCACAAATCATGCTGGCTGCTGGCACAGAAGATAGCCAATCAACCTGTCATGTTTGTACCCACTTCCTACCATAGGAGATCTCAAGTTCCACCCTTCGCCATTTCTTCATGGCCTTGCAAATAATTCACTATTTTATTTAATTTTAATCCCCCTCCAAGAAAGTAACCCCTCAGGCCCCTTTAAATCTTTCCTCCCCCACTTCAAACCTATGCCCTCTAGATCTGCACTCCCTTATCATGTGTAAAAAGCTGTGACCCAAGTCTCTCATATTTTTATATACATCAGCCTTCTCTGCTCCACAAGAAATGGACCAGTCTATCTGGGCTTTCCTTGCTCACTCAAACCCCCTTGCCCTTGCAACATTCTTGTGAATCTTTTCTGCACCCTTTCCTGATTAAATAACATCCTTTTTCCAAATGGAACCTGTCTCCTCCACAGTAGTGTTCCACTGGCATCAATGCTGGGACCTTGTTCTTCATAGAACCATAAAGCCATAGAACACTACAGCACAGAAAATAGGCCTTCTAATCTGTGCTGACCATTGTTCAGCTCGTCCCAATAATCTGTTTCCATTCCATAACCCTCCAGATCTCTCCTATCCATGTATCTATCTAATTTATTATTAAAACTCAAGATCGAGTCTGCACCCACCACATCAGATGGTAGCTTATTCAACACTCCCACAACTCTCTGAGTGAAGAACTTCCCCCCTAAACCTTTCCCCTTTCACCCTAAAGCCATGTCCTCTCGTATTTATCTCTCCAAATCTGAGTGGAAAGAGCGTACTCGCATTTACTCTGTCTATGGCCCTCATAATTTTGTGAACTTCTATCAAATCTCCCCTTATTCTTCTTTGTTCCAAGGAATAAAGTCCTAATCTATTTAATCTTCACCTGTAACTCTATCCTCTGCAACTGCAAGGACCTCCCAGTGGCCAACCACTTCAATTTCACACCCCATTGCATGCAGATATGTCTGTCCATAGCCTCTTGTACTGCCAGGTTGAGGCCATAGGTAAAATGGAGAAACTACACCTTATATTGTCAGTCTCCAATCAAACAGCATTAATAACAACCTCTCTATAATTCAGTTACCCCTTTCCCAATTTTCTCGCCTTCCTTCATCACCTGATTGCTTCCTCTAGCTGCCCAGCCCCTACACTTTCTTCTATCAGAGGGAATCTTTCTCAGCCCTCTGCCTCCGCCCCATCACCTCTCGTTTCTTCCCATCTCCCACCTATATCACCAACTAATCTGTATTCTCCCCCTCCCCCCACCCCTTCTTGATTCATCTGCCTGATTTTCGGCAAACCAGAAGAAGGGCCCAGGCCGGAAACATTGACTGCCTTTTGTTTTTCGTGATGCTGTGTGACATATTGAGTTTCTCCAGCACTTCTGTGTACTGCACAAACAAAATAATGTTGCCCTTACTTCACTCAAACTGATATCTCGTGTGACACTACTCTGCATACTGTGTTTTACTCTGTTGTATTTATGTATGGATAGAGTTGCTGGACTTTCACTGTACCTCAATGCACATGACAATAAATATAAATTTGAACTTGAAATCTTGAAACTTGTTTTGACTGGAGTGCTGGAGGCCGAGGGTAACCAGATAGAGGTTTATAACTTTCTGAAAGGTGGAAGTTGGGTAGATTGTGAGAATCTTTTCCCAGGGCAAAAATGTCAAATTTCAAATATATTGCTCTCATTCTACTTTCAAGTCAACACAGTCATTTTCAGAGTCGTTGTTAGTAATGACACTTGTAAACTTAAACAATTGTATAAAAGACAAGCACAATTTCAACATAAGGGCTGTTCACAGGATGTCTCTTTAAATGTGTCTTCAACGTTTTCACTTGAGCATGGGGCTCTCATAGGTGAAAAATGACATGCAATATTCTTGGTGTAATGGAAAGTACACCCATTTTTTTTCAATAATGCATAAAAATGTCCTTGCAAAAATAGCTGAATATATCCCTTTATTTGTAACTAGTTCTATATACAGATTGTTGTCAAATGTCATTTATCAAACAGAAGTGTCAGGTGGATTTGCCATTTTGAGAATGCCTAGCTCCATTTAAAGAACAAATTATTGTTGAAAATAGGGAAGCAGCTGAATTGAGTTCAGTCCCAAGAAGAAGAAAATATGAATATACATTAAAACACAGGGAAATATAATTTTCATATCATCATATATAGTTTGGTCCATCACAGATTGTTATTGATTGACCACTCCATCTCTGGAGGTGCTGTGCTTGTGCCTGTGAATATGATAGCCATGTGAAAACACTGGCTTGCTCCAATTCGCCCAAGAGATCAGGCTTGATGTCTAAGTTCTTTAGCAACAAAGCAACATTTCTCACCATGCAGGAGGAAACATATAGATTTATAGAGAACTCTAAGTACCGTATGTCACGTGCTCTAAGTACCGTATGTCACGTGCTCTAAGTACCGTATGTCATGTGTTCTAAGTACCGTATGTCACGTGCTCTAAGTACCATATGTCACATGCTCTAAGTACCGTATGTCACGTGCTCTAAGTAGCGTATGTCATGTGATCTAAGTACCATATGTCACGTGATCTAAGTACCATATGTCATGTGCTCTAAGTACCATATGTCATGTGCTCTAAGTACTGTATGTCGTCATGTGCTCAATTGTGTGCTTCCATTTAAGAGTGAGGGAGAGAGAGAGCAAGAGAGTAATGAGGTAGTAAGTGAATCTGTCACACAGGGAGAGAATGAGCAGATTGCCTCTTTGGGAGAGTGAATAAATGAGGTGGGGGAGTGGAGAGTGGGTTTAAGATTTGGTATTAGATTTATTTATTTTTGTCATGTTCGGAGATACAGTGAAAAGAATGCCATTCAGCGGCTAGCAAAGAGCTGCCATGTTATTTTATCTTAGAGAGAAAGAAAAAGAGAGGGAGAGAAAGAAAGAAAGAGAGGAAAGGAGTGGAGGAAGAGAGGAAAGAAGGAAGGGTGACTGAGGGAAGATAAACTTTGAGGAAACAATTTCAAGTGAGTGTTTCCAAGAAACTGTATTTGTGAGTTTGTGTTTCTCGCTGTTGAAGCAGATCAGGAAAGGCCTGTATTTATTGGCATTGCTGAAGTGCAGTGAACTCTCAGCTAGAACAATGTTGAGATATTCCCATGGTGATGGTTTCATGTGATTTAATTATGCCAAGATGAAGATGATTGGAGCCATCCAATGGAAATGGAACTTGCGCTTTTTCTATTCCTACTTTCAAATCTACTTGGCCATTTTCAAGTGATTTAATTTAACAGTCATCAGCAGGAAACTGTGAAATATAGATAAAGTGACAATGTAGAACAGGCAGGATGACAGGCAACTCAGAAGGGAACCTAGAGCTGATGGTGTTCACTATCTCAGTTGTCAAGTCAGTGAGTAGAAACAGCTCACCGTGCTGACCCATCAACATCTTCTCCTGATTTCACCACCACTGGAGAAGTCAGCCTTCAGTCAATGTGATTCAACAAATGGCTGAGAACTTCGACCCATCAAAAGCACTGGGATTAGACAGCAGTTTCACTTTAGTGCCAAACATCTCCACTCCAGAACTACCTTTGGACAAATTTTTCCAACCTTACATCAACCTAACAATGTGTAAATTTGCCTAGAGGTATGCCCTATTCACAAAGAGCAGGACAAATATAAACCAGATATCTACTCAAATTGCTGTCCATCATCAGCTAAATGGAACATAAAACAGCACAAAGTAGGAACAGGCCCTTTGACCTATGTGTCTGTGCTGAACATAATGTGCAAATCAAACTAAATATTTGCTGCTTGCACTTGGTACACATTCCTCCATCCCTATCATATTCATGTGTTTTTCCAGAAGCCCCTAAAATCCTAAGACTATATCTGCTTCCACCACCATTCATGGGAGCCTGCTCCAAGCAACTATCACTCTTTGTGTAAAATATATACTCATACATCTCCTTTAGATTTCCTCTCCTTCACCTTAAATACATGTCCTTCAATGCTTTACACTGGGGAAAGGATTCTGACTTGTCCACTCTCTTGATATTATAAACCTCTATCAGATTTTCCCTCTGCCTCCTACACTCCAGAGAAAATAACCCAAGTATGTCCTCATAACATGTTCTATCTAAACCAGGAAACGTCCTGATAAACCTCTTCTGTAACCTTTCCAAAGGCTCCACATGATGAGAGATGTCATCAACAGTGCTATCAAATCCCACTTGGTCATCCTGGGTTCTGCCATGATCACTCTGACTCCAAACGTCATTGCAGCCTGAGTTCTGGCAAAAGCTGAAGAACTGAATCTTCATAGTGAGGTGAGTCTGATTATTATCTGATTGAGTATAACATCAAGGTGTTCTGGCAAAACAGAAGTTAATGAGTAACGAGAATAAAATACAAAATGGTTAGAGTTATACATGGTGCAAAGTAATGTGTTGTGGTTGTTGAAAGTCAATTATCCAAGCCCCAGGAGAGCATTGCCAGAGTTCATAAACCAAATCGTCTTTAGCTATTTCAGCAATAATATTCCTTCCTCCATGACAGCATTTCAAAGATTTTGTATCCATCATACCATGACTCTCCTCCTGATAGCTCGCAGTTTTTCCACTATATGCAAGTCAGGGATAGAATATTCTCCACTTGCCTGGATGAATTTAGCTCCCACAAGTTTAACATCTTCATGAAAAAGCAACCAATTGACTGGCATGCTTTCCACTGTCTTACACATTCATTCCATCCACTCCTGCTGCACAGTGTGGGCCACCCACAAAATACATTGCAGTTACTTATGAGTGTAGCATTCTTCCAAACATGCAGAGGATAGGTGTATCGAGAGGATCGCAAGACTACAGTACATGCTGCAACCATTCACAGTTGTGGAGAGACTGGGTGGCACCATCAAGTATAGGCTATATTTAAAGTTGAGACTCTGGAGGAAGAGAAACAACAATGGTGGTTTATCTGATGAACACAGGTGGTGAGAGAGTCACATGAGTGGGACACTTAAAGAAACAGGATTTTTCGCTTTTGACCACCAGCCATCTGATGAACATGGAGGTGGAGTGACTCTGTGTGAAATGGACAATTCAGCTGATTCTCCCTGTCAGGGGAATTATTGAACTACCATGGCCAAAGGAAAAGTCATTTTGATTGACCCAGATCTGGGTAAAGGAAGTAAGAGAATTGCTGCATTGAATTGTGAGCAAGTAAATGGCCATACTGACTGACACGTGCCTAGGTTTTGGAAGCATCGTGGAAGTCACTCATTTCACTTCCCCTGTGCAAGGAAAAAGGGAGTTGTGACAACTGTTCATCCAAAAGGATATTTCTCAACAAGAAACTTGACAAGGATTCGTGAGTTTTCAGCAGTTCATTCACTCAGTCTCTCCCACCTCCTTCGTGATTACTTCTAGGAATCAGTTTAAAAGTCCGAGTTTCAAGAAAAGATTTCTAATACTGAACTTTGGGAATGACTTCCCAGAATTGTGCCTAAGCTATAATAGCACACACACACACACACACACACACACACACACACACACACACACACACACACACACACACACACACACACACACACACACACAGTAGTTATGAATAAATATTTGGTTTTAAAATAAAAACAATAACAGCCTCTTGGTGAATTTTTATTTCTGCTGGTCTATAACTAATAGGAGGCAACAGGATGGTTGACATTTAAGTTTAGCAGAGTTCAAACAAAAGGAGTAAGATTTTGGAAGGTGAGAACTTGAGAGAGTGGAAAAGAGAGAAGGCATTATGGCAGGAGAGGAGTCAAGATTGAGAAATGGATAACAGTGAGAAAAGTAGTTAAATAACTTATGGCTTCAGTGGCAGCCAAAACACAGATGTAATTGGATTGAAGGAAATCTCAAGTTACAGAGTTATCAAGATGCAATTTTCTTGGCAACAAATGGAGAGTATCAACTTGACAAGTGAAAGAAGTCCTGAGTTACAGTTAGAGATCCTGTTGTGGGGTAAAGATGGGGTGGGGTCACCATGGAGCATAATCATACAGTTAACCAAGTTCAGAAACAGCTGGCTATAATATTATGGTCTAGTCAATCAATCAAATAAATAACAGCTAAGTGTCTCAAAATCCTGTAATATCCTGTGAAGAAAGAAGTTGTTGGCCTGTTTGTTTTTTAAAGGACCAGTCCAATAATATTCCACCCTCTGATAAATGAAAGTTACAAATGCACTGCCACCACCCTCTTAGACATTGAATTCCTGAAAATAAAACTCACTGAGAACAAATTCTTTTCAATTGCTTTGTGAGGAGCACCAGTGAGAATTTTGAGGAAGCGCTGATTACTTTTCAAAGTTCATGTTTTTTGTCAGAAGACAGACATGACTTTACATACAACCATGCGATTCTTTTTCAGCGGGCAAGGCAGAATTAGCATTTATTGGTAGTGGAAAAAACTGTACTCAAGAAGCTATGTGTACACAGTGGCCTCACTAGGTTGGTGTCACCCAATGAGGTCACCACCCCCTCCTCCCGTACCAGACCATACAGAATCCTGAGTAATATTTTTTGTAATAATGTTACTCATAAATCGTAATTCCCGTAGATCACTGATTGTAATGGCAATAGTAGTGAGATAAACAACTAGTAAAATTAAAATTACACCTTTAAATTACTACTTCATTCTCAAAAAAGTTATTGATAGAGGTTCACAAATACTAATTACCAAAATATTATAGCTTAAACACCAGAAAATTTGACAAAAGCAACAATGAAAACAACAGCACGTGCTTGTAGTGCATACAGACAAAACCACGTGATTTGAAGCAATATTGTAATTGGGTAATAATGACATCTGACCTGAGCCCATTAGAAGGTTCAAAAAGTAAATTAGTATTGAGTTTTAGCCTTGTGGGTATATTGATACATATAAACTGGGCTTACGAAAAATGCTTTTGTTCTTATAACTACGGTATCACAGGACTATTTTTATAAAAAAATAATAAATTTCTGAAACATTGCACAAAAATTTTAGAGACAGTCATTTTGGTGTCACCACCCAGTGTAGTCTGCACCCTTTGAGTGATGCGAGTGTGTATACATGTAAACAAAAAATATAGAGAGAAAAAATAATCAATAAAGTGCACAAGTAAGAACCCTTAAATGAGTCCCTGATTGAGTTTGTTGTCAAGGAGTTTGACGGTGGAGGGTTAGCAGCTGTTCCTGAACCCAGGGTGCGAGTCTTGTGGCATCTATACCTCTTTCCTGATAGTAGTATTGAGAACAGAGCATGTACTAGGTAGTGTGGATCCTTGATAATTGCTGCTGCTCTCCAATGGCATCGTTTCCTATAGATGTTCTCAATAGCTGGGGGGCGGGGGGTTTTGCCCGTGAGATCCTGGGCTACGTCCACTACCTTTTACAGGGCTTTCTTTGCAGGCGTATTGGTGTCCCCATTCCAAACCACGTTGCAGCTGGACAGCACATATTCCACCACACATTTTCAACATTGTCTGGAAATTTCAGGAGGCCTACTTGAGTTGACCTTCCATTTCCAGTCTTGGTCAGGAAGGCCCTCTTTTAATAAAGTAGAAGCAGGGGTCACCAGTTGCATGAAGGTCTGGTTCCACTTGAGGGGCATGCTTGAATAAACATCACAGAAGTAACATCCATGTGGGTGTTGCATCCACCTGGTCACTGCAGTTCATTTAGGAAACCTCTATATCTAATGCACAAAAGGTGTGGAATAAAAAAAACACTGACTTTTTGCAAGTATTATTAAGTCCCCAGTTTTCATTTATATTTTATTTTATACAGAAATTTAATTAGACAATGTAAGTAGTACTGAACGTGGAGGCATCGGTAATTAGAAATCCAAACTCATTCATCAATATACTCATTTATTACGAATAAAACATTTGTCTCTTATCTCATTTCTTTCTTTCTCTTCATATTTTTAGACACACCCTGCCACAGAAGTAAACAAATTATGCCTTAGGGTAACTCCCATACACTCATACATTTATAATAAAATTAAATTTCCAGCTTCATTGGCTATTACCAGTGCAGGAAAAGATCATTATACCTTCCTAATGTGACCTCAAATTATACTCTAATTAGTATTCACTGAAATCTGCTGATTTTGCCATAGCAACAGGAACATGTCTTCTACTTTATTATATTCAATTGAAATGCCACACCAAGAAACAGAGCTGACTTAATGTCTTTGAAACGGAACATCAGGTTTATTTATAGCTGACCTGAAGTACTATTATGTCATTTCACTTTGAAAAATTATAAAAAAACATTCATATTTTATAGTTTCAGATAAATACTTCATTTCACGTAATATTTCTTTTCAAATTCCTTTCTATTGATAATAAAGGCTTTTTTATACAGAGACTGCAAATCCTCATAATTATATCTGATGTAAATTATTATTTTTTGTTCATATTCTGTAAAGGAGCACATGTAGAAATGGTTCAACAAACAAAGTGTTGTCAATGGCATGTTGTCAGTGAGTCTGCCCCTTTCACTTTTAGATTCCAGTTCAGGGTTCCAGCATCTGCAGCCTCTTTTATCATACATCACATCTCCCTGGATACTTTGATCCATCCTTGATTGTTCATAGTTGCCTTGTTGCTCCTCCTTAACCTTCAGTTTCCATGGAACAACCGTCTATGCCCACTGACACTGTTCCACATATAGTTTCTGGCTCAACACAACTAACTGCTTGATGCTTCATGCTGACATTTTCCCCATATTATAAACTCTTATATTAACCATACGTCCAAAATGCCCTCTGTCCATTTATGTATTCATCTGGACAGCTGCCTCAAATCTAACACAATTATCTTTATTTATCCTTTTTCCCTCTTTTTCTCTCTTGGAATCCAGCCAAAGTAAGCACAGGAATGGGAAATGGAATTTAATCCAGACATGTGTGAAGTGATACATGGTGAGAAGTTAATCTTACCATTTACAGTGTAAGTCTAAATGGTAATGCCTTAGGAGTGCTGTAGAACTGAGAGACCAAGGGATACACGTGCATAGTTCCATGAAAGTGACAAGTGACAGAAGGAGGAGTTAGTCACACTTGCCTTCATCAGAATCAGAATTTATTGTCATGAACATGTGTCATAAAATACATTGTTCTATGGCAGTATTACAGGTGCAAAAAGTTGTTCTAAATTAATTTTTTAAAATAGATAAGTTAGTACAAAATAAGAGAAAAGGTGAGGTAGGGTATGTGGTTCATTGTTCATTCAGAAATCTTATGGCAGAGGGGATGAAGCTGTTTATCTACCATTTGGTTCCTGTACCTCCTTCCTGATGATAGCAGTGAGAAGATGACATGGCCTGGGTGGTGAGATCCTTGATGTTAGAGGCTGCTTGTTGTCCTTGAAGGAGTGAAGCCTAATGACCATGATGGCGCTGGCTGATTTCACAACACTCTGTAACCTCTTCCTGTCCTGTACATTGGTACCTTTGTACCAGACAGTGATGCAACCAATCAGAATGCTTTCCTTGATAAACCTATAGAAATTTGCAAGAGGATTTGGTGACATACCAAGTCTTCCCAATATTTCTCACTAACTACAGGTACTCCCCGACTTGCGACCTATGCAACTTACATCTATCCACACGGACGAATAAATTTTAAATAACTAAATAGTTTGAAACTTAAGCAATTATGGTGAAAATTGGCCCTATGTTGGTTGATGGCTGGTGGCCAACCTCTTGCGGGAGCTGGCCTTGGTGGCCACCATTTTGAAGTATTTCTCTGCATTTTAACTCCTTGTGTCCTGTTTTTATTCTGATTCTGTTGCTCAATAATCTGACGATCAGACAGATTTTAGAGGCCAGTAGAGTCCACAAGATGCTCAGGGTCTGCAGAAACAGAGAATGAGAAAGATTTAGAGATAGAGAACGGAAGGAAATCGATCGTTTTACTCTTCATTTTCACAGGTTGGGCAATTCTCACATATATCCATTCTGAGATATAACCGGGCATCAAGAAGGGAACACGAACGTACATCGGGGAGTACCTCTATAGCCCCTGGTGAGCCTTTTCATGATTGCTTCAACATGAAGGCATCAGGATAGACCTTCAGAGATGTTGATACCCAGGAATTTAAAGTTCTTCTCCCTTTCCACTGCCGACCCCTCGAAGAGGTCTGGTTTGTGTTCTCCTGGTTTCCCCTTCCTGGTCCACAATCAGTTCCTTAATTTTGCTAATCTTGAATGTATGATTGCTATTGTGACTAGCTGGGGCAATAAGATGGGGCATTAAGTGCAAGAGCTGGGATGTAATGTGATAGTTGTACAAGACTTTAGTGAGACCATATTGAGAAAATCATATGCAGTTCTGCTCACTGTGTTGTGATTACGCTGGAGAAGGTGCAGTAATGATTCACAATAAGAGACTTGATAGGTTAGGACTGTTTTCTCTGGAGCGAAGGAGGCTCAGGGGTGACCTGATAACGCTCATAAAATCATGAGTGACATCGACAAGGAGTATGGTCACATCCCTTTTAGGGTAGCCTAAAATTAGAAGGCATATGTTTAAGGTGAGAGAGGAACATTTGAAGACAGGTTTTACATACAAAAGGCAATGAAAAGAGCTGCCAAAGGAAATTATAGAGGCAGGTACAATTACAATATTTAAAAGCCATTTTTACAGGTACATTGATAGGAAAGATTTAGAAATATATAGGCCAAACATAGGAAAATTCTGTTAGATGCTAAATCATGAGGCACTCTCTACTGCTTCATTGCCTAAAGAATTCTACAGTTTCACAACTCTTCACGAGAAGTAGTTCCTCCTCTTTTCCGTCTTAAATCTACTCTCCAAGACATTAAGTCTATGTTTCCTAATTCTAGTCTCTTCTCCCTATAGAAACAACCTCTCTGCTTCTATCTTACCTATTCCATCAATAATTTTAAATACTTTTATGAGAGAAGTTGGTAGAAACACAAAAGGCAATGAGGAAATGTACAGGAGGGAGACAGATCAGCTCATTGAATGGGTAATGACAACAATCTTGCGCTCAACGTCAGCAAAACCAAGGAGATCATTGTGGACTTCAGGAGAAAGTGAGAGGAATATGATCTAGTCTTCATCAAGGATTCAGTAATGGAGAGTCAACATCTGGGTGTCAACATCTCCGAGGATCTGTCCTGGAGCCTCCATGTTGATGTAATCACAAAGAAGGCTCGCCAGCAGCTATACTTTGTGAGGTGTCTGAGGAGATTCGGTATGTCACCAAAGACTCTCGTAAACTACTACAGGTGTACCTTGGAGAGCACTTTGGCTGGTTGCATCATTGCCTGGTATGGAGGTGCCAACTCTTAGCACAAGAATAAACTTCAGAGGGTTGTTTACTCAGCCTGCGACATCACAGGCACTAGACCACTCCATTAAGGGCATCTATATGAGGCGGTGTCTTAAAAAAGCAGCCTCTATCCTCAAAGACCCCACCTCTCAGGCCATGCCCTCTTCACTCTGGTACCATCGGGGAAAAGGTACAGGAGCCTAAAGATGAGCACTCAACGGCATAAGGGCAGCTTCTTCCCCACTGCCATCAGATTCCTGAATAATCAATGAACCAAAGTCACTGCCTGACTTTTTATACAATATTGTTGCTATTATTATTTTTTTATTTTATTTTATTTTTATGGTAATATCATAAGATGTTTATAATAGTCTGCTTGCAAAACACCAAATTTCATGACTTGTTCATGACAATAAATCCTGATTCTGATTCTGACCTCCCACTCATCTTTCTAAACTCTAATGAATGTCGTCCCAGCCTACTCAATCTTTCCTCATAAACTAACCCCCTCATTTCCAGAATCAACCTGTTGAACCTCCTCTGCCAGTTCAAAGTAATGAGATGAGGAGACCACACGGTACTTCAGGTGCGACCTCACCAGGCACCTGTACAATTACAGCAGAACCTCACTGCTGTTAAATTCAATTATTTTAACATTCCATTTGCTCTCTTAATCACCTGCTACACCTGCAAACTAACCTTTTGTGATTCTGTCTGATTTACTATTTTTCCTTCCAATGTCCTCATATTTGATGATTCCAATACTCTCATTCATTTATTGATAATTTATGGGTTGAATTAAAATGACTGGAGACTTGCCTCTGTGTCTGTGTGTATTTCAGGATGAAGCTGAGATGAATCCATTTGTAACTTCTCATTGAACAGTTGTGAGTGGTTCAGGCTTGTCCTCAGCACTCATGTGCTAGACCCAACTTCTAGTTGGGTATGTTCTTGAAGCCTCCTCCTTTTGTTGGCTATTTAATTACCTATCATCATTTACAAAACTCCAGAATATTGTTCTGATCCACTGACTGGTTTGTTCATTACATGCTGTCTAGGTACACGTGCAAGTGGAGTAACAAATATACTGGACCAAGAGGTTAAAGACTGTGCTGGTGTACATTTCTACTGCTGCAAATGGTCCATGGTGTCTCATGAGTTTTGAGCAACAAGTCAGTGCTTGCTCAGCACCAATGCCACCACCAAGTCACTCTATGTGATGGACATTGAAGTCCCTAGCGAAAGTGAATTTTCTGCCCTTATTAATATGACTATGTCCCTCAGACATTGTTCAATATAATGGAGCACTCATTCATTTGCAGTATGTGAGTGATGAGTGGTGATCAGAAGACATGGCATCTGGTCAACACGATCATAGTTGACCTGATGCCATGAGAATTTATGGGGTCTGGAGTCAATGGTCTCTATGCCACTGTACTTCCACATCTAATGGTTCTGTCCAGCCCACCAGTTAATTTCCTCTTGAAATAATCTTGGCCAAGCATGTCCTCAGATTGCATCAGTTCCTCTACCATAACCTTGTCAACAGGCAACAGAAATCTTGCTATTATGTGTGAACAATCATCCAAATGATTTCCAATCAAAGCAGTAAATATGTTTGATGACTTTCATCTCTTTGACAAGATGCTGTACATGAGCCATCTTAACAAGATGAAAGCCCATGGAATTACAGGAAATTACTAACATGGGTAGAGCATTGGCCAATCGGCAGGAAACAGAGTGGAAATAAAGGAATCCAGTTACCAGTCATGTTCCGCAGGGGTCAATGATGGGGCCACTTCTATTTATGTAGTATGTCAACGATTAGGATTACAGAATAAATGGCTATGTGGCTAAATTTGCACATGATACAAACATAGATGAAGGAGTAGGTAGTGAGGAGAAAATAGTGAGATTGCAGGGAGACAGATAGATTAGGAGAATAGGTAAAGAAGGAGGAAATGAAATGTACTTTGGTCAAGGAAATAAAAGGGCAGACTATGATTTGGATAAGGAGAAAAATCAAAATTCAGATGTGCATAGGGACTTGAGAGTCCTCATGCAGAATGCCCTATCCAAATTAAGTCGGTGATGAAGAAGATGTTGGCGTTCATATCAAGAGGAATAGGATGTAAGAGCAAGGATGTAATGTTAAGACATTATAAGGCACTGGTGAGATCCCATTTGGAGTGTGGGATACAGATTTGGGCTCATTATTTTGGAAAAGATATGCGGCATTGGAGAAGGTTCAAAGAAGATTCACAAGAATTATTCCTGGAATGAAGAGATCAGCATATAAGGAACATATGACAGCTCTTGAGCTGTACTCCTTGGAGTTCAGAAGAATGAGGGGGGACCTCATAAAAGTATTTCAAATGTTGAAAGGCCTAGACAGAGTAGATAAGGCAAAGTTGATTCCCATGGTAGGGGAAAAGAGGGCTCAACTTCCGGTTTGGAGGGTGCCTTTTGAAAACAGAGATGCAGAGAATTTCTTTAGCCAGACAGTGGTAGACCTCTGGAATTTGATATCATGGACATATGTGGAGGCAGAGGCAGAGATTGATAGGTATCTGAATAGTCAGGGTATCAAAGATTAGGGGAGAATGCATTGGAGTGGGCTGAGTAGGAGAATGGATTCACTCATGATAGAATGGCAGAGCAAACTCGACTGCCCAAATGGCCTTCTGCTCCTCTATCTTATGGTATTAAGGGCATGGTCTTTGGTACCGAAGTAAACTATATTCTATGACTATTACCTGAATGCATGGGTGTCAAACTCAAATTCACAGAGGGCCAAAATTAAAAACTTGGACTAAGTCGTGGGCCAAACTAAATATTTATTGAAAATTTTCAACAACATCTGCATGTTTTCTCTTCTTTCAACATATGTAATGTTAAACTTTTTCTTATTAAAATAAATGTTTAATAATAGTTTTGGTTAAACTCTTTCCAGAAGAAGCATTAACAAATGAGAAATAAAATATTCAATAAATAATATTTCTCTATAGCCTTTAAGCTCCTTTTAAATGTATTTTTTTTCACAAGCCAACAAGTCAAAAAAATAACAACCTGCTTCAATGAAAATCCAATCTTTCAACTATGAACAGTCCAAAGTTAACCAAAGAAAATATTAATCCAAGCTTAGCTTGCTACACTGTGATTTACTCTGATGCACCTGGGTCTAAACCAGATACTTGGCATCTCTTCTTAGATGCAAGTTCAAACTCTGGGGTCAGAGTTTTCCTCCCACCTGTCTTGAAAGGTCCTTTTCTCTGTCTTTCGTTTGGCCATTTTTCATAAGGGGTTTATTACATGTGAGTTAGGCGACAGGTCGCAGATGCTAATAAAAGTAAACAGAGGAGGTGGGGCGATTAGCGGGCTGACGGGCCGGCGCCAACACATTTGCAAAGCATTCTGGGATTTGTAGTATTAGCTGTGCATGCGCTATATTGGTGCGGCGGCCAGTGGGCCAGCTCTAATACATATTTGATATGATCTTGCGGGCCAAATATAATTATATCACGGGCCAAATTTGGCCCGCGGGCCTGAGTTTGACATGTGTGCTTTAATGATTAGTAGAAACATGCCACTTGCAAAAATGACTGATTGATACACAACAATGAATGTGAAATCGGTAAGTAAATTCAAGAAGGCAGCTCATCATCACTTTCTCAAGAACATTTGGGGATTTGCAATAATGCTGGCCTTTCTGCAATGTTCATATGCTATAAATTAATCAAAGAAGGCTTGTTCCAGCTGACGATAACAACAACTAATGCACCCCATGAGATCACTTTATTGAGATTAATTTCATGGTTTGTGCAGAAAATCAGATTTAGAGCTTATGACTCTGGAGTAATATTGCTTCATTCCTTCTTTCTTATTTGATTTAGTCTTCTAGTTGAGGAACCTAACTCTGGGAAGGAATGGCACAATACTGATTACAGAAACAGGCATCATCTCTTATTGTACAAATTAGGTAGAACAGTCGATCTGAACAAGCTCATTTTGTCCATATTGCACCGTGCAATAAAGTCTTCCATCATGAACAAAAGGTAAATACTTAAAAAGATTTGAGATACTGATGTTTCATGAGTGGTTTTAGGGTGTAGCCCAATTAATTAGGTATTAAAGGGAATGGAGATTTGACAGAAAATTGGATTTTAAATATTGAGTAATCTTACCAAACAGTGAATGGTAACAACCAAGAAAGCAAACACCAGAGGCTACTTTGTCAGAAGCTTGGGGAAATTTGACATATTGCTGACATCTCCTACCAATTTTTTCAGATTTGAACCGTATGAAGTATCTGTCTGGTGTGGGAACTACTCTGCAAAAGACAAGAAGAACCTGCAGAGTGGTATACACACCTCAGGCCTTCACACAAGCCGACCTGAACCTCCCCTTCCCATTGCACTCTCCTTACCTCCCACTGTCTCTTGATAGCTGCCAGCACAATAAAGGACTCATACCATCCCGGTCATGGTCTCTTCTCCCTCTACTGTCTCGCAGAAGATGCACGTGTTTGAAAACACAAACCCCCAGATTCAAAGTCAGCTTCTTTCCTGCTGTTATCAGATTCTTGAATAGATCTCTCTCTGGGAAAAGATGATGCCACTGCATTGTTTTTGTACTACCTTCGGAGTTGACTTGTCTAGAAACCACACAAAACAAATATTTATACTGTATTTCTGTTCGTGTGACAATAAAGTAATTTAATTCAGTTTGTGCATAAACTTTAGAATCCTTATGCAAATAATATTTCCCACTTTGACATGACTATGAGATCTTGGAAATTTTGTAATGAACCTAAGGTAATTAGGAAACTAATTCAAAATCAGGAGATTTAAATAATGGAACCCTTATGAAGTAGTGATCTTAATATGATTGAGTTCAGTTTCAAATTTGAAAAGAAGAGCTGATATCAGGTGTGTCAATATTTCAGTGGAACAAAAGAAATTACAGTGGTGTGGTATGAGAGAACTGGCCCAAGTAAACTGGAAAAGTAAGCTGTATGGAGAGACGAAAGAGCAGAATTGGATGATATCTCTACAAGAAATAAGGAAGGTGCAGGATAGATATATTCCAAAGAACAATTATGAATGGAAAAGTGACACAAATGTGGCTAACAAGAGAGGTTAAGGCTAAAATAAAACCCAAAGGGAGGGCATACAAGGAAGCAAAAATTAGTGGAAAAACAGAGGACTGGAAAACTTTTAAAAACTCTCAGAAAGAAACTAAGAAAGGCATTGGGAAAGAAAAGATGAATTATGAAAGGAATTGGAATAACATAAAAAGGGATAATAAGAGTTTTTTTTAATCTATGAAGAGTAAAAGAGAGACACAGGTAGATACAGGACTGATTGAAAATGATGCTACAGAAATTATAATGGGTAATAAAGAGATGGCAGAGGAACTAAATGAGCAGTTTGCATCAGTCTTGTGGAAGACATTAGTAATATTCCTGATATTCAGAGGTCTCAGGGAATAGAATTAAGTACAATCAAGATTACTAGAGAGAAAGTGCTTGTTAAGCTAAATGGACTAAAGATAGATAAGTCTCCCATGGGTTCTGAAGGAAGTGACTTTAGAGATTGTGGAGGCATTGGAAATAATTTTCCAGGAATCAATAGACTCTGGCATGGTTCCGGAGGATGAGAATGTCACAAATGTAGATCTGCTGCTTAAGAAAGGAGAAAGGGAGAAAAAATAAAATTACAGGCCTATTAGTCTGACATCGGTAGTTGGAAAGTTATTGGAGCCGATCCTCAAGGATGAGGTTATGAAATAACCTGAGGTGCATAACATGATAGGTCTAGGCCAACATGGTTTCATGAAGGGAAGATTCTGCCTGACCAACCTATTGGAATTTAATGAGGTAATCTCAAGTAGGATGGACAAAGAAGAGGCTGTAAAGGTTGTGTATTTGGATTTTCAAAAGGCCTTCAATAAGGTGCCACATAAGAGGTTGTTTAATAAGATGAGAGCCTGTGGAATTATAGAAAAGATATTAGATTGAGTGGAGCATTGGCTGATAGGCAGAAAGCAAAGGGTGTTGTGTCAGTAGTGTCACAACCATCACCTGCGGAGCTGCAGAGCAAGAGAAAAGAGTAACTGATGGTTATTTCTAAGGCATAAAAGCTGACTGAAGTCAAGCATTGGATGAGGAAAATACCAACACAAAGGATTATAGTGAAATATTATATAGGTGAGGGAACATTTGATCTGGAGGATAGATCTGTTAAATTGCAATTGGAATTGGAGAAATTGAAGGTGTTGAAAGAAAGAGAGAAACAGAACTTTGAGATGCAGACACAAATATATGAGGCAGAGGAGGCTGAGAAAAGGAGAGTATATGAAGCAAAGGAAACCGGAGGAAATATGAGTTAGGGGTAGCTGAAAAAAAGGAGGGAGGTTGATGAAGCACAGAAAATATGACTTGGAACAGATTGAAAGGGACAGACGGTTTCAGTTAAAAAAATGAGATGGAGGGAGGTTAGTGAATTGAGGCTGTAACTCCTGGGGAGAGGTTTTTGGCTAGTAGAGAGGTAAATCGAGTTCTTCCTTTTGTTGAGGAAGATATAGATACATATTTTAAGCTATTTTAAAAGGTTGCTGAGTGCTCAAGATGGCCAAAAGAAAAATGGCCTCTTATGCTCCAAAGTGTATTGAAGGAAAAAGCACAAATTGAATACCCTAGTTTGACTACAGCAAGTGGCAAATTATGATACTGTGAAACAAGCAGCATTAAAAGCTTATGAGTTGGTTCCAGAAGCATATAGGCCATCTTAAGTCACAAGAACAGATGCAGTTGAAATAATTAATTTTGAAATATACACATTTGTTTCCTGATGTGCCAAAAAGGACATCAGTGATTTATCATGATGTGGATGTGACAGAGGCAAGTCCCATAAAACAACACCCATATAGAATAAACATTCAAAAGAGAAAATTATGGATCAGAAGGTGGAATATATGTTGAAAAATGATATTATTATACCTTTGAACTCAGATTTGAGTTCCAGGTGGAACTGTTGGGTTCTGTACAGATTACAGGAAGGTTAATTCAGTAACTAAAACTATTCTGAGAATAGATGGCTCTATTGATAAAATTGGGAAAGTTAAATTTTTTACTAAGTTGGATTTGTTGAAGGGTTACTGGTGTGTGCCTCTTATTAAGATAGGAAAGAATATTTTGGCTTTTTTAACTCAATCCAGTTTATATGAGTATAATGTGTTACCTTTTGATATGAAAAATACTGCTGCAACATTCCAAAGGATGATTAATTTGGTCATTCTAGGGTTAACACATACAAATGCTTATATTGATGACTTGATCACAAAAAGTGACACATGGGAAGAACATCTAAGGGAATTGGACAAATTATTTGCAAGATTATCCAAAAAAGTGACACAAGGGAAGAACATCTAAGGGAATTGGACAAATTATTTGCAAGATTATCCAAAGCAAGCATAACTGTTAATTTAGCAAAAAGTGAATTTGGACATGCTACTGTAAGATATTTAGGTGATATAGTTGGTCCTGGCACCTATTCAAGCTAAGGTGAATGCAGTTTCTGAATTTTCTATTCCCAATGGCAAGAAAGCAGTTAAAAGGTTTATAGGAATGGCACGGTATTATAGGAAAATTTGCAGAAATTTTGCTGAGGTTGCTCTTCCTTTAACCAATCTTTTGAAGAAAGGGGAGATATTTGTGTGGACTAAAGTTTGTCAGAGAGCTTTAGAAAATTTAAAGGAGATGCTATGCCATTTCCCTGTTTTAAAATCTCCTGATTTTGACAGATCATTTTCTTTAGTAATGGGTGCCAGTGAGGGGGCAGCAGGTGCCATTTTATTACAAAAACATAATGAAATTGACCATCCAGTTGCCTACTTTTCAAAAAAAATTCAATGTTCATCAAAGGAACTATTCCACTATTGAGAAGGAACTATTGTCGATAATACTTGCTCTGCAGAATTTTGATGGAAATCTTGGCACCCCTCATGAACCAATTGTGATATTTACTGACCACAATTCTCTGGTGTTTTTGAATAATATGAAGAATAAAAACAGAAAATTGGAGTTTAATATTGCAAGAATATAATCTGCAAATTAATCATATCAGAGGTACAAATAATGTGATAGCAGATTGTTTGTCAAGATGTTAAAATTAATCATGTATAGAAATATATACTCTCAACATTGGGTTACATTGTTATAGCATGTTATATATTGTGTATTGTTATCACTTTAGTGATTTTAAAATCAGTTTACTTATAACTGAATTTTAACTCAAAAGTTAAAATTAATTTCTAGGGGAAGTGTGACACATTATGTTATATTTTATATTGTATATAGGTATGTTTTAAAGGAGATAAATTGTGGCAGGTTTTTTAGTGTAGGTCATATACACATGCACTTAGAATTAGAAGTCATTTAAGTTAGGTTAAGTTAATAGTTATAAGTTAGAGTTTGATCCTGTTTTCATGTTTTAAGATCATTAAAAGCAACTTTTGTTTATGTAACCATTTGTCTTGGTGAATTTCTATTGCAGCTGGGTTTTGGAGTCCACTGGGCTCATAACATTGGCAATAAAGGGATCCTTTTCTGGTTGGTTGCTGGTTACAAGTGGTGTTCCGCAGGGGGTCTGTGTTGGGATCGTTTCTTTTTAACAATGTATATCGATGATTAAATAGTTTTGTGAAGTTTGCAGATGACACCAATATAGGTGATGGAATAGGAAATGTTGAAGAAACCAAAAGGTTGCAGAGAAACTTGGACAGTTTAGGAGAGTGGGCAAAGAAATGGCAGATGGGATACAATGTTGAGAAATGTACAGTTGCATATTTTGGAAGATGAAATAAACAGGCAGATTATTATTTAGATGGGGACTTCAAAATTCAGAAGTACATAAGGACTTGGGAGTCCTCATGCAGGCAGGATACCCAAAAGGTTAGATTGGCAGTAAAGAAAGCAAATGTTATGTTGGCATTCATTTCAAGAGGAATAATGTACAAGAATAAAGAGATGTTGATGAGGCTATGGGGCACTGGGGAGACCTCATTTGGAGTTCTGTGTGCTGTTTTGGGCCCCTTATCTTAGAAGGGATGTACTGATGTTGGAGAGAGTTCAGAGAAGATTTACAGGGATGATTTCTGGAATGCAAGGGCAAACATATGAGGAGTGTTTATCGGCTCTTGGACTGTATTCATTGGAGAATAGAAGAATGAGAGGGGATCTCATAGAAACATTTTGAATGTTGAAAGGATTGGTCAGAATAGATTTGAATAAGATATTTTCCTTGGTGGGTGAGTGCAGGACAAGAGGGCATGGTCTTAGAAGTAGAAGGTATCTATTTAAGACAGAGATAAGGAGAGCCAGAGGGTTGTGGATTTGTGGAACTCATTGCCACATACAGCTGTGGAGGCTTGATCATTTGGGGGAGTTTAAGGGGGAAGTTTAAAGGTATCTAATTAGGCTATCAAGGGATATGGGAAAAAGGCTAGAAATTGGAACCAGATGTAAGAATGGTTTAGCTTATGGTGGAGTGGCGGAGCAGACTCGATGGGCTGAATAGCCTGCTTCTGTTCCTTTATCTTTTGACCTTGTGACTTATTCACAGATCTGTCAGAGTAGATGGATAGGTAAGTGGACAAATGCAAATATCAATTTGCATCTTTCTGTCATTTTGATCCAATATTGCTAAATTTTTCACTATCAGCAATATCAAAAATTATCTGTCTCATTCAATAAAAAAATGGGGAGACCTTGTCAGTGAGAATAATTGATAATTTGTTAAGATTCAATGCTTTCATATTTTTAAACAAATATTTTGAACAAAAGAAATAAGCTTTGAAGTAATAACTGATGTGACCCACATGATGGCACAGCAGTTAGAACTGATGTGTCACAGCTCCAGGGACCTCCTGTGTCTTGGGTGCTATGTGTTTGGACTATGCATATTCTCCATGTGACCACATGGATGCTACAGATCACCCCTATATCTGAATAATGTGCTGGTGGTTTAAATGGACATTGTGAATTTCCCCTAAGCATAAATAAGTGGAAAAAGAACCAAAGGGGAGCCAAAGAATATGTGAGAGAGAATGAATTACAGATACAGGGGTTAAAATTGATGGAATTACTTTAATTTGATTTAGACATCCAGCACAGTAACAGGTCCTTTTGGCCCATGAATCTGTGTTGCCCAATTTACACCCAATTAACCTTCACCCCCCCAGTACATTTTGAACAGTGGGAAGAAACCGGAGCCCCCACCCCCCAAGTAAAATCCCACACAGATACAGGAAGAATGTACACTCCTCATAGACAGCACAGGATTCAAACCCCGGTTTTGATTGCTGCTGCTGTAAAGGCATTGCACTAAGTGCTATGCCAACTGTGCAGCACCTTGTTGGAGCTGACATGGGTTACATCTCAACATAGAAGGAGGACATATACATTGTATTAACAATTAATCTTATATTAGCAACACAAATTACATTTATATCACATGCATTGCAAGCTGACAAAGAGCTGATATGAACTTGTGAAAAGTGTCATTTTCTGTTATTAATATATAACATTTGGAAGAACATTGCACCATTAAAACATTTATTTGGCATTTTTTTAAAAAAAAAGATTATATTGGTTCCCAGAACTAACTTGAAACCAAGATATTCTGCTGTGCCAAAATACTGAATATTTTCTGCCTCCAGCACCTACACAAAACCCATGTTGCATGGACCATTCTTTCATAAAGTTTACAGAATCTGATTTTTAAGTGTTACGAGCCCAAAGGACCCCAAAACCCAGCAGCAATAGAAACTCACCAAAACAAGTAGTTACTTAAACAAAAGTTACTTTTAATTATCTTTAATCATGAAAACAGAATCTAACTTATCTCTATTAACTTAACTAACTCAACTTAACCCCCTTCTAATTCTAAGCACACATTTATGTAATATGTGTGTAAATTTAAGATAAGTTATTTGGTTCACAGTTCAATCTCACTTCTCATTCTTCCAAGTTCGCTGGTTGCAGGCAATTCTTATACTGTGCACAGAATTTAACATATATAAAGTTCACCAGGCTTTGGTGCTCGAAAGGTAAATGTTTACCGCTCAGGAAGGTTCTTTGTAGCTTTGCAAAGAGAGATATTTGTTGTTCCAGGATTTCCACAACTGAGGTACTACCATTAGTCACATAATGTCTTGCTGATGAAACTTGCCCCATCAGGGTTCTCCAGATGACAACCTATTTCTTTCTGGCTATCACAGAGTTCCTTTCTGTTCTCTTATTCCAAGATAAACATCAGACAGATAGCACTTCCAGCCATCCACCACTCTGGAGTTTGTTTCAGTTCCAACAAGCTTCTCCAACATGTTTCAGCTGTGACTTTCTCTCTCATCTTCTGAGATCCAAAACTGCTAGCCATATGTCCTTTTTTCTCTCACGATTGCAAAACCTCCTCCTTCTTCAGCAAACAACAGGAGTTAGTCTTCTGCTCCCATCTGTTGTTTTAGGTAAACAAAACTTCTCATTGACCTTTGAGTGAGCACTTTGTTGAGATGCTCAACACAGCCGACCTGGCTCCAGTCCAAGACAATGGTCTATTCAGTTCATGACATCATTTCAATTCCACCTACTTGTGAAATGTGCATAGCATTTTCCATAGTTTCTGTAAAGTCATTGAATATGAATTCTTCAGTATTTCAAATAAGATCTGTTTTAAAGTGTGTGTATGTATGTAACCTACTCTAATTTTACCAATTTATCTCACAAATACATCTACAAATATTCTATCACCTAAGCTATAAATGAATAAAAGGTTTGTTGCCCCCTAAAAATAATTCTCTCCATGAGATTATTGAGATTAATTTCTAAGTTTGTTACAGTTATGACTGAATTCAATTAAAATGGAGCAATAGGTAGGTGAAGGAGCTTCAGGGAAATGGTGCTCCACTCTGATTTTCAGTCTTTTTTTCAAATATTTGTTGTTTTATGACCTAAACTGGGAAATAAACATTTCAAAATATTAAATTAAAAACAGCATAATTATTTTAAATAAATCAGTTGAATGTGGGTGTCCCTGCCAAGATCAGAATTGATTTTTGACAGCCAACTCAACAATTATTTTCAATGATGAACATATGAGGAAATCAAGATCACACTGACATGCAGTGAATCAATAATAGTGTTCTGTGATCACAGTTTCAAAGTTTCCAAATCAAGCAGAGAATTATTTTAATCATCCATCTATTCTAAGGTGCACATGTTAAAGGAAACATTCTTCAAGGTCCCTCTCCCATCAAGGAACTACACTTGGAGAAGTGTATTTCTCTGAACTTTGAATTAAATTTGCTATCCCTGTTTTGCTTAACGATAGGAATGTAATGACTCTCCAGAGAAACACCAAAGCTGCAAATGCTGTAATCTTGTGCAATGAGCTGCTGGAGAAACTCAGTGGGTCAGGCAGTATCCGTGGGCAGAAATGGCCAGCCACCCTTTCAGGATAGGGATTCTTTATTGAGACAAAAGTATAAAAGAAGGTGATAATATGTATATGAAGTGGGAACGGAGCCAATAAGGGCCAAAAAATAATCAGGTATTGGCTGAAAGATGGGAGAGGTGTACTTTTTTTATTTTCTTCCAATGCTTGCTCATTGATTGGGCAGCTCTATGGTGGAGCTGTGGACTTTTGCCATTATTGAGGAAGACAGGCAGGTAATTTGGGAAGTCGCACACTCCTTTCTTGTTTACCTGCTTGCTTGTAATTTTATGTGTACTTTCATAATGTAACTGAGCCTGTAACCTTGATATTCCCAGCCATTGGATCAAGACCACGCTTCACATTGGTGTGCAATGATTATCCCGCATTTTTTTTTAAAAGTCAGAAACAATCAAACTTCCTGTGCTCATATTATGGAGCCTGGGAGCTGAAAAGTGAGAACTTTTACGGACAGTCACAACAGTGACAGATCTGAACATTGCCTTGCTAACTTTGCTCAGCAATGTTACTCTGAGTGAAACACAATGAGCAGTCCATGGTCAGCTCCAAGAACAAGGCTCTGCATACATTTACATCTGAAAAACCAGAAGAGGCATGTCAAATTGAGTGGATGTGCTTTGCCATCTAGAACGAGTTCATATGGCATCTCAGCAACTGCCCTTGTGAAACAAGTGATTATCTCATGACCTCCTGGTTCACTCTTTGATTATCGTTGTGCATGTCCTAGTGAGACAAGAAATAGGAGGATATAGTGGATGAGTTGGCTGAGGAGCTGGTGCAAGAGAGAACAAGTCAGGTTCTTGGTCCATTAGAAATTCCTTTGAGGGAGAGGTGACCTGTACAAGAGGGTTGGATTGCACCTGAACTGGAGTGGGAGCAATATCCTGATGGAGAGATTTGCTCTGCTACTGGGGATGGTTTAAACAAGTCTGACAATGGAGTGGGATTCAAATATCTGTATGGGTGATGAGAAAGAAATAAACATATTAGAGTGAGTAGAACAGACAGGGGCAGGAAAGGGAGCAAGGAATGTCTGAGACTAAACAGCATTTTATTGAAGAACCCTAACAGATAAGACAGATGAACAGGGCATGGATAGGTGAGACAAATACTGTATATTAGGTTGGATGATGGCCCATGTAAAGTTCCGCCTCACCTGGAAGCTCTGTTTCTGACCCTGGATGGAGGTGAGGGGGAGATACAGAGATAAGTTTTGCATTTTCTGCAATTGCAAGGGAGTGTCTAAGGGGATGGAAGGACAGATGTGGAGGGAAGAGTGGATCAGGGAGTCTCAGTGAGATTGAACCCAGTGGAAAGCAAATAGCGGTGTGGAGGGGAAGATGTGGCCCCATGTTGAAGTTGCTGAAGGTGTCAGAAGACGATGTATTGGATGCAGAGGCTGGTGGGGTGACAACATTAATGAGATACAAAAACAATATTTCAGGTTCAGTATTCAGCTGAAATGCAAATATAGTAAAACAACGTAACACAATCTCTTCAGATGGTAACACACCATCTTACTTCCTAAACTACTGACTGATATATTTGTACTTTATTGATGAACAGAACTTTGCAATCCTCAGGTGCAGAACTGCAGCTGTGCATCCCCTTCGACAGAATACATGAAATATGATTAAAACCTTTCAATCCAAAAAATGTGCTTCATGCTAACATTATGTTGACATCATGTAAATATTCTAGAAAAGAAAAAATTAACATTTTTATTTGAAAACCTTTCTACTCCATCAACTTCAAGCTGCAATATCATTCCCCAGCCACACTTGCTCTCTTCCCCAGCTTCTTGTTCTCAAAAAATTATTGACCATAGCCTTGTCATATCTTATCCTGTTCTCTTGCCATTATCTCTCATGAAACACAGATACTACAGATTCTGATTTGCACCACATCCCACCCTGTCCCACCTTCCTCTAAATCATTAGGAGAAACTGATTTAATTGTTTACATTTAAAATGTCACCTGGAAATCCTGCCAAATCAGTGTTGTTTTGCAATTTAACATTAACAGTTAATTTGCACTAAAAGCATCAAGCAGCTGGCTCTGAAATAAGGTAGATGGTTGTGAAGTGATAAAGGTTTCTTAGTTTGTTACAGATGTTCCATGCCTGACTGTTCTAATCATAATTACATGAACAACAAATAATCCTTACAAAGTAAACAGGCAGCATTTATTGTTTAGAACAACTGATTGCAGTGCTTTCCAACCTTTCTGGCAATGCCTATTGTTTGACATCCTAAAGGAAATTATTTGTATAAAAATGGTTAAAAGCCACAATAATAAATTCAGAAAGGCAGCTACTATAATGGCAGCACTGCTGTTGATCCAGGAAAGCTAGAAGCAGACACACAACACTTTTCCACTGGGTCCAACATTGGTCATTGGTCAATGGGGTGTACAGATTTGAAACCTCCTGTAGAGGGGGCTGGTGATGGGGTGGGGGGAACAGTGAACTGGCTCATGCCACAAGAACAACATCTGCCCACCCCCCCACCCCCAAATAAGTAGAAGTGTGGGAGATGATCCAGTCGGGCAGGTCACCACAGCAGCGGATCAGAAGGGCTCAGTGTGGACAAAGCACTCACACCTGGTCACAGGCGACAGCATACATGCTCATGATAACAAGTAGCAGGACTGGGATTCATTAGGTTGCCAATGGTGAAGTACTTCTTAAGGACCTCGGGTGTCGACTTCTTCCTCATCATATTGTAGGTTCAAACCAGGAATTCAGGTTCACCACTGGAACGAACAAAAGGCCGAGTGGCTGCAGCGGTTACAGGAGTGCAGGAGACAAAGCCACAGACACTTGGTGTATCTGAAGGGACTCTCTTTTGCATCTCTGTCTTTTTGGTGGAATCTCAAGGCTGGTGGGGCTTTCTTGTTTACCTTTACAGCAAACAAAAGTTAACAAATTTTGGGTCTTATGTGCGAGACAATAAAGGTATCTTGAATCTTGAATCACAGGATCTCAGATTTATGTTCTATTTGTCCTGTCACTCAGATTATTAATATTTAATAGCCATTTCAAAAATATCAGTATTTTTTCAGTATTCATTTGATGTGATTTTCTACAATAAAAACATAGGAACAGGGTTTTCCTGTGACACATCGAAGGTTATATATTGCAATTTCACACATCAAAAAAAAAAATTGGCTTAGCATCCTGGACTCATTCACCAAAGGAAAACTTCCACCTGTAATTCTCACTTGGTCTTTTCCAGTACAACACAACTTGCCACACACTGTCATTTGTAAGTGGTGCCATTCAAACAGCAGTCAGAAAATGGAGCATTATCCCATGATTTATCTAGAAGATGTCATCAAGTAGTCTGACCAAGTCAAGGCAACTGGTAAAGGAAAGGAAATGAAAAGGTGTTAAGACACATAATTTTATCTGTTTAAGTTGATACCTCTTCCAAATTAATGACATCTTTCCTATAGCTAAGTCACGAGAACTGCATACAATACCCTATACTAAATTCTAAATCCAAGCCTGTCTATTGTCTCCTCATAAGACTGGACATTTTTTTCAGTGTATCTGTACATTGTCCTCTGTATATGCCATAAAATCTCATCATTATCACTGTGGTTAGATTTTTCCAGGGTCTCTTGGAAAATAAAACAAGTTTTTAAGGAGGTTGCTGTAAAATTAACAGCCTTTACCATGTCCAGTGCTCTCAGCCATGCATGACGAGATGTGGTAGGATTGATATAATCTATTGGTTTATTCACATTGGTTTGGCTTTTTCCTGCCTATGTAGTTTACCATGCACTTCCAAATTTTAGTTACCTCTTGAATCCTTGTGCCTACCCCAACATTTTGTGCACACATCAATATCCCACACCTATGCCGCACATGTCAGGGTGGCCATTCCAAAAGGAGGATGGTTATAGGTTATCATATACATATATATATATATATATATATATATAAACACAGTGTGTTTGCAATACAGTTTAAATCTTATAAAAATATTTTTTTTAAACACTCTGTATATATGTCTTCCTTTTAATATTTGTTGTTCCACAGCTTTTTGGTGATTTTATTTGAAGATCAGGAAGTCTGAGAGCTTGATCTGTCATGTTCATGATCCTAATGTGTCAGAGATGGATAGGTTATCAATGGCAATGCCCCAAAAATAAAAATATTCACATTCAAGGACACAGTAATTACACTTTCTTGTCATTCTTTCGAGTGCATTTGGCCTGCAAACACGTATCTTCCAGTCAAAAGCAATGAGCCGAACTCTGCTTGGAACTTTGATTTTCCAGCCTTTCATTTTACAATAACGTTGTAAATGTTGTAAGTACTTGTTTCATTTTCCCAGGAGCCCTGGAAGAACATCAGCTATGATGATACTAATACTCAGAGTTAATTGTCACATACAGCCCCATAGGTATTTAAAATACATGAACAAATAATAAGTATAAATTAAACTAATAGGATATGCCACAAGAAAAGAATGATAATATATATAAAGGGATCGATAAATATTCACAGTTGAAGTTAGCACAAAAAAATGTGCAGACTCATCTTTGGTGGTCCTGAAGTAGTTTACAGTTAGGGTAGAATAGGGAGGTTCAAGAGCCTGATAGTTGTTCACAGCTATCCACGACAGTATTCAATAGCTTGTGTATTAAATGATACATATACACTGAACCTGTATAAATATATTAAAATAAATATTATTTCTAAATAGTAGAGTCACAGGAGTTGTTTTAGCCATTCAATCGTCATTCAGCAGTTTCACTGCCCATTGGAAGAAAGTGGTTCCAGCTCTTATACTTCTGTATCTCTTTCCCCATGGGAGTAGCTGGAAGATGCTGTGTGCAGGATGGTAGGGGTCCTCACATATTTTGCAAGCCTTCTTTAAACAATGATCCCAGTAAATCACATCGATGGTGGGAGGGAGACCCTAGTGATACTCTCTGACACCTTTATGGTCCTGCGGATTGACGTCTGATCTGATACTCTACAGCATCTAGAACACTCTTGATAGAATCCCATAAAAAGTTGATAAGATGGTGGCCTTATCAGAAGCTTATCACCTTCCAGCCTTCAGTTTGAATGGAGACATACTGTGCACTTTTAAAAGTATGTCAAATATAGGTAAAAAAGGTTAATGGCACAACTCACAACAAATAAAAAGTGTTCATTTACGGTTACAACTTGCACTTGAACCTGCTGGCCCTTATGGGTAAGATATCTATCTTACAGGTAAATAATATGAAAAACTCCTGAAAATAAAACTGCTCAACAGCAGAATTAACCCATTCTGTTTAAATAATTCTAACATATTAAATGCATATTTCAAGAACTACCCATTGAAAAAATTTGGACAAAATTTTATTTTGCATTTTGTGTTAATTCATTAAGAGCATATTTTATTCCATGTCTTGTATTTTTGGATAGTGATATGTAAATTCTATAAGGGAGAATGTTCATAATGTGGGGGTTACCTACTTCCTTTTGAATGCAACAGTTGAATTTAGACTTTAGGGCAGAAGACTATAACATGCCAAATCAGGGATAAAGTGCTACTTCTCAAGTTTAATTCAACCTTTTGAAAGTTATTATTCAATCTGTTTTCACCGAGTATCGAACATTTTTATCACATTCCTAAAATAGGTATTAACATTGAATCATGGTGTTCTAACACTAAAGATATTATTGCAATCCCATCTGTCAGGAACCTGTAGTAAGAACTTGATTAAGGAAAGAGCTCAGAAGCAATAGCTATGGAAAACATTTAAAGTATGTATTAACAAAATCCAGGAAGAATATATTCTCCTCGATCAAATTGTGGTGATAAGTAATTACACCACCAGATCACCAGGGGTCATCCTGGTGACCTATTATATAAAGCAGTCCAGAGCTGCAGTCCAGAGCTACAGTCAAGCATTCCAGATTCATCTTGCAGAGAGACAAGACCTCTTAGTGAACGTATTAGTTTTTTAAAGCTGTCTTATACTAGCACTGCTGGTGTGGTTATTGTCAGTACAATTTAATAAACTAATATCATAGCTACTAGGATGGAAGCTGCTTCTCCTCCAATGCGCGTTCCCGACTACCTGGAAACTCTTCCTGAGGAATGGAATCTGGGGACGACCAGCACACACGTGCATCCGAGGACAGAAATGGTGAGGGACCGCTGTACTGGAATCGTGGTGGGATGCGGGGAAGACCACAGAAGTACAATAGGGCAGGTAAGAAATGGCCAAGAGACCAGCCTGCCCGTGGGTTTGCCGGTACAGGCTGACCCTAAACCCCAGTCTGATCAGAAAGGGGCCACTACAAGCACAGGTGGAAGGATCTCTACAAGTCGTGCTCCCGATTGCCACGCATGTGCAGAATTTCCTACCACTCCAGAGCCAGGGAAATCAGACACCGCTACCGTCACTCCCCCAGCAGGAGTTTCCCCAGTACCACGGAGACCTGATGCTACTGCTGGGATCCCCCCCAAAGCCCGCTGCAAATGTCCCAAAGCCAGAGACTCAGCCAACAGCCCCAAGCACCCAGATTACTCCTCCAGCAGACACAAACCACACAGAGGCTCTACCAGCAGCTCCCAGTACCTCAGGGTCCACCCTTGCTACACATAGACCCAGAGACCACGTGGAGACCAGGAACAACCCCTGGGGTTCCCCCAGATTACCTAAGGGACCAGAGACTGCGGCTTAGCCATGTGTTGCAACCAGACAGGCTGGAGCTCGACCTCAGAAATCCCGGAGCCAGCACGCACTTCGGCCGCTGGCAGAGATGCTTTCTGAATTACGTAGAGGGTGCTGAGGCATCGGATAAAGAGATAATAATGCTGCTGTTAGCGCAGCTGGGAGACACCCTTAGACAGGATGCCAGGTCCTACCAAGTGCCAATGAGCACTTTACAGAGGCATTACAGTAAGGGGTATAGCGAACTCCACTCCCTTTATAGGCCCATAACCAGGTCACAACAAATAGGGGAGTCTGCCAGAGACTTTAGACTGTCTCTGAAAGACCTGGCGAGAGGCTGCAACTTAAAAGCAGCATCAGCTCAGGAGTATGCGGAGGACCTTATTAGGGACAGAACTGTTGCGGGCATACGGTCCACTGAGACGAGACATCGATTGCTGGAGAAAAGAATGGTGGGGCTAGATGAGGCAGAGACTATTGCAGAAGCTTTAGAAAGCACCAGGAAAGAATTGGAGTACTCACAGGACCCTGGGGCTGGGACAAACGTGACACTGCTGGATTCTCCAGCCCCATGAAAAGAAATGTATCCTGCCTCACAGGAATTCACAGCAGCAGCAACACACCTTGAGTGTCCCAAGTGCTTTTTCAGTGGACAAAGAAAGCACCCCAGAGCCCTCTGCCCTGCCAGAGAAAATGTCTGTTCCAACTGTGGAAAACGTGGGTATTATGCAAAAGTCTGCAGAAGCCCCAAGGCCCATTCTCATGCTAATGAGAGGCGGGAAAGCTCTTCTTTCTCCACAGACAAACAGAAGAAGAAGAATGCCATGCAGCCGGCCATCTTGGACAAATGCTACAGAACAGAGGACACAGTCTCCAGGAGATGAATATGACGCCGAGTACTATCGGATGGAAGGACATGAAGGACACGCCAGACTTGTTTCCCTACGCATGAATCAGGTGAGTCCACACAATTTATCTGATGCCACTGTGTGCATCAAAATTAATGATGTGAGGGTAAATTGCTTAATAGATAGTGGAAGCACTGAAAGTTTTATTGACCAGGGGTTAGTCAACCGCCTTGCCCTCACCACACGCCCGAGTGAGCACCGGATCCTGTTAGCAGCTAGCAGCCTTGCAGCTATGGTAAAACAGTTTTGCAGGGTTACTCTAGAGATCCAGGGCACAAAATACAAAGGTTTCAAATTACGAGTACTCCCTCACCTCTGTGCCCTGGTACTATTGGGGTTAGATTTTCAGTGCCAGTTAGAAAACATTACAATAGTGCACAACGGGCCTCACCCCCCTCTACGCCTTATGAAGAAACAACACTGCAACCTGTCCATCCTGGACATAGAACCCCCACCGCTGTTCACACACCTGACCCCAGAATGCACACCAATAGCCACAAAGAACAGGAGGTACAGCCCGAGGGACAGAACCTTAATTAGGACAGAGGTCCGCAGGCTACTACAGGAGGGCATCAGAGAGCAGAGCACCAGCCCCTGGAGAGCCCAGGTAGTTGTAGTAGTCAGGAGAAAAACTGCGTATAGTAGTGGATTACAGCCAGACAATCAACAAATTTACTCAACTAGATGCCTACCCCCTGCCACGCATAGCAGACATGGTCAACAACATTGCGCAGTATAAGGTATTCTCCACCATAGACCTGAAGGCAGCATACCACCAACTGCCCATTAGAAACAGCGATTGCTTTTACACGGCATTTGAGACAGACAGCATGCTGTATCAATTTCTGCGTCTCCCCTTCGGTGTCACCAATGGAGTGTCCCTGTTTCAGAGAGAAATGGACTGAATAGTAGATGAGTTCCAACTGAAAGCAGTGTTCCACTACTTAGACAACGTGAGAATCTGTGGCCTGATTCAGGAGGATCATAACAAAAAATTTTGGACATGAACTTACAAACAAGGGAATGAGGATGGGGTGGGGGGGGGGGGGGATAACAATTTTTAAAGGGGGGGGGTGAATGTGGTGATATGAAATTACACCACCAGGTCACCAGGGGTCATCCCGGTGACCTTGTATATAAAGCAGTCCAGAGCTACAGTCTAGCCTTCCAGGTTCGTCTTGCAGAGAGACAAGACCTCTTATTGTACATATTAGTTTATGTATGTAAACATAAACATGTCGTATTCTCACACTGCTGGTGTGGTTATTGTCAGTACACAAATGCTATCAATATAGCATGGATGAATAAAGACAAAAAGAAAATATTGAGAGTAAGGAAAGAGACAAACACTGAGAAAGCAGGAGTGTAACAACAAAATGTACAGAGAAAGTAGGACAAAAATTTAACAAAGAGATTGGGAAGGCAAAGAAGGTACTTTTAAACTATCAGAGAACATAAAACAAAATGTTGAACCATTCCACATCCAGGGTAGGGAAAGAATTTTGGAGGGTGAAGATAAAGTCACAATCACCAATAGCAAGATGGTAAAAGTATGACCTAATTACTATGCTTCAACATTTCGCAGTGAAATAAACCAGCTGGTCATTATTCCAGGAGATGAGATTAAACATATGCCAACCATATTTTAATGAGAGGATACACATTAAACTGTTAAACTGAAAGGAAATTTAATTCTCATCCAGGTATTTAATTCTAATCCAGAAGATTATACACCTGTGCATTTTGAAACAATAAAGGGCAGAGATGCATCATTATGCCTACTTAATATTATAGACCAAGCTGTAGTGCCAAACTTAAGATAGGACCTTGCCGTCCCAAATACTAACCTCTGCAATCCTGCTATTTTAATGAAGCTCCTAATCTCCATGCTGCAAATAATAAAAGATCTCAGAATTCTCTACTTCATAATGTTGTAAATGTAAAGGTTCAATTATTGTCATGTAATACGACATTTAGAACGTAACATACATGAATTCATTAACCTTGTCTACCGTAGGGAAGGCAGAGAGTTGCCACTTTGTCCAGCACCCCTCACAGAAATGATGCCCCAGCAAGGAATGAACTCACAACCCCTGGTTTACAAGATCAGTGCTGTAACCATTGAGCTCTTGATGTGGAGACATGATTACTGGGGATATGTAACAAAGAAGTTAAAACTATTGAGATTAGCGAATTAAGGATTAGAATAAACTGACAGACAAGGAAATTAGATTGCTGATGTTCATGTCTGAGGGACTGAGTGCTCCTGGTCCATTCCTATTTTCTTATCTTTTATGCTTTTACGTTCGGATGTAGATCCAGAAAATAGACCGCTGGATCAATGTGATAGTCTTTTGGCAAGGTTCCTGGTGTTAATCACCTTTGAGGTGTTGTCACTTACTCACTCTGAAGGCTTCTGAAAAACATTTAAGTTCAAAAGGATTAAAATAATTATCAAAAAATTATATATTTAATTTAAAAATAGATTCCACTGAGATAAATCAACGAAAATCATTAAGTAAAATAAAGATAAAACAAACAACATCTTCAGAGATAATCTCTAGTTCTGACCTGCTGATTGGAAGTTGGCAGCTGGAGATTGAATTTCCAGTACCATTAGTTCATGGGCTGCAGTGGCCATTTAAAAGGCCCTGAGACATCTTTGTTCACCAAAATTTGCAATCTAAGAAATCCTCCCTCCAGCCCTTTAGATTTCGGACTGGCATATGCATTTATTTCATGAATGAAATGTTCTGGCTTGATACTCAAACAGCTCTCGACTGTCGCAAAATGATTCAAGGTAAATTGTGGTAGAACTCAGTATTGCAGGCATGACCTCGCTGGACTGAGCTGGCTGGCCCACCTTCTGTCCCTGTAGCTCCTCCCCATAAGATCCCTAATAAAGGCTGAGAGCCCTAGTCTCCTCCCTCATAGCTGCCTTGGACGTGAGGCAGCAGCATGTAGAGATATGCCGAGGTTTTCTGGTGAATAAAGCCTTTGACCATTGCTTTCATGTCTGTGGGTGGTCATTGATCGTGCCACATAAATGGAGCTTGGTGAACAAAAACTGCACCCAACCCCCTGAGAAATACGATTTGGCTGAAAAACATGAGTCAATTTGATAAAATCCACTAGGCCTGGATATATAAGATTTCTCTTCCATAAACAGTGAAGTGCTGGTGGAATGATATAAAGCTCTTTCCTAACCTGTTACACCTTGCATCAGTCACTAACAAAACATTCGGACAATTTTTCTTTGCTTCAAATATATTGTAATGGGATATAATTTCACTTTCATATAATCTCTCATTTATTCTGACAATTCTGGAGGATTGCTGACAATTAAATGAAGTAATAAAGTTGATGAAAAAATTAATTAAATTACTTATTTTGTGCTCAGTGGGATTTCTTACATGAGCTTATTCTGCAGGGACAAACAACTCCTCAAGTTCTACACTTATGCCTTGTATCATAAACACAATGCAGTTGATCACACGCTATAATCCCATAGTGGGACAGCCTAACTTCAGATAAGTTACATCCCTCTTTTTGTAATGAGAAATTAAACAAAAGGAAAACACAAAATCCCCCAGATATCTGTTCAGATCTTTTTAGATCTGATCCAAAATTTGATCCTTCATTATAAGACTCCCTCATATTATCTGGGGTGTGGTATGTTGAGTTATCCTTGCCTATTGCCATTGGCTTCAGCCTCAGTAAGTCTCTTAGATAATTGTCACTTTTGTGGTAACAGTGAATCTGTCTGCCTTCTGATCAGTGACATTTATCTTCCTGCTTCTTTCTGTGTCATTGGTTTCCCCATACCTGTCAATAGAGTTGTCAATAAGTTGTACAGCATACACATCACCGGTGGCTTCTATCTTTAATCTGATATCCAGATTAAAATCACTGGATGTCCTCATCACATAAGCCTTGCCTGTCTATGTTACTCTCTAAGTATCTTTTAAATATTATTATTGTACCCATCTCCACCATTTGCTCTGGCATTTCATTCCATACACCCACCACCATGTGTAAAACTAATACTCCCTGGTCCCTATAAATCTTTCTCCTCTCACTTCAAATCTCTGCTGTTTAGTTTGAGACTCAAGTATTCCAGTAAAAAGATTGTGACCATTCACCTTACGATTTTATTCATCCGTAGAATGTCATCCCTCTCTCTCATGCACACAAGGAAATCAAGTTCCACACCATTGAGCATCTCTAAACTCAATCTCTCCAGTATTAGGAACAATCTCGTGAATCTTTCCTGCACTCTTTCCAACTTAATGACACCATTTTTATAGCTGGGTGACCAGAACTGCACACAACACTCCAAGTGCAGTCTCACCTGGTAGCACATAAAACAAAGTAGCTTGGTACATGTATCAATAAACTATTCAATTCCATTTAATCCATTCGAACATCTTGTTCAGCTGCAATATGACTTCCCAATTCTTGGACTCAAAGCTCTGACTCATGAAGATGTGTCCCAAATGCCATTTTCACCCCCATTTTAAAATGTCTGCTGACTTTGTGGGTTTCTTGATTTCAAGATTCCAGCTGCTTCGGCTCCAAGTTCATAACCATCCTAATTATCCAGCTGAAATTTGTATTCCCTCTTTTATGGTCAGATCTTGGATTTCTCTATCAATGCCCACAAAAATATGCCTCATAGTGTGAACTGCACATTCCCCATTATGTTGTAAACTTTAGAGCCCATTTCAGTGAATTGTGAATTTTTCAGGCTGATGTGTCAGCAAATTTCTGGGGCTAAGATGGATGTTCAAGATAGGCACCCAATTTTCTCTGCATACATTCCATTGCCCTGCCAAAAAAAAAACATAAGGAAAATAGACAACAACCCCCTTTAAAAGTTCAACTCTAATTTTCTGATTGATGCTAGTTTAATAAAATTGGTTTGTTTGCATTGAAATCACATAAACTAGGCTATAAATTTACTTCACATTAAATATATGCATATGTAAACATATTTCAAACTGCAGAGAGATTCATTTAAAAATATCACTGCAAATTGAAGCAATCCAAAAAGCTGCTTGCAGCTCAGTGAAGTCTTTCTTTAATTATTAATGCCTCTTCCCTTCCGAAGGGACCTTTAGCAAAGCTATTGTATTCAATGCATGCAGAGAATGAAAGGTAATAGAGCTATTTTTAGTGGAGGACAACACATGAATCAATTTCTTCGTGCTGTTATGACACACAGCCTTTTTTCCCCCAGTTGCTTGCTGTAGAGTTGGAGACAGAATGAGAACATCTGCTAGGTGTGAGTCAGTGGCTGATAATTATCTGCAGTGGTCTTGTAATCAAGTGTCAGTCGTGGCACACTATAATTTGAGTGCAATGTTCCACTGTACCCACTCCATATTTTCTTCTGTTTGCCCTGGGCAAACCCTGGGGCTGGGGCCGGGGGCTGGGGCCGGGGGCTGGGGCCGGGGGCTGGGGCCGGGGGCTGGGGCCGGGGGCTGGGGCCGGGGGCTGGGGCCTGGGGCTGGGGCCGGGGGCTGGGGCCGGGGGCTGGGGGCTGGGGGTGGGGGCTGGGGACTGGGGGCGGGGGCTGGGGGCGGGGGCGGGGGTGGGGGCTGGGGGCGGGGGCTGGGGGCGGGGGCTGGGGGCGGGGGCTGGGGGCGGGGGCTGGGGGCGGGGGCTGGGGCTGGGGGCGGGGGCTGGGGGCGGGGGCTGGGGTCGCGGGCTGGGGCTGCGGGCTGGGGCCCGCAGGAAAAATCTCAGGATTGTATGTGATGTCATGTACATACACTGACAATAAATCAGAATTTTGAATTACTGCTTGTAAGTTACTTTGGGAAGAGGTTTGAAGGTAGGTTCTTCTTTGTCCAATGGATGCTAACTACTCCATAACCATGGCTTCCCATGCCCAAAGAACATTTGGAATGATCGTATTGGACAAAGATATTTTTGACTCCAGGTGTTGTTTTCAGTCATTTGATTCTTACAACACATTTGGGTGGGGAAGGCAAGTTTGAAGCCAAATTTTTAATTTCCTATTCTCCCCTGCTGTTCCTAAACTGCTTCTTCTTGCCATTATTCAATAAGCAACTCTTTTTTTCCCAATCCAGTTGGTTTCAGGTGAGAGTTGGTGAAGCCTGCCATCTGGAACATAACCAGACTCAATAATATTGGATGTACCATGCTTCTATTTCCATGGCTAATTAACACCATCAGCATGCATCGTATGGGTTGATATAACATTAATTTCATTGGCTTTTTATCATGATCACGTGAATATGCATTCATGCTGTAAATAAAACATAAGAATACACATCAGGCTCATTAAATACAACTAATGTTGTAACATCAAAAATTGATTTTATTTTTAGGTTACCCAATTCACCAGAAAACTGTACAGAGTAAAATATGATCACAAGAAAGTTTGTTTCAGATTCTAAGATTAATGATGAAAAATTTTCATAAAGGAAATGTCATTAAGATCCCCTGGATTAACATATGTGATTCTTTTTCTGGAGCAAACATGAAAGACTCTGTGCTGCAATGAACCTCACACCTGCAGGTGATAATGAGATGCAGCTCTAAATGAGCTGAAGAAATCTAAATGACAAACCAAGGCAGCATGGTGAAATTTAACATTACTCTGGTTATGTTCTTTGACAGTCTATAAACTGATTGCTGCCAAAATTGTGTAGACAGATGGCAAGCAGTACCAACTCACACCTGAAACCAGCAGGACCAAGAAAAATCTGTGGTTGGCATTTGGCATAAAGGCTGCAAGGAACAAAGGACTCTGTCAGCTGTAAAGATTTTGTGAATGAAGAACTGTGTCACAAACAATAACATGCATTCACAAAATAAATTTAATGCAGAAAATGTTTCATGGTATGAAATAAATTACATTTTTACATTTATGGTGCATTATACACTCCAGTTTTCATTTAGGGATATCACTAAGAGTTAGTTCTGGCTGCGACCATTCACAACTGTGGAGAGAACTGAATGGCAACAATCAGGCACTGGCTGTGCCCAAGGTTTATCCTCTGGAGGAAGAAAGAGAAACATTTGTTGCTTGGTCCAGGAAGACAGGTGGTGAGAGGGAGTCACATGAATGGGAATCTTAAAAGAGACAACAGATTTGACCAACAGCTTCTAATGAAAACAGGTGGGATGACTTTGTGTGCAATGGACAATTCAGATATTTCTCCTCGTCAGAGGAACTATTGAACCCCACCATGAACAAAGGAAAAATCATATTCAAGGGGACTTATTGAACCCCTCCATGACCAAAGGAAAGGCCACTTCAACCTACCTCTGCCAGGGTTTTTGGAAGCATCGTTCAAGTCGCATGTTTTGTCTCCCCTACTCAAGGAAAAGGGGAGTTGTGACACCCATTCATATGGGAGGACATTTCTCAGCAAGAAACTCGATCAAGATTCGTGAGTTTTCAACAGTCTGGTCACTCAGTCTTTTGCATCTTCATCATTACCTCTGGGCATCAGTTTAAAAGCCCGAGTTTCAACACAGGATTTTCCCAGATGGAACTGTGAACTGACTTTCCAGAATTTTGCCAAAGCTGTAATGGTTTGGGTATTCCCCAAACACACATACTAACAAGTATATTTGTGCATAGTTGGGGGTTATGTTTAGTTAAGTTAATTAAGGTGTTATATTATTAGTAAGTATGAATAATTATTTTAACAATACACTGTTTCAGTCAATTTCTGTTGCTGCTGGTCGACAACATAATGAATGAACCAAAAATGTGGCAACATTGATATATCAGAGGGACTGAAAACTGATCAAGAATATAGATGTGGCACAACCTATAATGAAAAGTAGAGGTGTTTAGAGTCATCAAATTTTTCAGCTTAGAAACAGGCCTTTTAATTAAACTTGTAAATACCAACAAAATTGTCCACACAAGGTAGCTCCATTTACATGCGTTTAGCCCATACCGTTCAAAATCTTTCCTGTCTATGTACCTATCTAAATGTCCTTTGAATATTGCAAATGAACTTGCCTCTACCACTTCCTCTGGCAACTCATTTTGTATGTCCACCACCCTCTGAAAAAGCTTGCACCCCAGAATACTTTTAAATATTTCCTATTTCATGTTAAATCTATATCCTTTTTTTAGATTCCCCCACCCTGGAAAAAAAATGACTGTAACCATTTATCTTATTCATGACATAAAATTATGAGCACTACCCCCCACCCCCCCAGCCCAGCCTTCCACAATCCAGGGAAAAAAAGTCCCAACCTATCCAGCCAGACCTTCTTACTCCCCCATCAGTCCCAGCAACAATCTTATGAATCTTTTCTAAGCCATTTTCTGCTTTATGATATATTTCCTATCACTTCCAGAACTCCAGATAATGCTCTCTAACAATACTCATCCAGGTATAATGTGACATCCCTGCTCCCTTACCGACAAAGACAAGTGTGCTCAATGCCTTCTTTACCCTGACTACCAGTGTTTCCACTTTCGTGGAACTAAATACATGTACCCCTATGTTTTTCTGTTCTACCACATACTTCTCGGCCCTACTATTCACCACACAAGTCCTCCCCTGGTTTAAGTGAAAACTCGTGCAAGTTAAATTCCATCTACCATTCCTTGGACCGCTCTCCAAGTTGATCTCTATTCTGTAATAATCTCACTCAACCTTCTTCATTATCCTCTAAGCCACCAATTTGGTATCTTTCACAAACTTAATGCCATCCAAGACATGAATATAGACGACAAACAGCAGTGGACTCACCACCAGTCTCCACAGCACATCACTCGTCTCAGGCCTCCAATCTGAAAGAAAATTTCTTCCCTGCAGCCATCAGGCTCCAATATAAACCCCACAAGAGTGCTGTCATGGTGCCCTTGCTTCTTTGATTTTTTTTGTTTGTAACTCTACACTTATTCTTCCACTTTATACAACAATATGTCTGTTAGATATACTGCTCCTCACTGTACTCAGTATAATGTGGCAACTAAAATTAAAACTATCTGGTTCAATGTTCCTTTTAACATCATGTACTAATACATTAAAAATGTAACATACATGATGTACTTCAACTTTTATCAACTGTAAGGTGTTGGAACCAAAGGGTTAAGTAATCATGGAAAATATGCCTATCTACTATTCATTATGTATTCATTAATCCATTACTATGTAACAATTTACTATTTACTTCAATTATACTGTTTAAGGGAAATATTAATGCAATTAAGTAACAGCCACAGTATGTAGAAAAGTTGGCTGATTATAGTATGTGTAGAATTTGCTGCCTCCAAATACAAAGAGAGAAAATACTTTCATCCCCAAAGTTACACTGCTAATTGTAAAGCACATATGTGAGAAAAGCAGATAGGAGAAGTTAGACAGGATGAGGTTGGAGGAACCATTGGGACAGTGATTTATTCTGAAACAGGCCAGTGACAGGAAGGTAAGTGGATTGCAAGGATAAGTAATAAGAGTACCATGACTGAGAATGTCAGAGACAAACAAAATGAATAAACCAATTTAGTAGGAATGATAAGTCATAAGGGTACACGGAAAGTGTTGATTAGAACAGAAGACAATGGCCAGATGAAAACAAAGAAATAATTAGAAATACCTGGGGTATGAATTGACTTCTGATCAAAACAACAGGATGTTCTGGCCTTGGGGATTAAGATAGGAGGTCTACACCATCGATAATTGCAGAGCAGGAAATTGCTGGAGATAAATTTTATGCAAGGAGTTTATCAAAGAAAGCCAACTCGTGGTCAATGTAACAATGTTGATCTATATAAACAGAAAAGACTAGACAGTAGGAGTCAGTCTTGGGGAATAGCTCACCGAGCAGGTGACCTATGAACTAACAACTGAACCAGAGCTCTGTTAAGCTTTATTCTTGTACTATGTAATAAACTGATTGTGAAACCGAATACCTTCTCCTATCACTTCATTCAATGAGCATGCTGGACTCAGATGACACATAGACCAAATTGAGGGTAGGGTAAAGCCAGAGTCCGACAAAGGCAAACCAAGAGTCACCTTGAGCATTGCCTGGTTTACCCCAACAATACAAGAAAGAGAAGCAAATGAGAGTCACTTCAGAGACACTGAGTATCTGTGGATTCGCCTCCAGTGCTCCCGTAGCCTCTGAAGGAGTACAGACTCCATTTCAAACCTTCGGCAACCTGACTTCCAGCATGACGTTAGCTACCCTCTAGTTTTCCATTTGTGCCTAACAAATGATACAAATATCTCTGCAATTTCTTCCCCAGCTTATAGGATATGCTTGATCACACCCCAAGGAATTATCTACCTTTATGCATTTTAAGGCACCAGATCATTGTCTTCCAGAAATGCAGGCACACTTCAAGACCTCAGTATTTACTTCCCTGTATTCTTTTTCCATGGTACATACAGATGAAGTATACTCATTTAGGATCTCACCAATCTCCTGTGGCTCCAAACATAGATGAATACATTGCTCTTTAATGTGCCCTATTCTCTCCCCAGTTGCTATTTTACCCATAATATACACCTGGAGTCTCTCTGGATTCTCCTTTACCTTATCTGCTAGATCGATATCATAACCCCACTTTGTCTTTCTGATTTCCTTCAGTTTGAAGACTAGTATTTTAAATCAAGTACAATTATGAGGGCATGAAAGCAGAGCTAGTTAATGTGAACCCTCAAATTAAGTGAAGGGATTAGTCAACTCTGAAGCAGTGACAGACATTTCAAAGGATTTTTCAGAATTTATAGAACAGATATATTCCTTTAAGAAAATATAATCCAAGGGTAGACCCACTAAAAAGTTAAAAATAGTATAAAACTTAAATAAAGGGCACAAAGATAGGTGCCAGGTCAAAATAATTAAGATACGGAATATAAAGATTAAAAGAAGAAGCAAGAATGGATATCAGACCATTAGAAAATGGCCCTGAAGATGTGTTAATGGGGAGCCAAGAAATGGCTGATGATCTGAATTGATATTTTGTATCAGTCTTCACAGTGGAAGACACCGATGATGTGCCTGACCTTCGAGAAAGTCAGGTGGCAGAAATGAGTCTATTCACTATTTCAAAGAAAAAGGCGCTTGGGTGGCTGAAGGGGCTGAAGGTGGCGAAGTCACTTGGACCAGACGGACAACTTGCCAGGGTTCTGAAAGAGGTAGCTGAAAAGATAGTGAAAGTATCAGGAGTGATTTTTCAAGAATAACTCAAGTCAGGAATATTTCCAGAGGACTGTAAAATTGCAAATGACACACCACTCTTTAAGAAGGTCAAGAGACACACTGACTTCACTGGTAGGCAGAGTTTTAGGGTCTATTATTAAGGATGATATTTCAGGGTTTTGAAAGCACATGATAAAATAGGTTAAAGTCAATATGATTTCCTTCAGGAGAAATCTTGCCTCACAAATCTGATGGGAGTTCTTTGAAGAAGTAATGAGTAGGATAAACAAAGGGGAGTCAGTGGATATTGTTTACTTGGATTTTTAGAGGAGCCCATAATAGTACAGGCAAATTACAAGCATGGAATAAAATTGGCAGAAGGCAAGTGTGGGAATAGAAGTCTGCCTGTGACTAGTGGTGTTCTGTAGGGATCAGTGTTGGGCTTGCTACTTTTCACAATGTCAATAATTTTGATGGTGCAATTGATGGCCTTGTGGCCCGGTTTATGGATGATGTGAAGACAGTTTGAGGGGTGGGTACAGTTGAGGAAATAGCGAGTCTGCAGATAGACTTGGACAAGTTGGGAGAATGGGTTAGGCAGATAGAATACAGTGTATGATTGAAAGTGTATGAATGGAATCTCATTGAAATATCCCTGTATATTGAAAGGGGTTGATTGAGTGAATGTGGAGAAGATATTTAGTCAGACAGCCCAAGACCAGAGAGCACAGCCTCAGAATAAAAGGACATCCCTGAAGAAAAAGGATGAGAAGTTTCTTCAGCCTGTGAATGATGAATCTGGAATTCATTCCCACAGTCAGCTGTGGAGGCCAAGTCATTGGATAGAGATTTAAAGCAGATATTGATAGGTTTTTGATGAGTGAAAGCATCAAAATTTTTTTTAAAAATTTAGACATATAGCACAGAACCAGGACATTTGGCCCATGAGCTTGTGCAGCCTAATTATACCGAATTGATTTCAACATTGGGAGGAAACTGAAACCCCTGAGGAAAACCCATGCAAACACAGGGAGAACGTACAAACTCCTTACAGACAGCATGGGATTCAAACCCCGGTCCATCCCAATCCTGGCACTGTAACCGCGTTGCTCTACTGCCATGCTAACTGTACTGCCGATTATGGGAAGAAGGCAGGAGAATGGGATTGAGAGGAAAATACATTTGCCATGATTTGAATGGTGGAGAAGATAAGATGAGCTGAATGGCTAAATCTGCTTCCAAGTTATAGGGTCTTATTAACAAGAAAAAAAGTGATAGACAATGCGAGCCAGAAATCTAGAAACAGATAGCAAGAGCTTCTCATAAGTGAATAGAGGAGACAAAAAGTTGTGGTAACTGTTATTAGAATATTGAAAGCAGTTGATAAAGGTATAATTGCAGAGAAAGTGGAAAAATTCAAGGTCATAAGAGAAAATCACCATGATTTTGCTAAAGTTAAATCATATTTGACCAATTTAGTTGAGTTACTGGGAGAAATAATGAACTGTAGATAAAGAAGAACTTATGGATTAAAGAGCAATGTATTAGATTTCAGCTCTCTACTCAGCTCTGGATCACCTCGAAAACAGCAGCTCATGCAAACTGCAGCTACAGCTCAGCCTTCAATATCATATTCTCTCAGTGCTAGTCAAGAAGCTACTCTGAGCCTCTGTATCCTACGCTGCAACTGGATCCTTGACTTTCTCATCAGAAGACCGCAGTCATTACGAATTGGAAACAATGTCTCCTCACTGATCATCAACACAGGCCCACCCCAAGGATGTATGCTGTCTTTCTGCTCTACTCATTATACACCCATGACTGTGTGGTCAGGCACAATTCCAATGCTATATACAAGTCTGCTGATGACACCACAGTTGTCAGCAGAATCACAAACGGCAATGAGGAACTGCACTGGAGGGAGATAGATCAGCTCATTGAATGGTGTCACACAAACAACCTTGCACTCAAGATCAGCAAACCGAGGAGATGATTGTAGATTTCAGGAGGAAATTGGGGGAACATGACCCAGTCCTCATTGATGGCTCGGTAGTGGAGGGGGTCAAGAACTTCAAATTCCTGGGTGTTTCCACATTGATGCAATCATGAAGATAGCCTGCCAGCGGCTATATTTTGTGAAGTGTCTGATGCATTTTGGTATGTCACCGAAGACTCTTGTAAACTTCTACAGATGTATAGTGGAGAGCTTTCTGGCTGGTTGAATCACTGCCTGGTATGGCGACGCCAAATCTCAGGACAAGAATAATCTCCAATGGGTTGTTAACTCAGCCTGCAACATCACAGGCTTCAGACTTCACTCTGTCGAGGACATCTATATGAGGCAATATCTTAAAAAAGCAGCCACTATCCTCAAAGACCCTCACCACCCAGGCCATGCCCTCTTCTCTCTGCTACCATTGGGAAGGAGGTACGGGGGGCATGGTAAGATGGCGTGGAGGGCAGACGTGTAGTTCCACCTCTCCCCAGTTAGACTATTAATTACCCTTTTTTTAAAAAAAAAGTTGTACAACTGGTTAAGAATAGTATTTACAGACTTTGGAACAGTGGAGGATTAATATGGCTACAAATGTGAAGAAATCAAAAACTCATTTACAAAAGAAATTGCCTTATAAAAGTGTTGAAAAATTGAGGCCTGCATACCAAGTTGAAGCCATTGAGCTGCTGACTGGAGTTCCCAAGCCTCAAAGGATCCCTGCTCGGATATTATGCTGGCACCAGTCGCGCATCCACAAGATGGCACCGGTTCTGTGATGAGCTTGGCCGGTCCTGACTCATGTTCCTGTGAATCCAGGCATGTGGATGGATCGGCCGAGCGGGGACAGACACGTGAATCTGCAGCGATGCCTGGTGGTCTGTGGATGCATAGTGTAGCATCAGAGGATGCTCCTGCACGTTCGGTGACTTTTCCGGACATGCCCAGTGCATCACGAGTACAGAAGCTACTAGAGAAGGTGTGGGCTGTGGGGAAGCCTGAACGGTGGCGGGCTGGTGAGCTCGGCATGCTGTCAATGGGTATCCAGACCCGCAGCCACTGGAGGAGGACTTACTGTTTCAGAAGAGGAAGAGAGTTCAACGTTACTGGACTTAACACAGGAAGAATCTATGGGGGCTGGGACCAGAGAAGGGGAAGTGATGGAACTTGGACTGGGCTCTGTGTTTACAATCTTGGAAGGAATTGCTCATCAGATGGAAAACATGTCAATGCAGATGTCTACTCAAATAAACCAAGGATTTACGGAAGTGAAAACTAAAATGAACAATATGTGTGAAGAGATGACCCTCATGAAGCAAGATATTACTGTAGTTAAAAGTGATGTTAGTAGGTGTATAAAATCAATGGACACTGTACAAGATAATTTTAAAAAGATTGAAGAAGCCTTTTTTGAATGTAGTGGAGCATAATAGAGAAAAAATGGAAAAAGTGGAGGATTCTTTCGTGGATTGGTGGATTCAGAAGAAGGAATCGTTGAATAGAAAATTTTCATTAGAAAATCAAAGTCAAAGAAATAATGTAAAAATAGTAGGTCTTCCAGAAGATATGGAAGGTTCTGATCCAGTAAAGTTTTTTAGGAAATGAATTCCTGAGGTATTGGATAAGGAATTTCTTCCGGATGGTCTGAATTTAGGTCGGTCACACAGAGCATTGAGGAAAAAACTGTTTCCAAGCCAACCACCACGAGCGGTCTTGATTTGTTGTTTGAAAGATCAGGATCGAGAAACGATACTGTGAATTGCGGTGCAGAAGGCGGGGCAAAATCAGACTCCAATGATGGTTCAGAATAACAGAGTGTTTTTCTATGCTGATCTGAGTTAAGAAATTATTAGAAGGTGCCAAGAATTTAATTCAGCCAAAGAAGTATTGTGGCAAAAGGGATATAAATTTGCTTTTCGTTATCCAGCTGTATTGAAAGTTTTTTATGGGAACTTTCAATCTCAATTCTTTGAAAATGATCATGATACATTAATTTTTGCAAATTAATTGCCAGATTTACTAGGAAATGGGCAGCCATCATCATTGTTACCTAAGAGGAGGGTAAATGGAAATGGAAAGAATGGGAAACACGGAAAGAATGGAAAGAAAGTTGAATTGACGCAAAGTCTTCTTGATATTGAGGATCCGGAACAATCACTGGGACTGGAATCATTGGGTTGATTATATTTGTTTAAGTACTTTGTCAAAGTCTAACTGGGGGGGGGGGGGCGGGGGGGGCGGGGTGAATGACACTGGTCACCTGCCACTAGTGGGTTTTACCACACCCAGATTTTTAGAGAGCTACTACTTTTTAATAGTTTGTTTGGGGATTGTGTGTTTTTTTTAATTTTTATATAGGGGGAGGGTTTAGAATATTAAGGGAACTAGAAAGGGGAGCACTATTTTATAGCAGTGTGATATATTATTAGATTAAGAAATGTCTAATTTGAATTTTGCAACTTTTAATGTCCAGGGTTTGAGTAACCCAATTAAGCACAAATGAGTTTTGGCTTATATAAGAAAAATGAAAGTTGATATTGCTTTCTTGCAAGAAACACACTTGACCATAAAAGAGCATTTGAAATTGAAGAGAGAGTGGATTGGACATGTGTTCTCTTCTTCTTTTAATTCTAAGGGGAGGGGTGTAGTGGTTTTAATTCATAAGAAATTTCTGTTTGAATTGGAATCGTTTGAAGGAAATGCTGGAAGGGTTTTAATGGTAAATTGTAAAATTTTTGCTGAATTGTGGACTTTGTTAAATATTTACGCACCCAATGTCGACGATGAACGGTTCATGTCAGAAGTTTTTTATTGTTCAATCAGGCCAATAATAATATTCTGGTTGGGGGAGATTTTAACTGCGTTTTGGATCCTTTATTGGATAGATTTCCGAAAAGTATAAGGAAATCAAAGGTGGCATTACAAATAGGAGCTTTGATGTTTGGAGGAGAGTAAATCCTACAGAGAAAGATTTTTCTTTTCATTCATCTAGACATGATTTATTTTCTAGAATAGATTTTTTCTTGGTTTCGGCGCATTTGCAAGGCAGAATATACCAGGTTGAATATAAAAGTCGGGTTATATCGGATCATTCCAAGTTTTTTTTTTCCTGTGTAAGTCCAGAGGTGGTGCAATCATCTTATAGATGGAGGTTTAATACAATGCTACTGAACAAACCAGAGTTTATTACTTTTGTTAAGGAGCAGATTACTTTGTTTTTGGCTGAGAATATCAATTCAGTACCTAGTAATTTTGTACTGTGGGATGCTTTGAAAGCATATTTACAAGGGCAAATTATTAGTTATACTACAAAAGTTAAAAAGCAATATATGGGTGAAAGTTTAACATTGGAAAAACAAATTACTGAGTTGGAAAGCAATTTCAGAAAGATGTTACAGAAGATAAAAAAAAGTTCCTTTAACGAAGTTGAAATTACGTTTTAATACATTACAAATTTATCGGTATGAACGTTTACTTTATTGATCTAAGCAACGTTTTTATGAATTGGGTGAGAGAGCTCAAAGGTATTAGCATGGCAGTTAAAAACAGAACAGACATCACAAACTATTAATGCTGTGAAAAAGAACTCAACAGTTACCTATAAACCTCAGGAAATTAATGACCAGTTTTATTCATTTTACCAGAAATTATATACTTCTGAGGGAAAGCAGGACGCTGCTCTATTGAATTTTATTTATCTAAATTAAATTTACCTGTTTTAGGGGAAGAGGAGGTTAAAGAATTGGAAGCTCCATTCACGGATTTTGAGATTAAAGAGGCTATGCCGAATGGAAAGTTGCTCGGAGGTGATGGATTTTCAGTTGAATTTTATAAAATATTTTATGAAGATTTATCTTCTGTATTTGGGGATGTATTGCAGCAATTAATGGAAGAGCAGTTGTTACCAGAATCTTGTTCGAGTGCGATAATTACTGTGATTCCTAAGAAAGATAGGGATCCATTGAAAGTATCTTTGTATAGGTCTATTTCTTTATAAAATGTAGACTATAAAATTATAGCAAAGGTGTTAGCAAATAGTCTTGCCAAATATTTACCTCAATTGAATCATATAGATCAAACAGGTTTTATTAAAAATAGAAACATGTCTGATAATATCCTCAGATTGATAACATTGGCCACCCAATGGTGGTTGCACTGGTGTCTTGGGTAAACTTATACCTCTCATTTTGTTCGTTTTAGATTGGTCAGTGTTTGAACTACCGAAAGAAAATAGACACACACACCAAGAGCAGTTCAGATTATACAAATGTTTATTACAAATTCAAAAGCTGATTTCACACTACAATATGCAAGCCCTTCCCAACTATACTTATCAATGCTTGGACTGGTCCCAACTGCCGAAGCGACTTATATTACCCAAAAACTGCTAACCCAAGCACCTATTCTCAGAGCAAAGATAAGCAAGCAAGCTAGCATGCTAGGCTTCTAACGAATAACATAATTTTCAGCTTATCACTTTGAATACAATGGTTTATTTTGCATCAAGGCTAGGCCTCTGACAGTCTGTGACCAAAACAAGCAGGAAGATTAAATGTTCTTGGTACACAGATGTCCTTTCGTCAGATAACTGCAGCTCTGGCCCCTTGGTGGAATTTTGCTTATGTCTGCTGAGTCTAAAAACAATTAGGTTCTCAGCCTTGCAGAACCCAAAGCTGCAAGTTTTTTAAAAAAAGGGTTCTCAGCTCTACAGAACCAAGAACTGGAAATTAAGAAAAAACAGGTTAACTAAAATAGGTTAGAATCTTCCATTACAACTGGATATGGAAAAAGCCTTTGATAGGGTTGAGTGGAATTTTTTATTTAAAGTGTTAGAGAAGTTTAATTTTGGCCCTTATTTTATTGGTTGGGTTAAGGCTTTATATACAAATCCAATTGCTAGGGTGGTGATAAATGGCCAAATTTCTTTACCATTTAAATTAATGCGATCGACTCGACAGGTTGTCTATTGTCACAAGCCTTATTTGCATTGGCTATTGAACCGTTAGCTCAGACAATACAACAAAATGATAAGATTAAAGGAATGAAAATTGAGGATGATGAATACAAGATTAATTTATTTGCAGATGATGTGTTGGTATATTTGACAAAACCGGAACCATCTTTGAAATATTTAAAGATTGTTTGTTAAAATTTGGGGAGTTGTCTGGATATAAAGTAAATTGGGATAAGAGTGAAATATTGCCAGTTGGGGATGGAGATTATTCAGAATATAAAAGTATTATAAAATTAAAGTGGTCAGATAGAATTAAATATTTAGAAGTGGTAGTAAATGCAGATTATCAATCTTTATATAAATTAAATTATGTTCCTTTATTAAGAAAGGATTAAAATGGATTTGACTAAATCAAAAGATCTGCTGTTAACATTAATTGATCGAGTAAATTGCATTAAAATGAATATTTTTCCTCGAATGCAATATTTGTTTCAGTCGATACCATGTTTACTTTCAAAGGGTTTTTTTCAGGATCCGAACAGAGCAGTGCGGGAGTTTTTATGGAAGGGAAGATTAGCATGAGTAGCTTTGCATAAATTTACATGGAAATATTCATTAGGTGGATTGCAGTTACCTAATTTTCAAAATTATTATGAAGCAGCTCAGTTGAAATTTGTTAGTAGATTAATGGATATGGACCAACCTCCGAGTTGGGCAAAGGTGGAAAGTTGAGATGCACCACTTTATACTTAAGAGGAATGAGAATTTATTGCAGGAATGTAATATGGTGGTATTAAAACATTTGTTAAGGATATCGGTTAAATGAAATATGGTTTTAGGATCAAAGGGTAAATTATCCATTCAAACCCCGTTATATCATAATTGGCTTATTCCTTTTTCAATGTTTAATAATCATTTAAAAGATGGAATTCTAAGGGTATAAAGATAGTTCAGGACTGTTTTGAAGAAGGCCAGTTTCTTTCCTTTAACCAATTGAGGGAGAAATTTGATATATCTGTAAACTCTTTATTTGTGTATTATCAACTCAGAGCTTTGATAAAAGATAATTATGGTAAAGAGATGAATTTACCCATGTGGACGAAATTTGAGTCTTTGATTTTCTCTATATCCAAGAAAGGTTATATTTCGGATATGTATCAATTGCTACAAAATAGTATGGATAAACTGGATTGGGAGAAATGTAGGCTTAAATGGGAAGGTGATTTAACCTATATTTTTCCAGAAGATAATTAGAAGGTTATGTGTCATGATAGTGTAACTAAATTGACGAATGTCAGATATGGAATGGTTAATTATAATTTTTTGTATCAGTTATATTTGACTCCAGAGAAATTGAAAAAATATGGGTTTAGTTTTCGATGCATACTATGTATTGGAACATTTTTTTACATGCTCTTTGGTCTTGTTTTAAAGTACAACCATTTTGGGAAGGAATTAGACTGGTTTTGGAAAAATTATTTAAGATTAAATTACCATTAGACTCGTCGATCTTTTGGTTGGGATATATATGGTTTCTTTGAAAGGATTAGGGTTGGATACATTTCAAATTGCATTTGTACATCTAGTGTTATCTGTAGCACGAAAATATGTACCCAGTACTTAGAAAGATAATGTGGAGGTTCATATAATACGCTGGCATAATGAATTGAGAACTTGTATGATTATGGAAAAAATTACATGTAATTTGCATGATAATTATTCTTTCTTTGTTAAAATGAGGTATCCTTATTTGGAGTACATGAATTTAGAAATACTTTGAAATACTGTCTACATTCTATGCTTTATTTTTATATTTGGCTCCCCTTAAGGGAGCTGGCTGGGGGGGAGGGGTTATATAGAAAAATTGTTTTTTCTTTCTTCTGTTATGTTTGATTGTAAGTTGTTTAAAGTCTTGAAATAAAATTTTCAAATAAAAGAGTACTGGAGTCTAAAGATGAGCACTCAGCGGGACAGAGATAGCTTCTTCACCTGCCATCAGATTCCTGAATGATTAATGAACCAAAGACACGGCCTTACTTTTCCTGCACCTACTATTTTAATTTTTTATATATATTATTGTTGTTGTCAAATGGTTCATAATATGAATGTTTGCAATATGATGCTGCCACAAAACACCAAATTTCATGACTTGTTCATGACAATAAATTTGGATTCCAGAAGATACTTTCAAAAAAAATAAAACATCAGAAGTTATAATGGAAAATTTAAGCTCATGGTGCAGAAAGCAAAATATTGGCATGGATTGAAGATTGACTGGCTGAAAGCACATTGTAGGCCAAAATTAGCAAGATGTAACAAGCGGTGTTCCATTGTCTCATCTGTCATTCGTTCCAGTACTAGCGAATGCATTTCATCAGCAGAAGAAGGCTTATATTTCTTTAGGCCCAAGAATTTCTCCAGTACTACCTCTTAAGTGATTGTGATTGTATGTTCTGGCATGTTTTCACTGTGAAGACTGATACAAGGCCTGATTTGCATTACCCTTTATTTATTCACACTTTTAGTTTTTTAAAGTTTTCCCAACCTTCTCAATTCCTACCATCCTTGGACACTTTGTATGCATTAGCTCTTCATTTAATACCTTACTTCATTTCTTTCGTTATCCACGTTTAGCTATCCTTACCCCAACTGTCCTCATTTGAAGTGGAATATACTTTATTGAGTACTATAAGTCATCCATTGTTCCTCAACCGTTGCAGTCTATGATAGACAACTCTTCCCTTGTCCCATTGTCATTTCATTTTACATTTTCAAAGACACTTTTGAACACCTCATACACATGCAGACATTGAAAAAATGGAGAATGTGACTGTTCTATTGATAGTGGTATTGTGACAATATACCTATGTTTTGGGGAGATAAATTGGGGCAGGGTTTGTTAGTGTAGGTCACATACAAACACTTAAAAACAGATCTTATTTAAAATACTGGAGCCCTGGTAATGCTAGACACGTCAGGGCCTCTGAAGATCTTTGGAGAGTGCCCAAGAGACTTTGCTAATGGATTATTGTTTACAAAAAGGCAATTGATGAAAGAGTTTATCATAGCCGCATATTGTCTGGAAGGGAATTTGCTGTTCTAGGAGGGTCATGTGATTTTGCAAGCAGAGAGAGTCAAACGAGTTTTCTCTCAGAGAGAGAGACACACACACACACACACACACAGATCAGTTCGACAGGTTATAGCCACCAACAGCAGCTGAGACTGGAGCAGGACGAGCTGGCAAGCTTGTGGAAAACCCGATTTGAAAGATGGGTTGTGAGTTCTAGTTCAGCCTGGCCAAAGCCCTTGTAGTTCATGCAAGAGGAGAGGACTGGTTGTCTCATGTTTCACTTGAAATAAGAGAAACTAAAAGGAACTCTGTGGTGACCTGAAAGAAAACCCTGATGGGGAAAGTTTCTTCGGCAAGACACTGGAGTGGCTAATTAAAAAGGAATCAGTGGTGGATGTCCTGAAACAACAAATCTCTCTCTGAAAACCAACAAGAACCTTCCTGAGCGGTAACCATTTACCTTTCAAGCACCAAAGCTTGGTTAACTTCATAAATGTTAAATTCTGCGCACAGTATAAGAATTGCCTGCAACCAGTGAACTTGGAGGAATGGAAAGTGAGATTGGACTGTGAACCCAAGAACTTTTCTAACTCACACACACATTACATACACGTGCGTTTAGAATGAGAAGGGGGTTAAGTTAGGTTAGTTAAGTCAATAGTGTTAAGTTAAAGTGTGGTTCTGTTTTCATGTTTAAAGATAATTAAAAGCAACTTCCATCTTGCTGCTGGGTTTTGGGGTCCTCTGGGCTCGTAACAGTATGATTTTATATATATATATATATAACTTTTAATGGAAAGAAATTTGCAGATTATTAATTGTCCATGGCCTGAATCTTGCTTGCTGTCCTCAGAATATCCAAATTTCTCTCTACACTCCATAGCTCAAGGATAAGGGCATTAAATGATAACATTTACCTCACAGAAGTCTGAACTTGTTTATCTTATGTTAGCTCTGAGAACCTGCATTCTCAGTTAAGAGAAAAAAAATCAGCCACACACCAGGAACCTGTAATAAAAGAATACTTGTTATCTGCCATTTAGTGATTGAGACCCACTTATTCTATTGACAGTGCCCTGCCTTGAGGATTCGAATGCTTCAGTGGATATAGTTTATTGAAAATTTATTTATAATTTTCAGCATGAAAGATGCAACAATTTCAGTTTAATTCATCAGCGACTACGACAAACCTGAACATTTTCAAAACAGGAGAAAATTGGAATGTTTGCTAAATTCATTGTCTTTCCCTCAATGAAAAGAAAGTTCTCAAATTAATTACTACCTTCTATAAATAAACTCAGAACAAGGCAATTTGCATTTCAAAGTCACAGAACAACTGCTCTTTCCAACAATCTTACTTCTGGTGCACCTGCTCTATTTTCATTACCTCAGCAAATACAGAAGTAAAATCTGACATTTTCCAGTTTGCACCCAACCAGACAAAAATCACATGTTGTAAAATGGCCAGTAGACAACTTTAGGAATCACTGTTAAAGGAAAGCTGTGTAGGAAGGATATCATCAAACTGGAAAGGGTGCATGAAACAGGAGGGCTTCAATCATGGGAAGAGGGTGGATAGGCTAGGAATTATTTCACTAGAGGGCAGGAGACTGAAGGGAAACTTGCATAGAGCCATATAAAATCAAAAGGGACATGGATAAAGTCAATTGTCACAGTTCCCACCTCACACCATACCCCGGCAAAGGTTGGGGAGTTGAAAACGAGGGCAGAGATTTTTAGTGAGATGGGAAAGATTGAAAGGGATGTGAAAGGCAAACTTTTCACACAGTGCATGGAATGTCTATGAAATGAACTGTCAGAGGAAGCATGTACAATGATGGTATTTAAGACATTTGGACAGCTCTGTGAGGAGAAACAGTCATATATTGAAAACACAGACCTCAAAAAGTGAATAGCACTATAACAAAACTTTGTAAATTGAGTACGGAAAAATCCCTGGGATCTGGAATTCAGGCAACCAGCAAACAGACAAAGAAAATAAATTGAAAAACTGAAATAAATACGAATAAAATAATTGGTGTAAAAAATGCATTTAAAAAAATTGTAAAATTAAATGTTCTCTGAAGTAACACATAAACCTTTGGTGAAGATGGGAGCAAATATTCAGCCAGTGGAGTTGCCTTCATCATGCTTTGTTCATAGCAGCTGATTGAATAAAGTTGTGTGAAACACCAATGGCATCACCCAGGATGAAGAGCTGGTTGATACAGCTTGCCATTGGGGTGACTTTCTTAAAGGGTCTCCTTATACCTGCTTTTAAGAGTCCTGTTAGAGGTTTTAACTATAACTTGGGTGGGGGGGGGGTAATTATCTATAATGTTATTGTTCATCTTTTGGACAGCTCTGTGGAGGGGGAGGCACCTGCAGATGCTTTCAAAGAATGTAACTGAAAATAAAGTAAAATGCTTTAATGTTTATACATTCAAGCAAGTTAAATTTGTTCAGTGCAAGTACAGTATAGTTTTGTTTTTTATCTTTTAAAAAGTTTATTCTTAATGCAGGTTTATTAGTTGGGCATTTTAAGAGGAGGGACATTAACTGCAGGGATATTTGTCTTCTTTCTTTGGCTTGGCTTCGCGGACGAAGATTTATGGAGGGGGTAAATGTCCACGTCAGCTGCAGGCTCGTTTGTGGCTGACAAGTCCGATGCGGGACAGGCAGACACGGTTGCAGAGGAAAATTGGTTGGTTGGGGTTGGGTGTTGGGTTTTTCCTCCTTTGTCTTTTGTCAGTGAGGTGGGCTCTGCAGTCTTCTTCAAAGGAGGTTGCTGCCCGCCGAACTGTGAGGCGCCAAGATGTACGGTTTGAGGCGAAATCAGCCCACTGGCAGTGGTCAATGTGGCAGGCACCAAGAGATTTCTTTAGGCAGTCCTTGTACCTCTTCTTTGGTGCACCTGTCACGGTGGCCAGTGGAGAGCTCGCTATATAACATGATCTTGGGAAGGCGATGGTCCTCCATTCTGGAGACGTGACCCATCCAGCACAGCTGGATCTTCAGCAGCGTGGACTCGCCCAGAAAATACACTTACATGGCATCTACCAATTTCCATAGGGGCTGAATACCCAGGGTTTTACTGTATTCATAAATTAAGGAACATCTGTATCTTGGAGTGAGGAGAATTTCTGTATTTTGATATCAGTGAGAGGAATATATATTGTCTTGATGCCAGTGTGGAGATTATCCTTACCTTGATGTCAATGAGGCAACTTGCCAATATTGGTAGCTGCCCACGAGTCACTTACTGTACCATCCTACTCCTGACGGCATCCCTCAATGAAGTGAAACTCTTCATTGGCAGAAAGTATTTACGTTCCCTCAATGAACAGCTGGTTGTCGATAATAAGCAGAGTATCTTGGCATTCTATGCAGTTTCATTTCAGGACCTGCAAATCCTTTATCCTGTAAGAGTAGGCACTGGACATTGTTGAGGTAGGGGAAGGCAGCCTTCAACCCATACTCGTCCACCATCCTGTCCATCTGCAGCTGGAATATAGACACCCCATTGGTAATACCGAAAGGGACCCTCGGAACTGATAGAATCAACCGTTAGCCTCAAATGCCATGTATGGATGGACCTCAGAACAGATTGGCAGCTGGTGATAGGCATTTTTCAGGTCGATGGTCAAATAGAACTGATGCTGTGTGATATCGTTCACCATATCCGAAATGCGAGGGAGGGGCACGCGTCCAGGAGTGCGTATCTGTTAATTGTTTGGCTATAGTCAATCACTAACCTAGACTTGTTTTCCCCCTTTACTACCACAACTTGTGCTCTCCATGGGCTGGTGCTGGGTTTGACGATCCCCTTGTTTGTAAGCTAATAAAATTGTAGCGTAGATAAAAGCTCACACTTGACTGGAGAGAGAACAAATGCTTTTATTTGCTTCCAACTCAGGTAGGATTCACAAAAAAGCTTCAGCGAGGTTCTGGGTTTAGGCGGGAAACCAGGGTTATATTATAGGCCCCAGGGGGAGGAGCTTGGAGGCGGGACCAGTCATCAGTACAGCACACTTCTAGTGAATCCCAGTTCACTACACCAACGTGTCCCACCCCCATCTAGTGCCATGTCTTTGTGCTAGTAATGTTATGGTCTATCATTATTTATCTTTACCACCCCCCCATCCAGCACTGCCACAGCCCTCCCCCCCCCCAACCCCATCTAGTGCCACCTCCCCACTCCAGTCCAGAAACCCTTCGAATCAAGGGCATATCTAAGCAAAATAGTGCCTATGGCAGGGGTGGCCAATGCTTCAAAATAAACAGCGACAAGGTCTCATGAGATCAGATGGCGGGGGTGACCGCCGTTACTATTATTCTATTATCTGTAAAATTCTGAATTCTGAAAAGGGTCAGGTCCCAAGGGTTTCAGACAAAAGGTTATGTACCGTATTATTTAATTAGAGAAAGATGAATAAAGTGTTTAAGTGTTTTTGGGCTCACATCACAAAATGTTGCCAGACAGATGCAGGAAGTCAATTATCACATTGATTGCTATTTCAAGAGACATGGTGTGTGAAGCAGAGTATCAAGTTTGGTGGGTTCACAGAGAGGTAAATCTGGACATGTGTTGCAATCACAAGCAACTTTAATTAATATGGGGTCAAACAGGGGAGAAGGTTAAATAATACTCAATTACTATTTCAAATAAGCAACGATATAGAGATTAATGTCAGACTTCAGTTGGACTTCAACAATTGTGAACTTATTCTCAAAACGGTGACAAATTTGAATACACACGCTACAAATGGATTTTTTTTACACTCCCTTTACCAAGAGGGGGTGCAGCTCTCTGCAAGTATTGATCTATCGCACTGCTACTGCTCAGCCTCAGTGTCATGCACACCTTACCCGCGACACTTACTGCGATGTCCACAGTAGCGTCCTGGCGTGGAGTGACATCCGGGGCTTGAACCGTGAGGCATAGAGAAAGAATGTGCTGTGTGTTGGTGTTATATACAGTGCTAATCTGTGCTTCTTGCCAATAATGACCCTAGGTGATTTTCTACCCTGGATGGTTGCAAAGACTAGATCATGAGATGTATTTGAAGATCATGCATTTTTGAAAGATTGTGGAATTGACAGCTCAGAAAAAGTGGCTCAGAAGAGAAGTTAAAGTTCAAGTGGCCGTCTCCTATATTCTGACATCGAATTCACTTAATTTTCTGACAAGCCATGCTTCTCTTTGTACAATGGTTTCTGACCTGCTGAATGTGTCCACTAATTACATTTTTTATAAAAGTTACCAATACACCCTGACCAAAAATAGTTTGAAGGGAAAGAGTTTTGTATGAAAATGGATATAGACAGGTTAAATGAATGAGCAATAGGGTGCCAGGTGTGCATGTTATTCACTTAGATAAGAAGAATAGAAAATAGAGTTATTGGGGTAGTAATTGCTTCTTGGTTGTGTGCACCGAATTAATTTACAAGCAGTTTGCTTCTGAAATTCACTTCCATTAATGCTATATCAGAGATACACTGGTGGTTCATATGATGGGGAACAAAATTTTAAATCAAATATTTCTGGAGGTCTGTGAGGGAAGAATTAAACTGGTGTAGCAGGCTGGGTCAGCCCCACATACGACAGGCCGAATTGCCGTCGCGAACAGCCAGCAAGGCAGGACACAGGGGCTTTCCTTCCACTGCGCAGAAGTTCCAGGCTGCAGGAGCACTTTGCCAGGTGAACGGCCAGGCCTCACAGCAGCACTATGACATCACTCCCACAATCCTGTCACCTCCCTTAAAAAGGAGTGCGCATTGTTTGAATAAACGGCAATTACTGATTTACTCGCTTGGTGTAGTCAGAATTTATTTCAACAGCTCTGCCTTTAGCCGTGCTAAAGTGGTGACCCCAAACAGGTTCTAACGTTTTTAGAACCCACAACACACAGCAAGATGAATCCTGCCGACTCGTCCAAGTGGCTGCCACTAACGGACCTCCATGGCAGTTTACGCCGTAAGCGTGCACGTCACCATTCTGGGTAAACCACCCACGCAGCTGGCTGCAACTTGCAGAATCACAGTTCGCTCTGCGAGGAATAACAGCTGAGGACATGAAGTTCTGGCACGTGGTCAGTGCCCTGGAGCTGCCACAGCAGCGAAAGTCGCCTAGTTTGTCAACAACCCACCCATGGATAACAAGTCCACGATGTTGAAACGGTTTTTGCTTGAGTCATTTGAACTTAACCAACATGAACTGGCCATTTGCGTGCTTAACACACAGGGCCAAGGTGATCGCAACCCCTCAGAACTGAAGCAGGGGCTAGTGGCCCTTGCAGTCGGACACACAAAGTGCTTCCTGTTTGAGGCCCTGTTCCTTTCCAAGTTGCTGGTTCACGTTGCCACCACCATCTCCAAGATGGACTTTGCCGAACCACACTTTGTGGCGAGAGAAGCAGACCAATTCTTCAGCACTTCGCAACCCGACTCCATCCGCGTGCAGCCTATTTGCGCAGTGGGAGCAACAGCACAAACCTCGGCCACCTCGTGCACCACCCATGGCGTCCATCACAGCAGTCCAGCCACAACGTAGTGACAAAACAGCACGGTAATGCTACCACCACCATTGGTGGGGCTGCAATGCCTGGTGTTGCGTACCACCCTGCACCTTTTCAGGCAGCAAACCCAGTCCAATGCAGGGAAATGAGCAAGCCAGCTGCTGTTAGTGGCCTCAACAGTTGGCACCAGTAAAGGCTTGCTTTACCTTTACGACCGGAAGGTCCAGGTGGAATTCCTGAAAGACACCAGCGCAGAAATCATTCTAGTTCTGCCCAAGTTCTTTGAGCAGAAGAACAATACCTGAGATCTACCCCCTACAGGCTGCCAATGGTTCATCCATCTCCACCTATGGGACACATTGCATGGTCATTCACACCAGGAACGCCATTTTCAGGTGGGACTGTACCATTGCCTCAGTAGACCAGGCCTTCCTAGGAGTGGATTTCCTCCAGGCGAACGAACTCCTGGTCAACCTCAACCAATGCCACCTGGTTAATGCTACCACCTTCCAGGTTTCCCCCCCTCACAATGCGACAACACACTTTCCAGCCTTTGGAAATCCACGCTCTCGAACAAAGCGAGTACACCACACTGCTCGCCGACTTCCCACACCACTGGACACCAACTTCCATGATGCAGAACCAGCACATTGAGACCACCGGACCACCCATGTACGCGCAGGCACGGTGATTCCTCCAAGATAAGCTCCTCCAAGATAAGCTCCTCCAAGACAAGGCTGAGTTTGCCACAATGGAGAAATTGGGGATCATCCGTCGTTCCAACAACCTGTGGGCTTTGCCACTACACATGGTCCCAAAGAACTCTGGTGGCTGGCGCCCCTGCGAAGACTACTACTCAATGGTACTCAAAGGGAGGGGATTGTATATACTCTAGACATTAGAGGCTCAATGACACAACGGTACCGGACAGATACCCCATCCCGCACATACAGGACTTTGCTGCATGATTCCAAGATGCCCAGGTTTTTCCCAAAGTCAATCTGGTGAAGGGCTACTACCAGTTCCCAGTGCACTAAGATGACATGTGGAAGACTGCCATAATCACTCCTTTTGGCCTCTCCAATGCCATTCAGGCTGAAAAACATGGCCCAAACATTCTAGCGCCTCATGGATGTAGTGGCCAGAGACCTGGAGGGGGTTTTCATGTACCTGGAGGACATCCTTATTGCCAGCCCAGGTGCCAGGACCCACAAAGAATATTTAAAACATCTATTTGCCCAGCTGCAGACTTTCAGGCTAATCATCAACTTGTCCAAATGCCAGTTCGGTTTGTCCACCATTGACTTTCTTGGGCACTACAACTCCATTGAAGGAGCAGCACCTTTGCCTGACAAGGTCAAGGCCATTCGGAACTTTCCCAGGCCCAAAACCCTCAAAAGCCTGCAGGAATTCCTTGGTATGGTCAATTTCTATCATTCCTTCCTCCCAGTTGCAGCAGCCACCGTGCGGCCTCTCTTTGACCTTGTTAAAGCAGGTAACAAGGAGCCCAGCTGGTCTGCAGAATAACTCCAGGTATTTGAGGAGACCAAAACAGCACTCTCCAAAGCCACATTCCTGGCACACCCAGATCCAGACTTACCCCTGTCATTAATGACAAGATGCCTCAGACAGGGCAGTGGCAGCCACTCGCTTTCTTCAGCAAACACCTCCGACCACCCGAGGTGAAGTACAGCACTTTTGATCACGAACTGCTGGCAATGTACCTGGCCATACGGCATTTCTGGTATATCCTCAAAGGCCAAGTGTTCACTGCCTACACAAATCACAGGTGAAGGCACTGGACAAAGTCTCAGATTCCTGGATGGCAAGGCAACATCGGGACCTTTTGTACATCTTCAAATATACAACAGACATCCACCATGTAGCGGGAAGTCCAATGTGGTAGCTGACACACTGTCCAGACCAACAATCTCCGAGGTGATGGGTGGCATCGACACAGCTCAGCTCACCAGGGACCAGGCTGAAGATGCCAACATACAGGCATACCGCACTGCCATCACCAGCCTTCAAATTGAGGAGTTTGCGCCAGACCCAGGAGGCCCAACATTCCTGTGCGATGTCTAGAGGCCACCCTATGCTAATCCTGCCCATGACCTGGGGACTGTGGGTATTCAATCAAGTGCATAGACTTTCTCACCCTTCCATCCGGTCATCAGTCTGCCTCATTTTAGACAGGTTCGTATGGCACGAGCTTCTGCGCGAAGTTTCACTTTGGGCAAAAGCCTGTGTACAATGTCAGCGAGCCAAAATCTATCGGCACACTAAAGGCTCAATACAACGTTTCCCACCTGCAGCAGACAGGTTGACTATGTGCACGTGGACATTGTAGGGTCCCTTCCCATCAGCCAGTGGATAAGGTTCTTTTTCACTGTGGTTGACCGCTTTACATGCCAGCCAGAGGTAGTGGCCTTGCCGGTCTGCGAAATGGAGACCTGCGCGAGAGCCTTTACCTCACAGTGGGTTGCCTGTTTTGGTGTCCCTTCCCATATAACAAGACCCGAGAACCGTTTATCTCTTCCCTCTGAGTGACCATGGCCAAATTCTGCGGCAGCCAACTACACCACACAATTACCTACCACCCCCAATCCAATGTTCCAGTAGAGCACTTTCACCACCATCTAAAAGCAGCCTTCATATCAAAGCTGCATGGCCCCAACTGGATGGATGAACTCCCATGGGTTCTGCTGGGCATCCACACAGCACCTAAAGAGGGCCTCCTCACCTCATTGGCGCAATGGTCTTCGGTACACCACCCTCCAACCCAGGCTACGTCCATTTTGGCTCCACAAAACCATCACCGAATGCCCTGGATGTCCTACAGTGGCTGAGGAACCACACTGCCTAACCATGTCCACATCCTATCATCACCCACGGGACACCAACCAGCCACGTCCCACAAGAACTCAAAGCCACAGACTTTACCTTTGTTTGATGCGGCAAACCAGGTAACCCCCTGCAGTGCCCTGATGAAGGGCCTTTCAAGGTACTGAGAAGGGAGGGGATTGTGTAAACACTCTACACATTAGAGGCAGGCATGACATGTTTACAGTCAACCGTCTTAAAGCCCACTTGAACTGTTCAGAGCATTTCCCTACCCCTCTACTACAGAGCCAGGGGCGCCTGCCTCAAGACAATCTCCCAAACCTCACCCAAAGAGACTGCAATTCTGCAGGAGGTGGTGTAGCAGGCTGGGTCAACTCCTCATACAGCGGACAAAATTGCCGTAGCGAACAATCAGCGCAGCAGGGCACAGGGGTTTGCCCCCCAACGTGCAGAAGTTCCAGGCTGCAGGAGCATGTTGCCAGGGGAATGGCCAGGCCTTACAACAGCATTATGACATAACTCCCATGAGCCTCTCACCTCCCCTAAAAAGGAACACACGTGGTTTGAATAAATGGTAGTGGTTTACTTGCTTGGTGTGGACGGCATTTATTTCAGCAGCTCTGCCTTTAGCAGTGCTACACTACATTATTAATAGTTAAAGCAACAGCATGTAGAAGAAAATAAAATGCACGAAGGAATGTGTTTGTCAGCTGTCGAGTAAAAATTAGTACAGTTGGGTTGGAGCAGATTAAGTGAGATATTGAGACTGAGAAAGATCTTAAAATATACGTGTGCAAGTACAAAAAGTGTGACAAACAAGTAACCTGCAGTCTTAAAAACCACGTCAGGATATGATTTAATGGTGATAACGGAAATACGATTCCAAAAAAACGTTCTAGATTCTGTACAATATTCCTGGAAACAGGTGCTAAGAATTCTATTCCAGCCACATGGCATGAACATCAACTACCACTTTCCATTAAACCTGCTTGCTTTTTCTTTCCCCTCCACCTTTTCCAGTCTTTCTGGTTCTTTCACCCACACACCCCGACCATCCCCCCCACCTCATTGCTGCTGTCCCCTCCCTCCTTTCTCCATCTATCATCTCCTGCAATGCCACCCCCTTCCCTCTCCACTTGCCAGCTTTTTCTCATACTTTGAAGGGCTCAAGCCTGAAATGTCAGATATTTATTTTTGTTTTTACTTCATAAAGGACAAGCTTCTCCAGCATTTTGTGTTTTTACTTCCACCACGGTGTCTACAAAATTTTGTGATTTACAAGGTGCTATGAAAAAGTGAATAAAGAATCAAAAGAGGTGCTGTGACTCCACTAATTTAAGAATATATTATAGTTCTATTGAGGAAGAACATACTTGACAGATCATGGAAAGCATCCATTTACTGAGATTGAATGGTCATCCTATTGGGGATATTCGTCACTGTTGGCATAACTTCACGTGACGACTTTACAGCACCGGCGATCGGGACTGGGGTTCTAATCTTGCACTGTTTGATGCTTGTATGTTCTCCTTGTGACTGCATGGGTTTTTCCTGGGGCTCCAGTTTCCTCCCACTATTTAAAACATACCAGGGGTGTAGACCAATTGGTTATAAATGGGTGGCATGGACTCTTGGGCCAAAATGGCCTGTTACTGTACTGTACCTTAAATGTACAGAATTTCAAATTTTAATTCATTTGCCCACCAAATACACAGGAACAAATTTGCAAAGAATGACCAAATCCACACAAGAACAGTATCAACATGATAGTGGCAAATTTACTGTACCAGATATGGGTAGAGAAATACAGATCATTAAATCCGGAAGTGTGAATGTTATACTTTGGGAGGTGAAAGGGGGAAGTTTTCAGTTAAAGGCAGGGCTCTTAAAAACATTAAAAGCAGAGGGATTTGGGCTCCAGGTCTATAGTTCATTAAAAGTGCCCACACAAGTAGATAGGATGGCAAAAGCCTTGCAAGGCATTCGGCCCTGATGGCGTACCTGGCAGGATACTGAAAATATGCATCAGCCAATGAGCTGGAGTGTCCACGGTCATTTTCAGCCTCTCATTGCTGCACTCAGAGGTTCCCAGCTGCTTCAAAAGGGCATCAATCATCCCGGTGCCCAAGAAGAGCAGAGTGAGCTGCCTCAACGACTATTACCCAATAGCACTAACATCCACTGTGAGGAAATGCTTTGAGAGGCTGGTCTTGGCCAGAATTAACATGAACCTAAGAAAAGATCTGAACCCACTGCAATTCACCTATCCTTACAATTGCTCCATAACAGATGCAATATCACTGGCTCTTCACTCAACTCTGGATCACCTTGAAAGCATCAACTCATTCATATGGCTGCTCTTCTTCGACACCAGCTCAGCCTTCAATACCATTATTCCCTCAGTGCTAATCAAGAAGCTACAAACTCCAGGCCTCTGTTACCCCCTCCCCACTCCCTCAACTGGATCCTTGAATTTCTCATTGGAACCCCACAATCAATACGAATTGGACACAAATTCTCCTCCTCACTGATTATCAGCACAAGCGCACCCAAAGATGTGTGTTTGGCCCACTGCTCAACTCGTAACACACCCACGTCTGTGTGGCCAGGCACAACTCCAATGCCATCTACAAGTTTGCTGATGACACCACAGTTGTTGGTAGAATCACAAATGGCAATGAAGAAGCGACCAAGAGGAAGATCAGCTCGTTGTATAATGAAATGACAGCAACCTTGCACTCAACATCAGCAAAACCAAGGAGATGATTGAAGACTTCAGGAGAAAGTCAAGGAACTTGACCCAGTCTTCATCGAGGGCTCGATAGTGGAGAGGTTCAAGAATTTAAAATTCCTGGGTGACAACATCTCAGATGATGTGTCCTGGAGCCTCCACATCAATGCCATCACAAAAAATCTCCGCCAGCGGCTATACTTTGTGAGGTGCTTGAAGAGATTCCATGTCACCCAAGAATCTGTACCGTGGAGAGCATTCTGGCTGGTTGCATCACTGTCTGGTATGGAGGCGCCAAATCTCAGGACAAGAATGAACTCCAGCGGGTTGTTAACTCAGCCTGCGACATCACAAGCACCAGGCTTCACTCCAGCAAGGACGTCTACATGAATTGGAGTCTTAAAAAAAAAGCCCCTATCCTCAAAGATTCCCATCATCCAGGCCATGCCCTCTTCACTCTGCTACCATCAGAATAAAGGTACAAGGACAACTTCTTCCCCACTGCCATCCTGAATAATCAATGAACTAAAGATACTTCTCCTAATTTTGGTGCACTATTACTTTCACTTTTTTTAGACAGTAATTTTCTAAGATGGTTATATGAATGTTCGCACTGTGATGCTGCTGTAGAACACCAAATTTCATAACTTGTTCATGACAATAAATTCTGATTCAGAAAAAAGGCATATAGTATATTTGGCTTCATTGGGTGGAGCAGAGAGTATAAAAGTAAAAAAGTCACATTGCAGCCTTACAAAGCTTTGGTTAGGCCGCTTATGGAATAGTGTGCAATCCTGGTCAACCCATTATAGAAAAGATGTGGAGGGTTTGGAAGGGGTTCAGAAGTGGTTCATCAGGATGTTGCCTGGTTTAGAGAGTATAGGGAAAGAATGAAAAAATTTGGATTATTTTCTGTGGAGCATCAGAGGCCAAGGGGACACCTACAGTGCCCTCCATAATGTTTGGGACAAAGAGATTCATATCTGATGGAATTGCCTATTTCAGATTTTATTCAAGGTTATTTGTATACAATTTGGTTTGAAAAACTATTGTTGCTTTAGCAATATGTTTAGGATCATTATCTTACTGTTGGATGAAGCGCCATGCATTGAGTTTGGAGGTATTTGCTTGAACACGAGCAGATATGTTTCCAGACTCCTCAGAATTAATTTTGCAACTGCCATCAGCGGTTACATGAAGACAAGTGTGCCAGTACCTGTTGCAGTCATACATGCCCAGGCCATAACACGCCCATCATCATGTTTCACAAATGAGGTGGTATGATTTGGATCTTGGGCTTTACGCCTTCATGCTCCCTGTCATCTCTTGATGCACGTTAATCTTGGTCACATCTGTCCACACCTTTTATTCAGAATTCTGCAGGCTCTTGGCAAACTGGAATCTGGCCATCCTGCTTCTGGGGCTAACTACTGGTTTGCATCTTGCCGTGCAGCCCATGAAGTCTTCTGCAGATAGTCGTCATTGACGACCTGCCTCCTGAAGATGGTTTCTGATCTGTTTGGGGATTTTTCTTCATTATGATGAGAATTCGGTCATCAGCAGTGGAGGGTCTTGCTTGGCCTGCCAGTCAGTCTCTTTGTGATTACTGAGCTCGCAATCACACTCTTTCATCTTCAGGATGTTCCAAATGGTTGATTTTGTAAACTTTAGGCTTGGGCAATGTCTTTTACTGTTTTATTGTTTTCTGCCTCATAATGGCTTATTCTGATTTCCATTGGTACAATTCTGGTCCTAGTGTTGAAAAATGGCAACTTCAGACTCCATAGGATTCTGTGGCCCTCGGTGCAAAACATGCAGACTCACAACCAGATATAATACACGTACAGACAATTAAGACACGCAGGACAAGTATTTTATCTATGAAAATGAATGTTATTTTGTACAATTGAGAGTCTCAGATGTTTGGTATGAGCAGTTCCTTTGGCCATTCAGCATTCTCACTGCCCATGAGAAGAAGATGTTCCCCATCCTGGTGGAGCTAACTCTGATACTCCTGTATCTGTTTCCTGACAGGAGCAGCTGAAAGATGCTGTGTGTAGGGTGGATGGGGTCTTCAATGATTTTGGGCACCCTCTTCAGACACCGATCCCAGTAAATTACATCTATTTGGGGGAGGGCGGATTTTTTAGGAAACTCCAGCGATCCCCTCTGCCACTCTTATGGTACTGTGGATTGACCTCCAAACTTCGCTTATACATGAAGAAAACATGTTCTCAGCTGCTTATGGGCAAAAGAATAGGAGGAACCTGTGACAATGTTTGCCCAAAGAGTTTTGGAGGGGATGGGGGTGAGAAGGTGGAAAGTGGGAATCAGTTACAAAAAGTGTTGAGCTAATCTTTGGCTTGGCTTCGCGGACGAAGATTTATGGAGGGGGGTAAAAAGTCCACGTCAGCTGCAGGCTCGTTTGTGGCTGACAAGTCCGATGCGGGACAGGCAGACACGATTGCAGCGGTTGCAGGGGAAAATTGGTGGGTTGGGGTTGGGTGTTGGGTTTTTCCTCCTTTGCCTTTTGTCAGTGAGGTAGGCTCTGCGGTCTTCTTCAAAGGAGGTTGCTGCCCGCCAAACTGTGAGGCGCCAAGATGCACGGTTTGAGGCGATATCAGCCCACTGGCGGTGGTCAATGTGGCAGGCACCAAGAGATTTCTTTAGGCAGTCCTTTTACCTTTTCTTTGGTGCACCTCTGTCATGGTGGCCAGTGGAGAGCTCGCCATATAACACGATCTTGGGAAGGCGATGGTCCTCCATTCTGGAGACGTGACCCATCCAGCGCAGCTGGATCTTCAGCAGCGTGGACTCGATGCTGTCGACCTCTGCCATCTCGAGTACTTCGACGTTAGGGATGTAAGCGCTCCAATGGATGTTGAGGATGGAGCGGAGACAACGCTGGTGGAAGCGTTCTAGGAGCCGTAGGTGGTGCCGGTAGAGGACCCATGATTCGGAGCCGAACAGGAGTGTGGGTATGACAACGGCTCTGTATACGCTTATCTTTGTGAGGTTTTTCAGTTGGTTGTTTTTCCAGACTCTTTTGTGTAGTCTTCCAAAGGCGCTATTTGCCTTGGCGAGTCTGTTGTCTATCTCATTGTCGATCCTTGCGTCTGATGAAAGACCCCAACAATGAAGACGCTGTTTACATCCGGTACCGCACGGATGGCAATCTCTTCAATCTGAGGCGCCTGCAAGCTCACACCAAGACACAAGAGAAACTTGTCCGTGAACTACTCTTTGCAGACGATGCCGCTTTAGTTGCCCATTCAGAGCCAGCTCTTCAGCGCTTGACGTCCTGCTTTGCGGAAACTGTCAAAATGTTTGGCCTGGAAGTCAGCCTGAAGAAAACTGAGGTCCTCCATCAGCCAGCTCCCCACCATGATTACCAGCCCCCCCACATCTCCATCGGGCACACAAAACTCAAAACGGTCAACCAGTTTACCTATCTCGGCTGCACCATTTCATCTGAGCTAATCACATCAGTGATAAAAACATTCATGAGATCTTCACATGATTTAAACTCAGAAGGAAGCAAAGCAACTTGATTTGATCCTGAAATTATTTTTTAAAAACAGAGTTCATGCCAGTTCTGGTCAAAGTTACTTAACAAGTGAACAAATTTAACTTCTTTGGAGTAATTATCTCAGAGGATATTTCCTGGATCCAACACACCAATGGCATCATGGAGAAAACACCACAGCACCTCTACTTCCTCAGGAGTTTGCGTAGGTTTGGTATGTCATGATATATCCAGGCAAATTTCTACAGAGGTATGCTTGACTGGCTGCATCACCATCTGGTGTGGGAAAACCATCACCCCAAGTGTAAAGCCCTCCAAAAGATAGTGGACTGAACCCAGACATCACAGGTGAAACCTTTCCTGCTATTATCTACAGGGAACGCTGTCATCAGAGAGGAGCAGCAATCAAAGACCCATACCACCCATTACACGCTCTGTTCTTGCTGCTACCCTCAGGAAAGGGGTGCAGGTGCCACAAAACTCGCACCGCCAGGTTCAGGAACAGCTACTACCCCTCCACCATCAGACTCCACAACAAACTCAATCAGGGACTCATTTAAGGACTCGTGCACTTTAACGTTTTTTTTTTCTCTCTCTGTATTGCAGTCAGTTTGTTTACATTTGTTATCTGTTGCAATTCTTTGCTTACATGTTTACACTGTATAGTTTTTTTTTGCATTAATAATTAGTGGTAATTCTGTTGCGCCCGCAGGAAAAAGGAATCTCAGCATTTTATGTACTCTGACAATAAATCTGAATTCTGAATCTGAAGTCAATGCATTATATCTTTATATTTAGACAGAGAGCACAGCAACAGGCCTTTTTGGCGCATGAGCTTGTGCCATCCAAATACCCCAAATAATCTACAACCCCTGCATGTTTTCAGGAGTGGGAGAAAACCCATATAGACAAAAGGAGAAAGTACAAACTCCTTACAGACAGTACCAGATTTAATCCTCGGTCACTGGTACTGAAATAGAGTGTTCTAACCACTACACTAACAACCAAAGATGAACAAGTCAAGTTTAAAGTGCTGTGAAAAGGAAAGATACTTGATTTTTTTATTAGTGTCTGTTATTATTGAAATACCACTTAAAATGCCAAACAAACATGACATTTTCATAGTTTTCCCAGACTGATGATGGTCAAAAAACGCAATAGAAACTTTGTTTACGGATAGTTGCACAATTTCTTCAAGGTTTCAGAAGAAGTGTAAAAATCAATGGTAATTCTACATTAGCAGTCAATCACCTTTCATCTCTCGCTCACAATAAGCATTAATTTCCTTATCTCTCAACACACGTTCATTTCTAATGATTATGTCAATACCTTGATTCATTTCCTTGCAAAAGAGTAAATTTCTGATCACTGGAGTGGATAGTAAAGATGGTGGACTCTCTCAGGGACCATCAAGGATGGAAAAGGGTACGTCGAACAAAATACCAACTCCTGGCAAAATTTGGTGGGTCAGGCATCATCTGCGGTTGTTTTGGGTTGAGATCCTGGTTCAAGGTTAGGAATGTAGAGGAGAAATAGCATTTAAGGGTATACATTTTGCTGTTGCTGATGTAGGGGGAAGAGATTAAATAGATAAATGTGTGTGCAAGTCTTGTGGCAAATAGGGGGAATGGGAATGTTTTTTTCAGGAGTAACACTGAAGCCAAACTGTGAGGGACTGGAGAGAAAAAATACTTTAAGTCATGAAAAAGAAATGCCTGACAAGTGCCAACATTCATTGTTTCATACAGTGTTGCAGTGACACTTCAAATTAATTACATGACAACACTATTTGGGCATAGTCAGTTACAAAAAGCGCCCATTTCATATGACATTTTCCTTTAACGAGACTGAATCACCGAGCCAGAATGCAGAATGATGTATTTATGGTGTAGCACTGCCACCTATTGAGAAAAAAATTATTTGATTGCCGATAGTGTTCAGTCATTTGGTGGAAATCATTTGTGCATCATCTAAGAACTTGCACAGAACATTACAGCACAGTACAGGCCCTTCGGCCCACCATGGTGTGCAGACCTGTATAAACCTACTCAATAATAATCAAATCAAATCCTTCTCAACCTCAAACCCAAACCCCTCTATTTTTCTTACATCCATGTGCCTATCCAAGATTTTAAGTGTTTGGATTACATCAAACTTCATCACCATCAGCCCTTGCAGAACACTCCAGGCAACTTCTTTTTTCTTTCTTCTTTGGCTTGGCTTCGCGGATGAAGATTTATGGAGGGGTATGTCCACGTCTGCTGCAGGCTCGTTGGTGACTGACAAGTTCGATGCGGGACAGGCAGGCACGGTTGCAGCGGTTACAAGGGAAAATTGGTTGGTTGGGGTTGGGTGTTGGGTTTTTCCTCCTTTGTCTTTTGTCAGTGAGGTGGGCTCTGTGGTATTCTTCAAAGGAGGTTGCTGCCCGCCGAACTGTGAGGCGCCAAGATGCACGGTTGGAAACGAGATCAGCCCACTGATGGTGGTCAATGTGGCAGGCACCAAGAGATTTCTTTAAGCAGTTCTTGTACCTCTTCTTTGGTGCACCTCTGTCTCGGTGGCTAGTGGAGAACACGATCTTGGAAAGGCAATGGTTCTTCATTCTGGAGACGTGACCCACCCAGCGCAGTTGGGTCTTCAGCAGCATGGATTCGATGCTTGCGGACTCTGCCAGCTTGAGTACTTTGATGTTGGTGATGAAGTCATTCTAATGAATGTTGAGGATGGAGCGGAGACAGCGCTGATAGAAGCGTTCTAGGAGCCGTAGGTGATGCCGGTAGAGGACCCATGATTCGGAGCCGAACAGGAGAGTGGGTATGACAACGGCTCTGTACACGCTGATCTTTGTGTGTTTCTTCAGGTGGTTGTTTTTCCAGACTCGTTTGTGTAGTCTTCCAAAGGTGTTATTTGCCTTGGCGAGTCTGTTGTCTATCTCTTTGTCGATCCTTGCATCAGATGAAATGGTGCAGCCGAGATAGGTAAACTGGTTGACCGTTTTGAGTTTTGTGTGCCCGATGGAGATGTGGGGGGGCTGGTAGTCATGGTGGGGAACTGGCTGATGGAGGACCTCAGTTTTCTTCAGGCTGACTTCCAGGCCAAACATTTTGGCAGTTTCCGCAAAACAGGACGTCACGCGCTGGAGAGCTGGCTCTGAATGGGCAACTAAGCGGCATCATCTGCAAAACTTGTTCATGGACAAGTTGCTCGTGTCTTGGTGTGAGCTTGCAGGCGCCTTAGATCAAAGAGACTGCCATCCGTGCGGTACCAGATGTAAACAGTGTCTTCATTGTTGAGGTTTTTCATGGCTTGTTTCGGCATCATGCTGAAGAAGATAGTAAAGAGGGTTGGTGCGAGGACACAGCCTTGCTTCACGCCGTTGTCATGGAGAAGGGTTCGGAGAGCTCATTGCTGTATCTGTTGGTTTTCGTCCAGTTGGATAACCATGTTGAGGAACTTGGGGGGGGGGGGCATCCGAGGCACTCTAGTATTTGCTAAAGAAAGCCCTTTCCTGCTCACGGTGTCAAAGGATTTGGTGAGGTCAACAAAGGTGATGTAGTGTCCTTTGTTTTGTTCTCTGCACTTTTCTTGGAGCTGTCTGAGGGCAAAGACCATGTCAGTAGTTCCTCTGTTTGCGCGAAAGCCGCACTGTGATTCTGGGAGAACATTCTCGGCAACACTAGGTATTAGTCTATTAAGGAGAATCCTAGTGAAGATTTTGCCTGCAATGGAGAGCAGCGTGATTCCCCTGTAGTTTGAGCAGTCTGATTTCTCGCCTTTGTTTTTGTACAGGGTGATGATGATGGCATCACGAAGGTCCTGAGGCAGCTTTCCTTGGTCCCAGCAGAGCATGAAAAACTCATGCAGTTTGGCATGCAGAGCTTTGCCGCCAGCCTTCCAGACCTCTGGGGGGATTCCATCCATACCTGCTGCTTTGCCACTTTTCAGTTGTTCAATTGCCTTATATGTCTCTTCCCGGGTAAGGACCTCATCCAGCTCTAGCCTCAAGGGTTGTTGAGGGAGCTGGAGCAGGGTGGATTCTTGGACTGAGCGGTTGGCACTGAAAAGGGATGTGTTCTGACCATTGATTGAGGATGGAGATCTTGTCGCTGAGGAGGACTTCGCCGTCTGAGCTGTGCAGAGGGCTTTGGACTTGGGGTGAGGGGCCGTACACCGCCTTTAGTGTCTCATAAAAACCCCTGAAGTCGCCAATTTCGGCGCTAAGCTGGGTTCGTTTTGCGAGGCTAGTCCACCACTCATTTTGGATCTCCCAGAGTTTGTGCTGAAGGTGGCTGCATGCGAGATGGAAGGCTCGTTTTTTCTCTGGCCAGGAAGGCTTTGCAAGGTGAGCCTGGTGGGCAGATCGCTTCTTTGCCAGCAGCTCCTGGATTTCCTGGTTGTTTTTGTCAAACCAGTCCTTGATTTTCCTGGAGGAGAAGCCCAGTACCTCTTCAATGGATTGCAGTATGGCCATTTTCAGCTGATCCCAGAGGGTTTCAGGAGACGTGTCCGTGAGGCAGTTTGCATCCTCGAGCTTTGCTTGGAGGTTTGCTTGGAAGTTTCCTCTCACTACGTCTGACTGCAAGTTTTCAACATTGAACCTCTTTCTGGGGGCTCCACTGTTCTTGAACTTTGGCTTGAAGTGAAGGTTGAGCTTGCAGCGAACAAGCCGGCGGTCAGTGTGGCATTCCGCGCTGGGCATGACCCTGGTGTGGAGCACATCTCGTTTGTCTCTTCCTCGCACCAGAACATAGTCCAGGAGGTGCCAGTGTTTGGATCGGGGATGCATCCAGGTAGTCTTCAGGCTGTCTCTCCAGGCAACTACCACTGTGTAAATTACCCCTAAACCTTCCTCCATTCAACTTAAACAGATGCCCATGGTATTTGCTACTGTTGTCCCAGGATAAAGGTGATGGCTGTCCACCTCATGGCCCTTAATCTTATGTCTTTATTAAGTCTCTATCATCCTTGGTTCATAAGGCATGTTCGCTGATCTCAAAGCAACATCCAATTCAATCTCTGTACCCTCTCTTAAACTTCTACATTCATCTTGTAATGAGGCAATCAGAATAAACACAATACTCCCAAGTGTGATCCATCCAGCATTTTATAGAACAATATTACCTCTTGACCTCAAACCTCCCCACTAATGAAGGTTAACACACCCTACTCTTTCTCAATCACACCATCAATGTGCTCCTGTCTTCATCAATTTATGTCACCTCCTTGAAAATTCAATCGAGCTTCTGAAGCAGAACCTGTCCCTCGCAAAGTCATGCTACCCCTGTGAATACTATATTTCTTTGAATACTTGGAAATTCTATTTCTAAGAATCCTGTCTACTTGGTTGCAAACCACTGATGCAAGATTCACTGGTCTACAATTCACAAGAATCTATTACCTTTCTTAAACATGGGGACTTAAACATACGCTATTCTCCAAACCTCAGGGACCTGACCTATGGTCAGGGAGGATGCAAATATCATTGCCAGAGCCCCATCAATTTCTTCCCTTGTTTCCTGTGGTAACCTGGGGTATATTGTGTCCAGTTCCAGGGACTAATCTATCAGAATCTCTCATTGGTTGGCCAGAAATTGTGCCGGGATTCCTCCTTGGATACACCTGACAAAATCTTAAACTTTTGAAGGAGGTGTCAAAATGGAAGTCTCCCTTTATAACAAACCAGTTCAGTTATTTTTACACGGTTCCAAAATCTGCCTACTTGTCTGCTCCTCAGTGGTGGCCTGGTGACTGTTTAAGAGAAAATGGAATGCTCCCAATAGAGTAATTGCTATCTATCATGAAAAAAATGCATAAAATTACATAACTATTTCTGTGGAAACTATGCAGACTATTCCGAAAGTTGCATGCTTTCAGAATATCTGTTGATTTACAGTGTTCTATGATTTACAAAACAGCACATGTTGGATCAGAGCCTTTAACAGAAGTATCAATTAAATTTATACAGTCCATTAAGATGCATCAAGTTGGAGTTAATAATATCACTGTGAGAAAGAAGAGTTTTGGAGATGGAGTGAGATGTCAAACCAGCTATGAGATCTAAAGATCAAGATAAGTGGACTGGGATATAAACAGAAATAGAATACAGAAGATGGGTGAATCAAAGGCATTAGGAACCACACATTCAATGTCAAATCAGGAAGAGAAAAAGGGGGGGGGGCATGGCAGGATGGCATAGAGAGCAGACGTGCAATCCTACTCTTCCTCAGCCAGTTTTTTAAGCACCTGTCTTTAAACTTGATCGAAGTGAATAAAAGTTGTGTTTTTTTTGGGGGGGGGGGGGGTTACATGACTGGCTCACAATGGCGACTAATATTAAAAAAATGAAAGCTCAATTACAGAAGAAACTACCTTTTAAAAGTGCTGAAGAATTGAGGCCTACCTGTCCAGATGAAGCCATTGTCATTTGGAACCTCCAAGGCACAGAAAATTCCTGCCAGGCTGATTATTACACCAGGGCCGACCTTGTCTCTACAAGATGGCGCAGGCATGTTGACGAGCTCGGCCGGTATTGAGTCGTGCGTTCATGATGTCGGATGCGTGGGTGACCCGGCTGAGAAAAAGGCCTTTGAGCCTGCGCTGCCGTCGGGTGAACCGGGGACGCACAGAATGGCGTTGGAAACTGCCTCTGCATGGTCCCTGGCCTTGCTGGGCATGCGTGTTGCCTCCAGGGTCCGTGAACAATTGGACAGTGAGTGGGCTGTGGGGGGTCCTGAGCGGCCACACCAGGAAGGGCCCGACATCGTTGGAAGAAGAGCACTTACCTTTAACGAGCAGTTCACGGGAACAATTGGGTCTAGAGAAGGTAGGCCTCAAGATGTGGAACTGGAATCAGGAATGGAGTCTGTTTGTGCAGTTTTGGAAAGGATTGCCGTCGGGTGAACCGGGGACGCACAGAATGGCGTTGGAAACTGCCTCTGCATGGTCCCTGGCCTTGCTGGGCATGCGTGGTGCCTCCAGGGTCCGTGAACAATTGGACAGTGTGTGGGCTGTGGGGGGTCTGAGCGGCCACACCAGGCAGGGCCCGACATCGTTGGAAGAAGAGCTTATCATATGGACAATATATCTAAACAAATGACTCAAGGGTTTTTGGAAGTGACAACTAAAATATCTAACATGTCTGAAGAAAAGTTTTCACTGAAGAAGGATGTCAATAAATGTATTAAATCGGTGGATACAGTGCAAGAAATTTTTTTAAAAAAATTGGAACAGCTTTTCCTGAATGTAAAGATCAAGTTGTACGTAATAAGGAAAAAAATAGAGAAAGTGGAAGATTTGTTTGTGGATTGGGAATCCAGAAGAAAGACTTACTGAAAAAAATTGACTCATTGGAAAATCTAAGTCAGAGAAATAATGTGAAAATTGTGGGTCTTCCAGAAGACATTGAAGGGTCTGATCCAATAAAAAATTTTAAGAGTTGGATCCCCGAGGTGTTGGGTAGAGTTTTTCTCAGGAGGTCTAGTATTTGAGAGGGCACATAGAGCGTTATGAAAGAAACCGTTACCAGGACAACCACCACGAGCGATCTTAGTTCGGTGCCTGAACTATCAAGACAGAGAAATTATACTACGGTGGGCCGGACAGAAGGGATGACAAAGTCAATCTCCAATGATGATTCAAAATAATAGAGTATTTTTTATGCAGATTTGAGTCAAGAAATTATTAGGCGTCGACGGGAGTTTAATTCAGCTAAAGAAGTGCTGAGGCGGAAGGGCTATAAATTTGCTTTTTGATATCTAGCTGTGTTAAAAGTCTTTTATGGTAACTTTCAATCACAATTTTTTGAGAATGATCATGATGCATTAGTTTTTGCTAATTCATTACCGGATTCACAAGGAAATGGAAGAGTTTCGCCATCATTGCCTAAAAAGAGGGCAAATGGAAATGGGCAGAATGGAAAAAATGGAAAGAAAGAGGTTTTAACACAAAGTCTTATTGACATTGAAGACCCGAAACAATCATTGGGAATGGAGTCATTGGGTTGAATATATTTACTGTACTGGATTGTATTAATATGAATAATATTTCTGGCTGAATGGCACTGAAATCTTTGATAGTTATCTGCCACTAGTGGGGTTTACCACACCCAGTTTTTTAGGGCATTATTACCTTTGGGTAGTGTTTTTTTGGGGGGAAATAATTAAAATCTTGTCTCTCTCTCTCTATTCTTCTTAAAATATTTAGGGGAGGGAGAGTGGTTTTCATTTATTAGAAGGGGAGCGATATTTTGTAGTAAGTGACTATATTGTTAGTTTGTAAAGATGTCTAGTTTGAAATTTGCAACTTTTAATGTTCAGGGGTTGAATAATCCGATCAAGCGAAAGCGTGTTTTGGCTTATATTCAGAAAATGAAAATTGATATTGCTTTTATTTTAAACAAGAAAAACACTTGAAATTGAAGAGAGATTGGGTTGGGCATTGTTTTTTTTCTTCATTTAATTCTAAGACAAGGGGTGTAGCAATTCTAATTCATAAGAATTTGACTTTTGAGTTGCATACTATGGAAGGGAATGCTGGAAGGGTTTTAAAGGTGAATTGTAAAATTCTTACTGAATTTTGGACTTTGCTTAATATTTATGCACCTAATGTGGATGATGAGTGTTTTATTTCAGATGTTTTTTGTTATTAAATCAAGCTAATGAAAATATTTTAGTTGGGGGAGATTTTAATTGTATCTTGGATCCTTTGTTGGACAGATCCCCAAACAGTATAAAGAAATCAAAGATGGTGATACAAATTGGGGCCTTGATGAAGGATTTAAATTTAGTGGATATTTAAACCAGCTATGGTGTTGATAAGAACTCTTTGTTTCTTTATTATTAAATTCAGTCTTTGGTAAAACATGTGTTTACTAGAGTTATGATTTTACCTGAAATGACTAGATTTGAGAAGGGTTAATCCTACAGAGGATTTTTTTTAAATTCGTCTAGAATAGATTCTTTTTTTAGTTTCGGCACATTTACAAGAAAGGGTATCACAGGGGGGCGTGGCAAGATGGGGTAGAGTCTAGACATGGGATCTCGACCTCTCTGGCTGAACTTTTAAGTACCCATTTTTAACCCTTTGTTTTCAAGTTTAAACTTTTTAAATTTTAGTTTTCAGTATTAAGGAACGGTTATGGCCATTAATGGTCAGAAGATTAAACCTCAAGTGCAGAAGAAGTTACATTTTCGAAGAGTTGAAGATTTGGGGCCTAAACAACTTGCTACAGCTTCACGTTTAACTTCCTTAATGCCGAAACCACAGACTGCCTGTGGGAGCTGAAAAAAAAATGTCTACTACTCACCAAGTGAAGGATAGCGCTGGAATTACCCGTTCTCTGGAGGAAGGTGCGTGTTCCCAAGAAGTGGATCCCGATTCTGGCAGCCTGCCAATTTTAACGGAGGGAGCACGCAGGAAGATGATTCCATTGTCTGAATTGCTTCAAGCACCACTCCAACCTGGAGATTTTGATCTCATCTGTGATTTTCTGGAAAAACAAGCTGCGGGGGGAGCCCGGCGTCGACCCCCTGAGGAAGTCGGGGTGCCATCGCTGGGAGTCCAGACCTGCACTTTTGTTGAATTGCAGCAGGAGCTGCAGTTACCTGGTTCTGCCACTACATTAGAGAAAGCAGGGCTGAGCTTTTCTGAGCAACAATACAAGAAGTTAAATGCTGTCATTCAGCCTATAATGTAAGAGCTGGCTCAAATGAATGTTAGTATAAGTTCAGAATTCAATACAATTAAAGCATGTGTGGAAGCATCTTGTGAAGATTTTTTAAAAATTTCAGTCTGCTTTTTTGGAATGTAAACAGCAAGTGGCTTCTAATACAGAAAAAGTGTTGAAGGTTGAAAAATCCGTTATAGAATTGCGAGAACATGAGAAGGAGTTAGAGAGGAAAATAGACTATTTGGAGATTCAAAGTGGAAGGAATAGTGTGAAAATTGTTGGTTTGCCAGAAGGTATGGAAGGACAAGATCCTCTTCGATTTTTTAAAGACTGGATCCCACAAGTACTAGGGCAAGAATGTTTTTTTCTGAAGTCTTGGTACAGGAAAGAGCTCATAAAGCTTTAAGGAGAACACCTTTACCTGGTCAGCCACCGAGACCTGTAATAATTCGATGTTTGAATTATTTGGATAGAGAAACAATACTTCGACTAGCAGTGCAAAATGCGAGAAAACGACAAACTCCATTATTGATTCAGAATAGCAGTTTTTTTAAAATCCTGATTTGAGTCAAGAGGTTATTCTACGTCGACTTAATCCAGTTAAAGAAGTTTTGTGTCGTAAAGGTTATAAGTCTACTTTTCGCTATCCGGCAGTGTTGAAGGTGTTTCATGGTGACTATCAATCTCAGTTTTTTGAGAATGATCGTAAAGCAATGATTTTTGCTGATTCATTGCCAGATATAAGAGGACAAAGACGCAGTCCACCATTGTCTCCTAAAGAAAATTTTGGTTGTTCTGGAAATGGAAGAAATGGCAGAAATGGGAAAAATGGGAATGGAAAGAGTCCAACTCCTTTTGAAATGGGATCTCTGAGTTTGGAACCTCTTGGATGAATAGAAGAATCTTCTTATTCTTATTTTACTTTTTATGTTATGATATTTTGAGATTATTTTTTTGTTCGGCTGGGGAGGGAGATTTGTTCTAGGCTCTATTAGTCATCAGCCACTGGTGGGTGATCCACACCCAAATTTTGTTTAGGGATTACTACCTTTTGGTAGTTTTTTTTTGGGGGGGGGGGTTTGTTAATTTTTTTTCTTATTTTTTTATTTTCAATTTATCTAGCTTTTAATTTGTGATTTTGTTATCTCCTATTGGAGGGCCTATATACGATGATTTGAGTTTTCATATAAAGATATTATTGGTCTTTAGTAATATTAGTAGATATGTCAAAGTTGAGGTTTGCTACTTTTAATGTTCGAGGTTTAAACAGTCTGATTAAGCGTAAAGATGAGGGACAGCTATGGTGTTAAGAACTCTGTTTCTTTATTATTAAATTCGGTCTTTGGTAAAACATGTGTTTGGTAGAGATATGATTTTACCTGATATGACTAAATTTGAGACTTTTCTTATGAAGGTACCAGAGAAGGGTTATATTTCATTTATGTATTAAATATTACAGGATGGTATGGATAAAAAGGGTTGGGATAAATTCAAAGGTAAATGGGAAGTGGAAATTGCTTTTATTTTTTCTGAAGATGATTGGTTAGATATTTGTTATGATAGTGTAATTAGACTGATAAATGTATGCTATGCAATGATTAATTATAATTTTTTATATTAATTATACTTAACACCTGAAAAACTATAAAAGTATGATTTTCGTGAATCAGATTTGTGTTTTAGATGTGGTAATTCTGTTGGAACATTTTTTTCATGCTGTCTGGTCATGTATATATATATATATCTCTGAAAGGTTTGGGATTAGATAAATTTCAACTTGCTTTTGTATATTTAGCATTATTTGTAGCGAAAAAATGTATTGCCAGTACGTGGAAAGATACTAATATGACTGATATTAATAGAAGGCATGATGAGATGAAATATTGTTTAATAATGGAAAAAATTACATTTTGCGTGATAACTATAACTTTTTTATTAGCAAGTGGTTGTTATATTCAGAATAGTTAATTTTGATTTACGTTGATTAGGGGGGGGGTTCTTTTCTTTTTTTTCTATAAAATATAATGTTCATGTTTCTGGTTCATTGTTGTATGTTATTTATTATCTGTACCCTAACCCTATATATATATATATATATATATGTAGATATTAAAAAATGAAAAAAGAAACCCCCTTCAGCCAACTCTCCGAAGGAGAGCCAGAAAAAAATAAAAAATATTTAAAAAATAAAATATTCATATTAAAATCTAATCAACATAAATTTGAAATGTAAATATTCCAAGTATAACAACCACTTATTATTTAAAATTTATAATTATCATGCGATACATGTAATTTTTTCCATTATTAAACAATATTTCATCTCATTTTGCCATCTATTAATATCAATCATATTTGTATCTTTCCACATACTAGCAATACATTTTTTCGCTACAGATAAAGCTAAATATACAAAAGCAAGCTGGAACTTATCTTATCCCAAACCTTTCAAAGGTTGCAAACTACCCAATAAAAATACTGTTGGGTCTAAAACTATTTTAATCTTATACAGATATTCTAAAAATGATTGAATTTTCTTCCAAAAAGATTGTATATGTATACATGACCAGACAGCATGAAGAAAAGTTCCAATCGTATCACCACATCTAAAACACAAATCTGATTCATTAAAACCATATTATTTTAATTTTTCAGGTGTCAAATATAATTGATGTCAAAAGTTGTAATTAATCATTGCATAACGTGCATTTATCAATCTCGTTACATTATCATAACAGATATCTAACCAATCCTTTTCAGAAAAAATAAAACCAATATCCGCTTCCCATTTAATTTTAGATCTATCCCAACCCTTTTTATCCATACCATCCTGTAATATTTGATACATAAATAAAATATACCCCTTCTCTGGTACCTTCATAAGAAGTCTCAATTTAGTCATTTTAGGTATAATCATATCTCAACCAAACATACATTTTACCAAAGATCGATAAAGAAATAAAGAATGCTTATCAATATCAAAATCTTCCCTCATCTGATTAAGATAAAAACTTACCCTCTTTAAAACAATCTCCCAAATTTTTCACACCTTTAAATCTCCAATGCAATAAACTTTGATTATGTATTGAAAAAGAAATAAGTTGATTACTATACAATGGAGTCAAAGCCAATAATTTACCCCTAGAACCTATCATTTTATTTTTCTTTATCCATAACTTCATTAAATGTTTTAGTATAGGCACATTGTATTGTTGTAACAAATTCATATTCCACCTAAACAAAAACTGATGTATTTCAAATTCAGAAATACTTGCCATCTCAATTTTAGCCCAACTCAGCCGTACCAAATCCATCAATGAGCTAATAAATTTAAGTTGGGCTGCCTCATAATTTTGAAGATGTGGTAAATGTAATCCCCCTAACTCATATTTCCAAGTTAATTTATTCAAAGCTACTCTTGAAAATTTACCCCTCCATAAAAACTCCCCAATAAGTTGGGCTGAAGTTGAGATGTCCTGTATTCCTGAAGTTGAGGTCTATCGATTTATATTTCGATGGAATGTAAATTTGTTGAGGGAATATAGTATGCCAATATTAAAACATTTATTAAAATTATGGAGTAAAAAAATAAGATTTTAGGATCAAAAAGGTAAATAGTCAATTTTAACTCCATTATATAATAATCAACATTTCTTTTTCAATGTTTAATAGTCATTTAAAGAGTTGAGATTTTAAGGGTATTAAAACATTACAGGATTGTTTTGTAGGTCAGTTTCTTTTACTCAATTGAAAGTGCATTTTGATATTGCTGAAATTTTTTTTTTGTTTATTATCAACTTCAATCTTTGGTGAAAAATATGGTAGAGAGATGATTTTACCTGTATTGACAGAATGTAAGTCTTTGATTTCTTCTATACCAAAAAGGGGTTATACTTCTGTTATGTATCGAGTATTACAAGACAATATGGATAAGTCGGAATGGGAGAAATCTAAGCTTAAATGGGAAAATGATTTAGCTTTTGTTTTTCCTGGAGATTATTGGGCAGATGTGTGTCATGATAGTGTTACTAAATTGACGAATGTACGGTATGGAATGGTTAATTATAATTTTTTACATCAATTGTATTTAATACCAGAGAAATTGAAAAAATATGGCTTTAGTAATTCGGATTCTTGTTTTAGATGTGGTGTATGTACTGGAAATTTTTTTACGTGGTGTTTGGTCTTGTATGTATGTACAACCATTCTGGGATTAAATTAAGTTAATTTTGGAAAAATTATATAATTTTAAGTTACCATTAGATCCACCTATTTTTTTTAATGGGTTATATGATTCCTTTAAGGGGATTAGGGTTGGATAAATTTCAAATTGTATTTATATATTTAGCATTGTCTGTAGCTCAAAAATGTGTAGGAAGTGCATGGAAAGATAACATAGTGATTAATATAATGCGATGGCATAATGAATTGAAAGCTTGTATTGTATGGAAAAAATTACATATAAACTACATGACAATTATTCTTTTTTTGTTAATAAGTGGTTACCAGATTTGGAATATATACATTTAGATATATTTTGATTTATTATATACTTTTAGTTTCTGTTTATATTTTTTTTAGCTCTCCTTAAGAGAGTTGGCTGATGGAGTGGGGATTTAATTTTTTTCAAGTTGTCTTAGTTTTAAAAATTTTATTATTTTTTTAATGTATATTCATAAAATTTTCTTTATGGAATGTACTTTGTATTACTATTAATGATTCTTTAAATAAATAAAGTTTTTTTTTAAAAAAGGAAGAGAAAAAGAAATTGAGGGAAAGAACATCTGGATTATAACAAAGGGAAGAAAGCCTGTAAACAGCTTGCACTTCCAGCAAACCCAGAAGTAAAGGAAACAAAACTACAAGCTAGGGGAAGAAGTATAATTAAATGGAATATTGTACGTCATGAAATGCATTTTGGCCACTGGTCAAATTTTCTACAAGACCAAGTAAAACATTTGTACTTGCAAAAAGAAAAACAGATGAAAATGACAAACATAACCCAAGGTGTGAATTGTTGGTTTCAATGCTGAAAGAAATGAAAATAAAAAGGAAATAACTGGACATGTTGCCGGTCTTCACACAGAAATCGCAAAACATCCACATTTGCTTACATTTTCCTTTTCTTTCAATTTCATCTCCAGCATGCATCCACACAACAGCCAGGTGAGTTTACTATAAAACAGTAAAACCAATAACCTCTTTCCAAAATGAAAAGTTATACTTCAAACTGGAAAAAAAAAACAATGGAGAAAGTACACAAAGACTCCTTTTGTGAAAAATAATCCAAAGTTTAACAATGCAGTGTAATCATAATTTTGCAGACTTGACATTAATTCAGGTTTCAAAATTTACTTGCATACATCAAGATAAACCAAAATACATATCAGATGGGACAGTTCGTTTGTTCAATATTATTGGCTAGGCTTCAAGTTCTAAATGGATTTGGAAAAACCAATCTCCAATATTTCTATTTCTTTAGCAAATTGTGTCTTCATCAAGAGAAATCATAGAAATGGGCTGCTTTTGGCAATAAAACACCAGAATGAAGCAAACAGCGGACAGGGTCAAAAATGATAGAGTGGAAACCATCTTCTTAGAAAATAACGATTCATTTGTGTGATCCTTGATTTGCCACACTCCTTGCCATCTCCAAGACTAATTAAAGATAACATAACTTTAAAAACCCATCCCAAGCTATGATCAAGACATAACTTTTACATGTTCTCTGGCAATTGAAGGCGGAGTATTACATAACCTTGTTCTCAAGGACAAAATTATCTCTTGTAAATTTAAAATTCAGCACATCTAATTATTACATTTACATTAGATAGGGTAGAAATGAGATATTTGTACATAACTCAATCTAATTAATACCATAAACCACTTTGAAGTCATCAATGCTTATTTGATGCTCATTTGACATCTGTCCTGCCATAGAAGTTGCGTGAATTCAGCCAATATAACGTGGACCACTCACACACAAAATTAGTCAGTTTTACAGCACAGAAACAGAGCCAACCAAGTTGTTGATCTAAGCCAGTGTCATTCGCCTGCATTTGCCCCATATTTCACCAAACTGTTCCTATTGATTTACCTATCTAAATGTCTTTTAAATGTTCCATTTGTATCCACCTCTGGCAACTCATTTCCCATACCTACCATTCTCCATGTGAAAATATGTTCTTCAGACCTTTTTAAAACTGTTTCTCTCCTTAAGTTCATACCTCCCAGTTTTAAAAATCCCCACTGGAAAAATGTTTGAATATTGATCTTATCTATGCATCTCATGATAATACACTCCTCTCTCGTGTCACCCCTTGGCCTCATATGCTCCAAGACCCATTCCTCCCCTTTTAACTCAAGCCTTCCTGTCCAGTAACATTCTCCACCTTTTCCAGCTTAACAATGTTTCCTATTATAGCTGGGCAACCAGAACTCTACACAAGACCCCAAATGTAGTTTCCCAACTGCAGTGCAACATTTTGCCCATTACTTAATGCCCTGACCAATGAGGCAAGTATGCCAAATGCCTTCCCACCATCTAGCCATATCACCACCTTCAAGAAACCATATACTGATATCTGTACTCCTGGGTCCTTCTATTCTGTAACCGTCTCCTGGACCCTACCATTTACTGTGCACGTCTAGCTCTGATTTAACCCATCAAAATGCAACACCTCATACTTGCCCAGGTTAAATTCCATCTGTTATTTTTGGCCCACTTTTGAACTGTATCTTGATGTAATCAGAAGTATCTTTTTTCACATTTTTTTCCATTTCCTTTTTCACAAACTTGTACCCCTAAACTGTCATTGATAAAGCCCTCACCTGCATCTCCCCACCTCCCCATTTCCTGTACTTCTGGTCTCATCCCACTTCACGCAGATAGTTCCCTTGGTCCTTAACATTTAAAACTGACCAGCCTTTGCATCCAGTACATCGATAGTTCCATCAGCTTCAGTTTGACCCCACAATGAACCACATTCTCCCCTCTGATCCCTTTTTGCTTTTCACAGCAACAGTCTCTCCATTGTTTATTCTTCCCTCCCCAGGTACTTTCTACTGCAGCTGTTGGTGTAATATCTGCCCCAACACCTTCAACCTCACTATCCATACTCTTCTCTCCAAACCTGAACTCTCCTCTTCCCCATCAACCCACAGCCCATATAGCCCTCCCACCATATACCCTCCCCAACAGTTTCCATCTGTCCAATATCCCTCCTTGTCTTTGTTCTCCTTCCCTTTACTTTCACACTGCTTCTCATCCTTCTCCTTTCTCAGTCCTGAAGCAGGGTTTCCGTCAGTAATGCAGATTGTTCCTTTTCCTCCATGGATGCTGCCTGACCTGCCAAGTTTCCACAGCAATTTTTTAACCTTCACTAATTTTGGTGACAGCCTCAAGTTTCTTAATCACGCTAACTACTTTGTCATCCAAGTCATTAATTGAGATGACAAGCAACAGTGAATCCAGCACTGAAACATGTGGCACACAACTGGCCACAGCCATATATTCTAAATAACAACCTTGTCCAACTAACCTCTGACTCCTGATGTCAAGATATATCCAATTGGTTAGCCCACTCTGGATCCCATGTGATCTAATCTTCTGGATTAGTCTACCACTCACAACCATGTCAAAGGCATGTCTTGCACATTGCTCCAGATCTTGTATACAACACTCTGGTCCAAATAACAGAAGAGGCACAACAGGTATTAAAGGGAAACTTCACTACTTGCTACAACATGCTCATTCTGTTAATGGAAACATTGAGATCTTGAAATTGAGATTTTGTTGCCTAGTCCAGCCCATGTGTCCACTTAGGGATAGAGAATTCCATTTCACGAATGAATCATGTATTCATGAGAATCTTACAACATGGTCATGCACTGTGCTTGGCAACATACAAAAAACAGGAGGAAAAGAAGAAGAAACATTAGCAAGTATGCATAATTTCTCCAATGAAAAGACTTCCCATCTTCTGTGAGATACAAGTTAGGATCTTGACAGACGTTCTTTACACCTCTGAAGAATGTGACTTTAAATGGATGGATGATTGCTCATTTTGTGGTATAGATTACATGTTCATAGGTTCAGAGACTTTTCTACCAGGATCAGCCGACTCTTCCACAGGTAGGGAAAGTGGTGGTTGAGAGGGTGAGTGGATCAGTTATTTTTATTCTTCTATTCTCCTGCTGTTTGCACTGTTTTCCACATACCTTATTCCCACTTATATATGGTCCACATTGTCTACAGCTCTTGGATCTTGAAAGGCAATTACTTTCTGGATGTTCAATGCAAAGCTCATCCTCCTTGGTATGGGAAAATGAACCAACGTGGCTTGGCACGTACACTTGCACAAGATACATTTGCTTTCTGCAAGACTGAAATTGGAGTCATTTTCATTCTAGAGCAGTTGATAATGATGAACAATTCATCCTTGGCCATGTAGATTAATTACACCAAGTTCTTTGTCGTCGTGAAGAGGTAAAATCATGCACAAAGGAAGATTATCCCAAAATATTAATATACATTTATTTTAAATTATCTTTATGTACATGTGCTGTGCAATGTGCATGCGCGTGCACTGTGGTCTAGAGAAACACTTATGTGGCTGGTTCATTTTAGCCTCTGGTCAATAGTGACTGCAAAATGTCAATAGCTGCGAATCAGTTAATGCAATGCCATTGAATATTGATGCCATATGGTTTCTCAGTAGACATGTTCTTTGCCTGGTACATTTAGCATATTTATTATCACTACTCAACCATGGCTTGACTTGGACATGCTGTATGCCACGTGAACAAAATAATCAGCTAAGGAGCTGTAAACAGTTGCAATACTCAAGGTAAAATCCCCATTCTGACCCTTAAAGTGGAAGGAAGACCATCAATGAAGATGTTTAAACCTTGGGCAGTGCAAACTTGTTTTACCATCCGTCATCTTCAATCTCTTGCATGTTAAGGAAACAGCAGTTTGGTCTTAATCATTTTTAATGTATCTGATTTACATGGCCCTGATTAGACAAACTTAAACATTAGGATGTAGGAAATATTAACCAGCTGCAGTTTAGGATGTAAAAGCAGAGATACATACACTATCTGCTTTATTTTTAAGCAGCACTTAAATCCATTCCCCAAAATTAGAAAAAAAAATGATTAGTCAACAAAAGATTTGTCTATTAAGCAGTTCCAGGTCAAATTTCAAATTTGCTAAATTCCAAGTGTTTGCTGCTAAAAAATTAGTGCAATCATATAATAGATTTTTAACAGTACCACCTAATCAGCATTTGCCTCAGACTAATATTTAGGAGTGTGGATTAGATAAACAATTGTGGCAAATTCAATCTTAATAGTAACATAAAATCTTTACAGACAATGCTTCTTATTGTTGGTAGTAATGCTGCTGAGGGTAGGGGTATCCAGGTTGCTGTGGCTGCTGTGAACTTTGGAAAGGTGGCTGTCCAGGGGGCTGGAACAGATACGGCATGTTGTATTGACCATAGCCAAACTGGTTGTATGCCATTGGTACGGGCATAGGATAATACCTGAAAAATAATGCATCAATCCTCAATCATATTCCATTCAAAATTTGTGATCCTATGAATAGAGCAGTGACTCTCCCTTTAACACCCACCTCTCCCAAAGTATCAATACCCTGAAAGCAGTACAATCTAACAACCAAAAGATCAAAATGATCAATAGTTAAACAGATTTATCTGTACTATAAATAAAATCAGATTGCATTATCAGTGCTCAGCCATGTTATATTTCTTCTTTTACATTTTTATTTCCACTGCTGCTGCAATGTACTGTATGTATTTACTTCAAAATTCACGCCTTTAAACATTAATATTATGCTTAGGTTTTCAGATCTTGTCATGAAAAAGACACAGAATTCACCTCAATTGCTGACTGAACTCAAATTCTAGTCATCTATTTACAATTCAAATAACTACTGAGCATGAGTTTTTTTTTTAAAAAAATTGCAGGGTTGGAATCTGAAATAAGAACAGTAAATGAGTGAAAACAACCACATTTCTTTGACCTGAAATGTTAACTCTGATTTTCCCCTTCAACGGATGCTGCCGAAATGGCTGAATGTTTACAACATTGATATAACAATCTTGAAATAGTGTAAATTTAAGAAGCAATTATTGAATCTATCGTGGCTGAAACTACACAATATACAATGTTATGGATTAAACTTTGCCTCTACTCAAATTATTGGTGTCGATAAGTCTATACATATGCCAATGAAGGCAATAGTTTTTGAACAGAATTAAGATTTCCCTTAGTAGAAGCTAGCAGGTTTAAATAGGATGGAATGCACAACCCAATGGCTAATGGAATATTGAATTAAAGCCATTTTTACCAAAGCAACATTGACCTCACTTTTTCAAGAAAATTTTTAAAATCCGATACCTTGAACATTTGATCAAAACTTTAAAAACATTGCTTGAGCTTTCCTTTATTTCTTTGCATGGTTTTTATTTTAATGAAGTGGAAAATAATAGTTGCATTTGTAACACAATGGACAAATTTCTCCATGCAAGCTATCTGCTCAAAGATCAAACCATCTTATGTCATACAGAAAATATGTTTGCCTCATTAATAATAAAAAGGAGAATTTTACCGTGATCCATATTAACATTAGAAATTCAAATCAGTACTTACCCAGGATATCCTTGATACGTGGGATACGGAGGACCCTGGGCCTGTGATAACCCACTAGTGGCTCCAATAGAAGCTGGTGAAGCAGAAACTGGAGGTGGAGCACTTGAACCTGTGGGAGCTGGAGCACTTGAACTTGCAGGAGCTGAACTAAATGGAGCACCTGGGAAAGTGGATCCAATAGATGGAGGGGGAGGTCTAGCAGGAGGCTGAGGTTTGGGTTGCTGTAAAAAAATTGGAATGGAATTGGAATTGAAAATTGGTTTCATTTTATCATTTATGAACCTTTATACTGAATTTATTTCCTGTAAAATAATATTGCAAAAGCATGCACATGAGGCAATATTGTTAGTTACATTATCAAAAACCACAACTCCAATACCCAAGATTTCTTAGTCTAAAATCAAAAGCTCCACCACCCAGATGGTTAGTTGAAACAGCATCGTCCAACTTTGCTACAAATAAATTCAGAAATTAGTGATGCTGTTTGGAGAATCAAAGTATAATTTATTGATTATTATTCATCACGCATCAATTTCCATTGAGAAATTATTTAAATTAATTGTTTAAAAAAGTATGTATAAAATGATGTAAAAATAATGACCAAACAGCATAGTTGGACGTGAATACACCTTCAATCGTAAAACTATGAACAAATGTTTCCTATGTGAGTTGCCGATTTCAAAATAAAATCTGCTTGCATCATGCACTAAAGAAACCTGTTTGCTCCATTATTTAACAAAATGACAAACCTTAAACTGTAATTATTGAGTATTTTTGTTGTATGTGCAGAATATAGCAGGAATTAAAACAAGATATTTGCTATGCAAACCCATGGTTCAGTCTGCTGTGTTAAAAAATGGACTTGAACCTCATGATAAATCTTCCATCAGCCCAAGTGAACGAACCTCATGGTAAATCTTCCATCAGCCCAAATGAACTTTGTTTCTTAAATTAATTCTGCAAAAGCAACTACCATTTTAAGATGAAAAAAAAACAGAAATGCTGGAGGAACTCAGCAGGTCTCACAGTGTCGGTAGGAGGTAAAGATGTATTACTGACGTTTCTGGCCTGAGCCCTTCTTCAAGATATGATCAAAAAAGCAGGCAGGCATGTGAATTAAAAGGCTGGAGAGAAGGAAATAAAGAACAGGGGTGGAGGCACAGACAAAGGGTAATGATTGGACATGGATAGGAAAAGAAAGGCGAGCAGGTGGCTCTATGAATCCAGAGCTAGAAGAAAGGAGACAGAGGGAAAAGAGAGAAAAAAAAGTTTTTTTTTGGGGAGGGGGGAATGTAAACTAGTGAAGTCGATGTTAATGCCATCTGGTTGTAAAGTGCCCAGATGAAATAAGAGGTACAGTTCCACAAATTTGCAGTGGCCTGCCATGAAGATCATGGACAAACATGTTGGCATGGAAATGGGGCAGGAAATTGAAATGGGTTGTAACTGGGAGATCTCTGCTATTGTGGTGGACAGAGCAGAGGAGCTCAACGAAGCAATCTCTTAGACTACGTCTAGCCTCTCTGATGTAGAGGAGACCACAATGGGAGCACCGGATGCAGTAGATAATTCCTGCAGATTCACAAGTGAAGTGTTGCTTCTCTTAGATTCAGAACTGTTTGGAGCCGCAAAAGGTGGCGAGCGAAGAGATGTGGGCGCAAATGTAGCACATCCTGCAGTTACATGGGTTGGTGCCAAAGGGGGTGATTGGTGGGAAGGGAGGAGTGGATGAGGGAGTCACAGAGGGTGTGGTCCCTGCGGACGACTGAAAGGAAAGGGGAAGATGCATTTGGTGGTGGGATCACATAGTAGGTGGCAGAAATGGTGAAGGATGATATGTTGGATGCATAGACAACTGGGGTGGTAGGTGAGAACAAGGGGAATCCTGTCCTTAACGTACATGGGGGGGCAGTGGAGATGTTCAGGTAATGGAGGATATGTGGTTGAGGGCCGAGCTGATGGTAGTAGAAGGTAAGCCATTTTCATTTGGAGGTGGTCATTCTCTCAGATGATCTGGCATGGAAAGCCATATGCAACTGAAACAGAGATCTCTCAGTGACAACACATTTCATTTCCCCACCCATTCCCATACCGATCTGTCTATCCATGGTCTCATGCACTGGCAGTTTGAGACCACCTGCAAATTGGAGGAGCACCACCTCAATTTGTCTGGGCACCCTCCAATCATGTAGCATCAATATCAACTTCTCTGGTTTCATTCCTCCCCCCCCCCCCCCTCCACTTCCCCTTCCCATTGTTAGGTCTGCTTTGTTCATGAATGAGTGAGACAAACACCAGGCTGAGTCGAAATCAGGGTTCTTTGTTCTTTATTACCGGATTGTAACACTTGCGACTAACAAAGTTAGTCGGAGAATGCATTCTGCCGTTATCAGCAAAATGGTGATTTTTTATACCCTTGGATACATGCTTAGAACATCATCATATCATTACTTGTCCAATGACTAAAACTGTTGCTATCCTTTCCCTGCTAGCTTCCTGCCTCTCAATCCATCAATGTCTCTCTTAAACTGTTGCTATCCTTTCCCTGCTAGCTTCCTGCCTCTCAATCCATCAATGTCTCTCTTATCTTGTAAGTACAAGGATGCATTCTGTTACTCCTTAGTACTGGGTGACTCCTTCTCCGGTCCCATCTCATGATGTTTTACCTAACAGGAGTACAAGGACACCTCCCCTTCTTGTTACTGCCCTGTACAGGGTAACTCCCTACACATTCCCATCTCATGATGTTTTACCTTACACCATCTAACATTATTTCCCTTTTCCTCTAGCTGTCTCTCTCTCTCTTCATTTTTACCCATTTTCTACCAGCTCTGCATTCACAGAGCATACGACCGTCGATCACTTCTCACCTATTCATGTCCAATGATCATCTTTTGTTTGTTGGTCTATTTTCCTTCTCCTGCCCTTTCTTTCCTTCTCCCCAGCCTTTTAATTCAAGAACCTGCTCATGTTTTGCTCATACTTTGAAGAAGGGCTCAGGCCCAATGCGTTGGTCATACATCTTTACCTCCAATGGACACTACAAGACCTGCTAATTCCCTCCAGCATTTTTGTGTTTTACTAAAATCATAACACCTGCAAACTTTCAAGTTTCAGACCATTTTGTTATGTCATTTTTCTTCTTTTAGAGATTAAACTGAAGAAAATGCAGAGACAGAGAAATACAAAAATATTAAGGGAATGGACAGAAAGAGGAGCAGATAAGGCACTGGTGACAATAAGACTGAAATCAGAAAATAATTCATTTTGTTTATTATCATGTGTATTGGGATACAGAGAAAATCTTAATTCTGCATGCGATCCAAGCATCACTGTTCTTAAGTATCATTTTGGATTTTTAAAAAAGAAAACCTACGGTAAAGAAAGTAACAAGATTAATCATGGCAAGGTCAAACTGAGTTTCTTGCATTTTAATGTACCAGGCAAATCTGATCCATTCACAATGGCTTCTTGTCATTCTAGGAGTCATTCAGTTGGTGGATGGGAATTTGGTAATGAGGAAACATAGTGGGATTTAGCTCTAGCCTCAAGGCATGGCAGGGATGGTCTGCGGCACTGTTTGGAACGCTCCTCCCACCAAGCTCTAATACAGTGGGGAGGAATTCAAACATAGCATCACGTGGCTTCATGGCTATGGAGGAAGTTGAGGTGGCAGAGGTTATGGCAACAACAGGAGAGGCAGTATCTATGGGGAGAACTAGCTCCAGGAGTTGAGGCCGGTTGAACCAGGGAGAGCACAATGACGATTAGGCTGGGTATCAGGACCAGGACAAGAAAGAGAAGCTGACCAAGGTGAGATCTTAGAGGATGGGAAAGAATTTGAACAGTCATGAGAAGCTGTTGAATCTGAAAACATGAAGCAGCTTAGCTTCCTTTCAAGCTAAATTGTACGCCTGTAGATTACTAGATAGACAATCTCTTGTATTCTCATGCACGTACAACAAAACCTCAATTAAATAGTTGAAAGTAACTACTTTTTCACAAACACTGGGTGAAGATGAAGTACATTCAGGAATCTGCGGTTTGGATTGCTGAAAAACAAAACAGTTTTAATGGGACTGAAGGAAAAGTTACAATGTAAAGATATGCCCATAAACTGCACTCAAATTCGCTTCCAAAACACCTATATTTGGGTGATTTAGTGTAGCCAACTAACCTACCAACCAGCAAGTTTTTGGGATGGTGGGAGAAAACCAGACCATTTGAGGAGAGCCATCACGGAGAAAATGCAAAATCCAGTGACAACACAAAAAAAGCCTGACATTCTGAAGCTGTGATGCATCAGCTCCTCCTGCTACACCTTGTAAAATTGGAATGGGCATCATACAAGACTACAGGGGTTGTAATCCTGTATGATGTCCATTCCAATTTTACAAGATAGTGGAGTTCTGTCTTTAACAGCTGCAATAATAAAAGTGGTGTCTTGCAAAATGAATGGCTTTCAAAATTGCTGGTGAGCTGCAAAATATGAGATAACAAATTTGCAGTTCAGGAAATTTACCCAGGTGAGGACCTTCAACACACTGAGCAGTTTCTTAAAATTATATTTTTTAAGAAATTATACAAAAGTAACTCGACAAAAATTAGACTTGGAAAGTTTTCTTCTGGATGCATTAATGCTGTCAAATAATTGTGATCAAACAAATTCTGTTTTACTTACAAACACAGTTCTGGGTGCAGGAGTTGGAACAGGGCTGGTTTCAGTGACTGCAGTTTGGTAAGCAGGTGCTGGTGGAATATGAGGTGCACTGGGTTCTCGAGCCATGTTTTGTTGCAAATCCCTAATAAAAGCAAAAAGGCAAAATTAAGAACTTGAATATATGAACTTTTCTGTGGTCACTGAGTTTCTGCAATGTTTCATTCCTCCCATGATAAGCTTAGAACAGATGTCCTTATTTTGGGCATGCACCCCACTTTTGAACAGATAAAGGATTCTCATCTAAAACATTAACTATTTCTATCCTTGGATACTGTCAGCCCCTCAGAGTCTCTCCAGCATTGTCAATATTTGTTCAGATTCTAATATCTGCAGTTCTTGACACGCTCTAAACCTACCACAGTGCGTCAGACTGTCAAAGCTGTTACAGATTCATACAGCATGTTAAAATGACTTTTGCCTCACCCTGTCCATGTCAGAAATAAAATTCCATCTATACAGATACCACTTTCTTGCATTCAGCCCACAGCCTTTTATGCCATGGCATTTCAAATGTCTACCTAAATACTTAAATGTTGTCAATGTACCTGCATCCACAACTTTGTCAGTGTTTTCCAGAGTCCAACCACTGTCTTAGTGATGAAAGTATTTCTCCAACTTCCCATTCCTAACTTTAATCCATGTCCTTTGGTTATAAACAACTCAAGGATAAATAGTTCTCATTACATATATCCCATCAGTGCTCCTCATAATTCCACATCTTTCTATCAGGGCCTTGCCAGTCTTCTCTATGCTGAAGAAAATATTTCACTTCTTCACACGATTCCCACATTAACTTGTATATCCATGGCCTCAAGCACTGCTAAACCTCAAGGCAACCAACAAATGAGAGGAAGACCTATTCTGTCTGAGCACTCTCCAACCAGAGGGCATTAACATTGACTTCTCTCATTTCCATTAAACTCCTCTGCCAAATCTCTTTTTCCTTATCCTTCTGTCTCCTTTCCTCCCTCTCCATTCAGAGAGCTACCCCTTTCCTATCACTTCTCAGCTATTTTCTACCCTTCCACCAACATCCATCTGTTAGCCTGTGCTCCTCTCCCCCCCTTTCTTCCTCTTCTCCTCCATTTTTTATTCAGGCACCTGCCTTTTGCCCATATCTTTACTAATGGCTTAGGCCATTGTTTAACTGTTACTTCTTCAACTGCTGTGTGACCGACCTGCTTAGTATTTTTTTATCATTTTATTTAATTGTTTGCACCATGATGGGAAAAAATGAATTAAACATTAATCAAATATCCATAGCCAATGATAGAAAAAAAAAGTATTTTTATATATTTCCATTGCTGTTGGGTTTTGGGGTTCTCTGGACTCATAACAATCCAATTTATAAATTTCCGACCTATTCTAAATTTTTCCAACATTTTATTTGAAAGTCGATCAAATGCCTTGTCTGCACCTAAATAAATAGTTATACTTGGATTCAACCTTGATATTGCCACATGTATTATATTAAATAATCTATCTAGACTATTTGAAGAGTGCCTTCCTGTAACAAACCCTATCTGATCTGGATGTATTCAATTTGGTAAATGCTCATTCAATCTGTTAGCTAATCTGCATTCAGGAGTGAGGTTGTTAGTGGGCCTCTACCTTTCTTTGGTAGCACTGTAATTATAGCAGTTGAAAAAGTTTCCGGGAGGGTCTGGGTCTCCACCGCCTGGTCTAACATATCCATCAACAGAGGGATCAACAAATCTTTAAATTTTCTAGAGAACTCAGGAGGGAACCCATCTTTCCCCCAAGGATTATTAACTTGTAAAGTACCCAGAGTTTTCTCTATTTCTTCCCTTGTAAGAGGTGCAGCTGAATCGTTTTTTTTCCTTTCTCTTCTAGTTTAGGAAGTTCAATATTTGTTAAAAATTCTCCCATTATGCCAACCCACTTACCGGCAAGCCAACCGGATCCAAAAATAGTGTCCGCACTGCTACAAGCGTGGGAAAAAGCTCACACATGGGATAGGTTTTTGTCCTATCTAACGAGGTTTCTTCTGGCCCGAGTGACAGGAAAGGAAGTGTATAAAAGCACAGGTTAAAGGCCTGAATACATCAGTTTTGAACTCAGCTCGACACCGTGTACATTGTTTCCCTTCATACCTCAGTGTGTAGTACTTCACTACACCATTTCATCTTCATCCCCTACTAATCCTGATTTATATTATTTTATATAGTATTGTCTAAATGTGTTATTTATTTCTATCTGATCATGTTATCGCGGCAGTTTCTGTTTTTATTGCACTCATCATTCTGGATGACTCTTCTGCTTTCAGCTGCCAAGATAACACTGTGTGCCCATTCTCCGAGCTCAATATTTTTGTTTAGTTTTAATATATTTTTTTTCCATTCTCTATATTTGTAGTATATATTGTAACTTTTGTTCTCTAATATTCTATATTTTTCTCGAGTTCCTGATATCTGATACTCTTTTTTCAATTTTGGTATATCCTTCTATTGACCTTTCAAGTCTCTTACATATTCCCTCATGAGATTTTTAGTTTAAGAAATAATTTGTCCCCTCAAATAAGCTTTAAGCATGTCCCATATTAGGAAACTACATCAGTGGAAGGAAGATTATTTTCACAAAATATTTCTATCTGTCCCTTAATAAATTCACACAAGTCCTTCCTCTTTAACAATGTAGCAATAAGACGCCATTCACACATGTTTTCTTGCTTTTCCATTACCGTAATAGTTAAAGTTAATGGTGAGTGGTTTGATAAAACTTTTGCCAAGTACTCCGTTTTACTACTCTACTTTGTAGCTGGACAGACACTAAGAACAATCCTTGCATGTGAATCACGTACCCTTGAATAGAAACTGAAAAGCCACCTCCATATATCAATTAAATTTAAATCCTTCATAAATGACCATGTCATTTTTGCTGCTTTCGATCTTGTTACTGTTCTCACTGCTTTATCCAATATTGGACCTAAACAAAAACTGAAATTGTCAAACAATAGGTTTTGTCTTCCCCTTGCAGTTTTTAAAAAGATATCCTTCATAAAGACTTCGTCATAATTTGGGGTGTAAATATTCATAAATGTCCATGATTCTGCATAAATTTTACACTGTGCCATTACAAATCTTCCTGCTTGATTGGTTAAAGTCTCCTATTTTTCTTGGAATATTTTTATTAATGAAAATCACACTTCTTGCTTTTGATCCAAACAAATAAAGATGATATTACTTGTCCCACCCAACCTCTTAATTTTCCACGCTTAATTTGGTAAGATGTATTTCTTGTAAAAAGACTAGATCAGCCTTTCATTCTTTTTAGGTATGCCAAGACCTGTTATCTCTCCACTGTTTTGTTAATTCCATTAACATTAAAACAAATACATTTTAATGTTCTATCCATAATCTTTTCTAAAACAAATTTTTAAGCAGTAAAAATCTGTCTCTTTAAATAATAGACTCTTCCCCTTTAAGAAAAACACACAATGTCCCTGCCTGACAGTGACATATATGCAGCGCTCCAAAAGTCTACCAAAAAAGCCAGTGGAATCTCTTGAACCCCTCCTTTTAACTGCACCTTTTTTTGCTGCTCCTTTCCAGGCACCTTTCTCCCCCTTAGACTGGAGTCTCCAGTCTTGCTACCTTTCCCAGATTCTTTCCCCCCTTTACTGAGCTCTCCGTGAGCATTTCTATTCACTTGACTTTGAAACAATAAATACAAGATGGTTTTGTAAAAATAAAAAAAAAATCTTGTACGACTTTTACTTAGTTCCATTAAAAATATTTCCACAATATTTTCCCTCGGCAACCTTGATGGTTTTTTCTTTTTTTTTTCCCTTTATATACTTTGAAGAAAATATCCCACCTCATCTTGTTCTTGAAAAATTGCTGGTTCTCTTATGCTACGTTGACCCTCAAAGTTGCAGGATATATCATTGCATATTTCAAGTTTTTAAACACATAATTGTCTTTTCACTTCAAATTCTTTTGTTCACTTTATCAAGGTTGGGCTAAAATCTTGAAAAATATGGTCCATTATTCTGTGTAGTCATAAGCTGCTCCAAGAATTATCTCCCTTCTCAGTAGCTTTAAAGTCTCACCAGAACTGATCGCCAGCTCTTCTGGGTCTGAGTGTTAGGTGAGATCTCTCGATGTGCAGTTTTTCTCCAAATTTGTCTTCTCCCAACACTTGTGCAATCCATTTTTGAAAAAAAATGTTCACCAGGTCCCTTCCCTCAATTCCTTCCTTTCGTCCAATAATTCAAACATTATGTTTCACTGACTAAAGTTTTCCATTCTGTTGACACCATGGTTAAGTGAAAAAACACACAAATGCTGGAGAAACTCAGCAGGTCAAACAGTGCCTATATGCAGCAAAAGTGAAGATACATCAACGTTTTGGGCTTGAGCCCTTCATCAAGGTGTGGGGGAAGCTGTTTTTATCTCCCCCCCACCAAAGTTTTCCATTTGATCAATTTTGTCAAGGAGTCCTTGTTTATCAGACTCCCATTCTTTGGCTTTTATTTTCCCCCAAAGCTTCAAGTTTCTCATGTGTTTTCATTACTTCAGACTGGTCAACCTATTCTCTCTATCAGGTTTTTGAACAATCTCTTTTATTTTTGTAATTTTCTCCATCATATCTCTCATCACCATTTCAACATTTATGAATCGGTTACTCAAATTCTCCATTTTTTCCAGGATGATGCTCAGCTCTTGACCCGACTCCCCAGTTTTACCTGGTTCTGCCGGTCCCATTGCCATTTTGGACTGTTCCCTTTTGGACTTTCATCCGATGTTCCCAGTTGATTAGGAACTTCTTCAGTCTTTGTTCTCGGCTGCCTTGGTTTCTTGGTGCTAGTATTATCCATTTTTGATTAAATAGATCTTGATTTTTAAGCTTTGACCATCTATTTAATACTCTTCACAGAGAGCTCAACCAAAACATGTCTGTCTCAGTCCTTTGCATGGCCACATCCCCCCTTAGATTCAACTTTTAACTCAAGACTCAACTCGACAGCATTTGGTTGAGGTTGCAATACTGGAATCAGAGGTTACATGAAATTGGACATAATGCAACAAAATGTGCTTAAGCAGCAACACTGCCAAGACAGTATTTATGTCAACAAATGTTGTATTTATGTAAATAAATGTTATACAAAACGATCAGGAGCTCTGAAAGAATAAGCTGTAAAATTGCTCTTACTTTAAAAGTTCATCTCTTTCTGTCTTGCGAGCAAACACAATGTCAGAACACTTCGACTGGAACTTTAGGAGGATCTCAGTGAGCATATTATAGAACTGCAAATAAGAAATATTTATACGTGGTATGATGTCAACAATTTCTCTTGTCATAATTATGTAATTTGACAATTTCTCAATTAGTAAGCACTAAGAGTATAGATAAAGGTTTGTAATTGCCTACACCAACATTTGCAAAGGGATGGAGGTAGAGAATTCCATGTCAATTGATCTGCACTTGTTCTTATTGTCTCCCTCTTCCACATCACTGAGAATAATGCTGATTCAACAGTTTGGTGCTGTTTGGCAAGCCTATTATTTACCCATCAAGCTAATAGCACAGAAACAGGTCCCTCGACCCATCCTTCACAAGTTCTGCATTAGAGCTCGTCTCATTTCCCTGCACTGGCTCCTATTTCTCTAAACCTTACCTATTCAAGTACCAGCCTAAATGCATTTTAAATGTCAGAATTTTATCTGTCTCTGCAGCTTCCTCTAGCAGTTCATTCTACATGCATCCAAGAAAGTAACCCCAGGCCTTTTTTAAATCTTTCCTCTCTCACTTCAAACCTATGCCCTCCAGTTCTGCACTCCCTGATCATGTGTAAAAAGCTGTAACCATTCACCTTATCCAAGTCTCTCATAGTTTTATAAACATCAATCAGCCTTCTCTGCTCCACAAGAAATGGACCAGTCTATCTGGGCTTTCCTTGCTCACTCAAACTCTCTTGCCCTTGCAACATTCCTGTGAATCTTTTCTGTACCCTTTCCTGATTAAATAACATCCTTTTTCCAATACTTTCTTTAAATTCCCAAACAAAGTAGAGGATAAGAGAAGAAAATTTGACAAAATTACAATTTAAAGGGAAAAAAATCAGTTGTTTTGAGAATGCACTTTCAAATTTCGAAAGAATACTTGGATTGGTTCAAAAATTTGTTAACATCCAAGGGAGGCAAATTTGAAAATGCTAGATAGAAGGGCAGAGATCATAATGTGAAGTTTAGACTGTGCTCACACAAGCCAAAGTTTCAGACAAGCTAAATTTGCAGCTTCAATCTCCTGGAATTAGCTTTGCTACCTGAAAAAAATCTTTTTTAAAAAAAGTCTGTGGACTAATTTTGCATTCAAAATCTGTTTTGCAGTAAGTCAATTTTTCATTTTAGATGAGAAAATTGAAAAGAAATCGTAAGTGATGAAGAATAAAGAGTCCAAAGTTATCTTAAGATTTCATTGAATCAGAATTTGAAAGCATCTGAATTGAAAGCATCAGAAATTGCTTTTACAAATTTGATTCAACAAACATGATGATCTAATTGTGCAAATTTAAGAACTACTTGAAGTGAAAATACTTCAAATCATTTTCCAACACCCCCCCCCCCCCCAAAGTTACAACTACAATCAAAATACTTACTTTTGTGCCTTCTCTCAAATTACGGAGAAGTTCAACAAACTGGTCATGTGCCGCTGCTAACTTCTTAAGCATTTCATCCCTCTGATTAGCAACATTGTTCGATTGTGTCGACTTTGAAAATTCCTCATGAGAACTCTGGTCAGAAGAGAATCAGGATTTAAATTGTCATCCAACATCATGATGTTAAAATCAATTCAACCCAAATCCAGTTTAAGGCAGCAGTGAACACAAAAATTTAAAAAGTAAAAATGCAGTATTCATTACACTGATGTTGTTACTGCTAGTCAAGTAATTATTGCAAGCTCTGAACCATCAAGATTGTATGCAAAACAAAAATGACCAGTCATCCTTTCATCTGATGTTGTTGGCCTCCTGAGTTATGACAGGATGGGAGAGACAGAGTGGGAAATGACCTCACAACGGTGAAAAGAGGAGAAATGCAGTTAAACAGGTGAGAAAGAGTGAAGTGAGACAGAGAGCATCAGGAGAGGGCATTGTGTGGGCAAGAATTACAATAACTTTGTCCATGTAAACCTACTGTCAACATCCCAGAGTTGAGTCAAACAGCATAGAAACAATCCCTTTGGCCCACCATATTTAAGCCTGACATCATGTCCATCTATACTAATCCCAAATATGTGTATTAATTTCATATTCCACTAAGAACACTAGAACACTAAGTGTTCATTTAAGTACCTTCCCAATTGCCTCAAACATTGTACTGTTCTTATCTCTATTATCTATGTTGGCAGCTCATTCTAGATACAGACTGTACTGTGTAGATAAATGACCTGCAGATCCACTTCAAACCAACCATCGACCTTTAAAACAATGTCCTCCAGCTTGAGTCCACCCTACCATGGTAAATAGATTCATATACTTGTGTCATATCAACTGTCACTCCGTTTTGCTCACAAAAAACAAAACCAGCCAATGTCTTGTTGAAACTCAATCTAGGTGATCAAAAGTGACGTAGAATGACAAATATTGTTCAGTGCCAAAAAAGTTTTTATTTATATCTAAATATTCACTTTTTTCCCCCAAAATAAAAACCCTGGCTGATACACACATTCAACGTAGCATGCCTGAATGCCTTTTGATGCAAATCTTATTTTTATTCCACCAAATTTTCATTCTGGTCCATCACTCCAAAAATATAATTCACAAGATCACAAGACAAAGGAACAGAAGGTGGCCACTAAGCCCATCGAGACTGTTCTGTAAATCTACACTAAGCTACCCTAAACCAGTTCCAATTTCTGCCTTTTCCCCATATCCCTTGATGCACTCACTAATGAGATATTTGTCTATTTCTTGTTTAAATACTCCCAATGACCTGGCTTCCACTGCTGTATGTGGCAGTGTGTCCCTTGTCCTCAATTCCCCCAAGGGAAACATCTTACCCGCATCCACCCTACCCAAACCTTTCAAAATACAAAATGCCTCTCAATTCTCCTATACTCCAATGAATACATCCCAAGAGCTACCAAACGCTCCTTGTACATTAGCCTTTGCATTGCGGGAATCATCCTAGTGAATCTCTTCTGCACCCTCTCCAATAACATCACATCTTTTCTTGAATTTTGGAAGTGAGAATTGAAAGTTATAGTTTTATTCAAGACCTGATGAGCAGTAACGATTTTTACTTACAAAGAGGATCATGTTTAATTAGTCAAAACAATATCATAGCAATTACCTGGATATTTGCAAGCAACTCTTCCTGCTTTTTCAAATTTTTTTGCACTCTCTCAGTGTAGCTTCCATAAATTCGATCAAGCTCAGTCACGGAAATACCTTCTTCATTTATGGCACCATCCTGAGCCAATGCTGTCAGAAACGTGCTTGACATGTCAAACTCCACTGATTTTATATCATTCTCAAGAGTTTCTCGCTCCTTTTTAACTTCATTCAAGGAAGCAAGAAGTGTCTTCAGAAGTGTAATAACCTAAAGCAAGATCATTGTGAAGTCAAATGACAAAAATAATTATTTGAAGATTTGAGTTTTATAATGAAAGGCAATTAATAGTACTTAAAACAGTTTTAGAAAAAGCAAAAAAAAAACAATGTAGTCTACAAATGTTACTTTGCTAAGAAAACAGATCAATGATCATTACAACTTCAGCAGATACAAGTCAAATATTCAGAGGACTGCTTAATTGTAGAAAGGCACACAATTATACAACTTGGAAGCAATCAATTTTGCCCAGCTTCAGATCAGATGCTATTTATTGTCATGTAATAAAACAGAAATGCAATACATGAAATTTCTAAGATTCACTATTAGCATTGCCCGGCACCCCTTCCAGTCAGAGAAAGACAAGCAAAAGAGAGCCCCCTCAGAATCAATGAGCATTCAGGGGTTCTCCAGCATTCCCATGGCCTCTGCAGCCACACAAGACTCTAGTTCTGTTCAAACCATCGGCAACCCAAGTCCAGATCCAGACCTCTGACACAAAAAAGGAGCCTTCAGCAACCAGGGACCTTCAGAAGCCCTTCTTGCCCTCAGCACCCTCTTAAATCCCATTTCCGATATCTGATTCCCATGAGCCACTCTCCAGCAGCCCGCAGTTTGAACACACCTTCCATATTAATCTAATCTCCTAGAACTTGGACCATAGCCTTCAATGCTTAAACAATTCTAGAGTTCATCCAGAAACTTCCTAAATGCTGTCAGTAACCCATTCTCTCAGACAGTATACTTCATGTACTTACCACCGAGTAAAGGAGATCCTCCTGAGATCCCTCTAAAATTCTTCCTTTTTTGTTTTGAATATTTTATTTGTTTTAAAAAAAATACAGAATATAGGACTCAATATTATAATACATTGAATATAAAATCATGGAAAAACATTCATAAGATCAAAAGAAAAACAAGTGCCCCCTCCCTCAAATGAAAAGGGGACAGAGGGAATAGAGGGAGATAAAATGAAAGAAAATAGTAAAAAAAAGCAACAGGAGCAAGGTTCGATATCTCAGGGTCACATCATTTTAAAAGTATTTAATTTCTAATAAAGGAGTATACTAATTATCAAAATAAACTATACAATCTGGGCATTTAACTAATTTAAATAAGGTTTCAAATTTCGATGAACATAATATATCTATTCCTAAGACTACAAGTAATCTTTTCAAGGAGAATACAATTTTGCACTTCCATGTTCCAACGATCAATGTGAAGTGGGAATGGGATTTCCATGTTACTGCTATACATTTCTTGGCTATTGACAATGCAATTTTGAAAAATTTAGACTTACTTCTGGACAAGTTAACTTTTATAACTGCCAAATTCCCAAAAGCAACAATTCTGGGTCTAGAGGGAAATTCACCCCCACAATTTTTGTCAATACTTCCCCCAATTCTATCCAAAAGGGTTTTGTTTAAAAAATTTTCTTTATGTTTTTAAAACCACCATTACAATTATTAATAATAAATTGAAAGATATACGTGGTGTGTATGTACTTACACACACATATATATAGATACATAAACATACACACACACACACACAAATATATACACATATCCCTTATCCCTCCCTCCCCCCCCAAACCACTAATAGAGGGTGAAAGAGAAAGAAAATTTAAAAATACAAATATACAACTTCAATTTAATAACTGTGGAGCTGAAAATTACCAACATAACGAGTTATTGAGAGCTCTAAATTTTCAAACCAACATATTGTAAATATGGGCTTCATATTTTCAAAATGAAATATTTATAATGTAAATTACAGCATGCCATCTCTGCATTCCTAAATCTACATCTGATTTCCAAGTAATGGCTACACATTTCCTAGAAATAACTAAGCTGATCGTAAAAATTCAATTTGATACATAGTTAGTCTTAATTTAAGACTAATCATTTTAATATTACCCAACAAAATAAAATTATGTGAAGCGGGAGTTTAACCTTTAACATTTTTTCCAAGAATATTTTCACTTCCATCCAGAAAAGTTTTACCTTAGAACATTGCCAGGTGGAATGAAAAAATTAACTTACTTCCTGGCCACATCTAAAACATAAATCTGAAAATGTTGAATTATTTAAAAATTTTTTTGATGGGTTAAATATAATTGATTGTTGATGGGGAAGCTAAAATCCCACAAGCAGGTTCAACAGACACCGACTTCAACAGAAGAAGACGTCAGGACTGAAGAAGATACTTTACAAGTAACAGAGAGAAGAGACACTGATACAACAGGGAAAGCCCTTACCTCAGTATGCTGTCCAGGAAGGCAAAGCTGTAATTTCTACAGTTGCTTATTATGTAGATCATTCAGGTCAATTGGATACATTGTCAAAACAAATTCAAATATTGTCGACCCAAATGAATCAAGGTTTTATGCCAATTAAAGATCAATTTGAATCACGATTTAATAGTATGAAGGAAGAAATGATTACTATTAAGACGGATGTTTCAAGCTGTGCTAATAAAGTGGATAAAATTCAAAAAATTGAAGATTTTCAGGATTGTCATAAGAACAATGTAAAGATACAGTTGGTAAATTAGAAGATTGTTATACTACTTGGGAAGTTCAGAGAAGAATTGCTGCAAAAAAAATTGATACTCTGGAGAATCAAAGCCTTGGAAATAATGTGAAAATTGTGGGTTTGCCCAAAGATTTTGAAGGCTCAGATCTTGTACAGTTTTTTCAGAAATGGATTCCTGAAGTCTTGGGAACTGAACATATTCCAAGTAGGTTGGAGTTGGATAGAGTTCAGAGATACTCGGAGGAAATCCTTTCCAGAATAACGCTCAATTCTAATTAAATGTCTACGATATCAAGATAAGGAAATGATATTGAGAATTGCAGTTCAGAATGCAAAAAAACGTCAAACCCTTTTGATGGTTGGATATAACAAGGTATTCTTTCATGGAGATTTGAGCCAAATTATTATTAAACATCGGAAGGAATTAATCCTGCTAAGGCTGTTTTATGGGAAAAAAAATTGCCTTGAGATATCCTGCTACATTTAAGGTCTTATACAGAGACTATCAATCGCAATTCTTTGCTAATGAGGATGAAGCTTTTATTTGCTAATTTATTGCCTAATAATAAGCAGAACAGGAATCAAGATCTGTTTACCCAACAACTTAAGATGAGCCAAGAGAAGAAATGGTTCACGAAAGGTGGAGTGTCATGAACTAACTGAAATTGATGATGACCAATAGAGATCTGGAAGCACCTTATCATAGTTGAAATATTGATGATTACTATTTTTTTTAATGTATTCTGTTTAGGGGAGACAGCCTTGTTTATTTCTCCTTCGGAAGTCATCAGCCACTGGGTGGAGTTGGTCACTTCCTGTATAATAGAAGGGAGTAGTACTGCTCTTTGTGTAAGCAGTGCTTTTTGGGTTTTTTTTTCATATTTGCAGGATATGTATGTTATTTTGTAGAACTGCCATGGACCAGAATCCCATCATGAATGGCGGGAGTTTTAGATTTTAAATGTTGAATATGTCCATGACTAATTTGAATTTTGTGACATTTAATGTGAATGGGCGCAATAACACAATTAAGAGAAAAAAGGTATTGGCTTACATAAAGAAAATGAAAGTAGATATTGCTTTTTTTAAACATGAGACTCATTTACTGAAAAAGAACATCAAAAGTCAAAAAGAGACTAGGTTGGTCAGGTAATAGATTCATCTTTTAATTCAGAAGCAAAAGGTGTTGCTATTTTGATTAATTAGAAATTGCCTTTTAAATTAGAATCTGTTATTAATGATTCTGCAGTTTGTTGTTGCAAATTGTCAAATTTATTTGGAATCTTGGACACTTATGAACATTTATGGTCCAAATGTTGATGAGAAATTTATTCAAGATTCTTTTTTTAAATTTGGCACAAGTACATGAAAATGTAATGATAATGGTAGATTTTAATTGTTGTCTAGATCCATTGTTAAATAAATCTCCAAAGACAGTATGATTCATTTAGTTATGATTCTTATTCTAGAATAGATTTTTTAAATTATCGGCACAGTTGGTAGGACGTATAATATCTGCTTAATATGAAAGTAGAACTTTGTCAGACCATTCTCCTTTGCTAATGACATGTATAGGCTCATAAAAGATAGATGTGACTTATAGATGGAGATTCAATTCTTCAGTGTTACAAAATATTGAATTCTGTAATTTTATAAGATTTATAAAAGATTGTTATTAAATAAAAAGTGCATTTTAGTTCAATACAGACTTCTAGAACAGAAAAATTAATACAAAAAACAAGACAAAAATATTACAAATTATGGGAGAAAGTTCAAAGTACTGGCATGGCCAATCTTGAATAAGAATCATATCTATAAAAATAAAAAGACAAATTCATTTCTTCCGGATTTAATTTTCACCAAATATCACTAAATTCAAATCTTTCCAAGTCAAAATTCTTTTAGCTATTTTTGTTCTAGTAACTGATTTTTGTGACTTATCTAACAATGGATCTAAACAATTAAAATACTCACCAATTAACACATTTTCCAGATATTAAAAAAAGGAATAATTTTTTTCATCATCAATATTAAGTGCATAAATATTTACATTTCAGGGTAAAGTTGACAATTTACTATGTTACAGACTCCAGAGGACCCCAAAAACCAGCAGCAATAGATACGTACCACAACACAGGGTTACTTCAACATAAGTAGTTTTTAATTATATTTGAAAAAGAAAACAGAATTGAACTCTAACTTATTACTTAACTTACCTAACTACTTAATCCCCCCTCTAATATTAAGCACAGGTGTGTGTAATGTACATTTAAGATTAGAAAAGTTCTTTGGATCACAGTCCAATCTCACTGGTTGCAGGCAATTCTTGTACTGTGAACAGAAGTTAGCATTAACAAAGTTCACCAGTCTTTGGTGCTTAACAGGCAAATGGTTACCACTCAGGAGGGTTCTTGCTGGTTTTCAGAGATTCCTTTTCCAGGACATCCACAACTGATTCCTTCTCAATCAGTCTTGCTGACGAAACTTGTCCCCTTCAGGGTTCTCCAGATGATCCTCTTTCTTTCAGGTCACCTTTCAGACCGCCAGTCTTCTCCGTTGACCAAGCAGCCTTCCGAAGTTTGCCAGCTTGTCCTTCAGGAACTAATTTCTGTCTCCTCTCTCTCTCTCTCTCACACACACCCTCCCTCTCTGAGAGCAAAACTGTTCTCCTCTGTCTGCAAAAATTACATGCTCTCCCAGGCAAGCTGCTGTCGATACTTTGTTGCCTCCTGCAAATATTCTGTGCTTTAAAATGTGTGTGTGCAAGCTACTCTAACAATTCCTCCCAAACCACCTCTAAAAACTGTCACAACTAAAACAAATCTTCGTGCAGAATCTGTAACTACATATTCTAGCTTAAAAGGTAATATCTTATTAATCAAAATAGCAACTCTTTTTGCCTTAGAATTAAAAGCTATAAATTGACCTATTCACTCTTTTTAATTTTTGATTTTTTTAAATTTATAAAGTCACAATCTTTGAAAACTATATGCTTAACATACATAAATTCATACATATGTCAATCTCTCTTTCTCTGTAATTTTTTTCCTAATGGAATACAGCTATTTATTTCTATATATCAGCACTGTATTTTCAAATGTTTCCATTTTGAAGTTGTTACTATGCATTTTTTTTTGCTGCTGCTAAAGCAATCATAAATTGTTTTTGAGATGTATCCAATTTTAACTATGTCTTTATCATTTATATTATTTAATAGAAATTATTTTTGGATATGTATTTGATTTTTGATTGAATATTATATTTAATTCATCCTAGAAAAAAATTACTTTTTCACATGTCAAAGTTGAATGTAGTATTGTACCAATTTCTTGTTCACAACAAAAGTATTTATCTGATAACGTGGGACTCCATTCTTTTAATTTTTGAGGTGTAATATATAACCCATGTTACAATTTTTGATTTTTTTTTCAGTTAAATGTGTCTCTTGGAAAAAAAAAGCAATATCAATCCTCAGTTTCTTAATACAAGCCAAATTTCTTTCTCTTAATTTGGCTATTTAGCCCATTCACAATAAAAGCTACAAAATTTAATACATTATTAACAGCCATATCTCAAATTTCAAAAATAAAGAACTCTCGCCACCATCCCAGTGGACCCCAGCCCCACAGAAATTTTCAAAAATAACTGACATATCCAAAAAAAAAACCCCATGGAAAAAAAACCACAAAAAATGTACTGACAATTTTTTTTAAAAAGTACATCCTTTTGTTGTACGGGAAATGGCTCTCACCACTATGTGGCATGTGGGAGAAGACAATAAGTCTGTCTCCCCTGGACAGAATACACATAAATGTATTAATTCAAGTATAAAGAGCTTCTTCGAGATCCTGGTTTACTTGATTATAATCAATTACTTGACGTTCGAACACCTGATGTTTACCTTGCACCTTCTCTCGACTCAATTTCACCTTTTGAACAGATTGGTTTTGAGTTAAATCTCATTTATTAATAGGCAAGGAATTAGCAAGTGCCAGAGCTTCACCTTCATCAGTGAAAAATCGTGATTGATTTTCTCCAGATAAAACTAAGTATGGCTGGGTATTGAAAAGAAAATTTATATCCCTTCTTCCAAAGAACAGATTTCGCAGAGTTAAATTATTTTCTTCTTTTAACAATAGACATACTCAAATCTGCATAGAAAATACTCTATGATTTCTAATCACTCACAGGCCTTGTTGTTTCCTGGCATTTTGGACCACCAATCTTAATACCATTTCTTTATCTTGATAACATAAACATCTGATCAGAATAGAGCATGGCACTTGTCCTGGAAATGGTTTATTTTTATTAGCTCTATGTGCTCTATTCAATTCCAATCTATTCTGAAAATTTTCAGGGCCCATAATTTCCGGAATCCAAAATTGTATTGAATTAAGACCTTCAAAATCTTCAGGCAGTCCAACAATTTTAACATTATTTCTGCAGCTCTCAGACTCAAATAAATCAATTTTCTGTAAAAAGTTCTTTCCTCTGAACTTCCAAGCCGTCAAAGAATCTTCCATTTTATTAACTGTATCTTTACATTGTTCTACTTCAAAATGATAATCTTGTATATCTTCAATTTTCTGGACTTTAACCTTATCCAGTTTTAGACTATTTTGCCATTTCTGATTTAATAAAATTCATTTTACCGTTAAGATACTGAAATTGTGTATTTGTATCAGATCTTATAGACAGGAATTGGACATCCATATGTTTAATCATTTCATCCATGTGAAGAAGTCTGAACTGAAGGATCTGCACCTTGAAGTTTAACTTGAGAATATTCAAACTTTGTTCCTTCATACCCTGAGTAAACTGGGGCTCCTCCATGATATAATAATCCTACTCCCTCCAGTTCTTCATACATTTTTTCTTCTTTTCCTTCTACCTCTTCAATTGAGGATGGAATTAATCTTGATTCCTTATGAGCCAGTTGCCTAGCCCTGGTCTGACTGGCGATGCTAGCAAACCCAGTTTTGGCTGGCTCAGTCGCACCCTCTAATGACATAAATTCAGTTGTGCGCATGCACATTTGTTCTTGCAACATTTGTTGTCCAGCGATCTTTTTCTGAACTCCAATGCCATCTTCGCCTGCTCCCCGGAGAAACGGCCCTGGAGTTGCATTAACTTTTGCCATCGCAGCATGAGTCTATCTCGGAGGGAGAGGAGGCTATTCCGAAGGCTTCGTTGTTAAGGTAGGTCCAGTTTCTTCAATCATGCTAACCTCTTTAATAGTCATTTTCTTTGCTATTTGAGTCTTTGGTTTCCTTGTAGCCACTGTATTTCAGTTCAGAACAAGTCTCAATATAATAATCTTTTAAATGAAGTTTTTTCAATTCAGGTTTTAATTAATTTGCTGGGAGAGGCATATTTCCACGTCTCCAACTTAAGCCATCACGCCACCACCCCTTCCCCTCAATGGGTCTTAATTGTGAGCATAAACAGGTGGAATATAAAAAGGTACCACACCGAAAACACCTATCAGAAAATTCTGGTTTATTTTTTATGCATCTTTTGAGGTGTGAGATATAATTGGTGCAAAAAGATATAATTGGTACTAATCTACATCTTACATTAATAATTTTAGTCATATTATCTTTATATAACATTCTCCAATCATCTTGATATATTGGTCTACCTAAATCAATTCCCACTTTAATCTTGATTTATGAATTTGACCATTTTCCTTTGAAGCAGTTTGGAAATTTCTGAAATAAGTTTATTAATACCTCCATTAGTAAGTAAAATTTCTAACTCAGATTGTCCACGTAATCTTCGACTTTGACCTAATTTATCAATTAAAAAAGATTTTTGATAATAACAAAAAAGGTATTATTTGTAACATTATATTTCTTTCATTCGTTGAAAAAAAAAATGCAGCTTCAAAACAATCTTCCAGCATTTTAATCCACATTTGATTCCATATCTTTAAAAAATTGATTAACAGTAAAAGGAAAAATTTAATATAAAGGTGTTTTATGTGAAATCTTACCTTCCCCCCCATCTCATAATCTATTTTTACTCCATAATTCAATTAATTGTTTCAATATGGGTGGGTCTTTATTAATGATTAATAATTTAGTATTCCATTTGTAAATAAATTCTAGTATAGATTTTGCATCTATTTTAGTTAATTCTATATTTGCCCATGTTAAAGATTTCAATAAATCAAATATTCCATTAATAAATTTCAACTGAGCAGCTTTGCATTAATTTTGAAAATGTGGTAGTTGTAAGCCATCTAATTCAAATTTCCAAGTTAATTTCTCTGAAGGTACTCTTACCATTTTACTTTTCCACAAAAATTTCCTTATTTTCTGATTATTGAATTTAGATCCTTAAAAAAAAATTGAGGAAAAGATTGATGATATTGAATCCTTGGTAAAATATTCATCTTGATACAATTCACTGTATTTAACACCTCAAAAATTAAAAATATTTAATTTCTTCAGAATTAAGTTTTAGATATCAAAGAGATAGGTTCTTTTCAATCGACTTGGCAGTGTATTAGGTTTAAGTCATTTTAGATACAAATTGAAGTATTTTTAGAGAAAGCATTAAAGGTTAAACTTTCATTAGATCCAATGTTATTTTTACTGAGAAATATTAAAATGTTTAGTTTAAAATTAAGGTTAATTATGTTTCAAATTGGAAATTTACAATTGGCTTTAGCTGTTTCAAGGAAATGTTTAGCTATTACTTGGAAGTCTGATATGAATTTGGGGATGCAGAGATGGCATATCTTGTATTCCTCTTGGAAAAAAAACAATTTATATGATAAATATAATACATAAAATATAATAAAACAAGTAGGTTTGAAAATTTAAGCTTCCAGGAGCCCGTCCTGATGGTCGTTCTCATTTTCAAGGAGGTTGATTTGAATTTATATATCCATTGATGATTTCTTTCTTAGAGGTATTTAGGAAGGAGGTGGGTGGTGGGGAGGGAAACCACATGTATTGTCTTATATATGTAATTCATTATTAATTCATTGTATCTTTAAAATTTTAAATATTTTTTAAAATTTCAATTGGTGCAAAAAATTATACTGAATCAGTCTAAATCTATAATTAATTAAGATAGTCATACTATCTACACATTGATCTGACCAGCATTATGGATCGATTGCAATGCCCAAATCTGATTCCTATCTCTCACTCAATCTATGCAGTTAAAACTTCTTCCTCTTTCCCCAAAATCTGTCTCCTCACTTTGATCACCCTCTGGTATGGGGAAAATATTCCTGCAGGTTATGCTATTTCTACCCTGAAATATTTTCTTATACATTTAAATCATGTCCTCCCTTCGTTTCCTCTGCTCCAGGGAGAACAGACTGAACTTCTCATGTCTCTATAATAAATTAACTTCTCCATCATACTGAAGAATCTTCTGAGTTCTCCCAAAGATCAGTGTCAGCAAGGTTGTGAATCTGCAAGCATTTTTGTTCGCAATTTCCAGCCAAAGGTAGCATCGAGTCTAATCCAAATAGATTATCAGAGAGATAAATTGTAAATTTTGAAGCTTGTCATAACCAGTAGTTAACTCAAGGTCATGAATGTCAACTGTGAAAACAAATGCCACAAACTTGGGGATATGAATTAAAGATGTATTACAAGAACAAACCAAATGATACATTATTTCCTGCCAAGAACAATCCTTGTCACCCCTTCGGTCGATGTATGAAATAAAACTAGACAACACTGGAAGCATCCAGCACATCAGGTAGCATTTTTGAAATAAGAAACAGTTAATGTTTCAAGACCAAAACCTCTCTTCATGTCTATCTGTGAACTCAATTGTTTCTGGATGAACATTTGAATTGTACATTTTTTTTTGTCCTCTGAGAAACTCCATTGTCAGTGAATGGGAGCTTTGTCAAAAATTCAATGATTAGATTTTAATCATCCCCCAGTGTTAACTGTTGAAGCCAGTCAATACCTTTAAATTATAATTTTGAACTTGAGAAGTTTAGCCACACACTGTGAATGACCCAAACCTAATTCATTTCTGCACTGAATTCACCTGTTACCCAAGTAGAAAAAAAATCTGACCTTCTCCAATTAGAATCAGCACTCCAAAGATTTTAAGCATCAGCTGAGGTGAAACTTAACAATTACTTTTTTTTGTGCAGTTTCCTTTGGATAGTGATTCAGTGTGAGTTCTCAGATCAATTCACTCAATCCTATTCTCCCCATTTTTGCCAAGTTATTTTCTCCTATGCTAATTCCCTCTGCCCTCATTCATTTCAGGTTTTTGTCATGAGCCATTATAGGAGGAAAGCAAATCTGATTTTACCTCACTTCCTTGAAGAGATTTTGTGGGATTGCCAGATGGTATGGCAGCATTCAGCTCTGCTTCAGGTTTGCAAAGAAGACCAATGACTTCGCTGTTATTACCATAACGCTCTCGGACCACTTTATCAGCCTCGACAGCTCTGTCCAGAGTACTTCTGAAATTAGATCCCTCTTGGCAAAGAGAGGAAAAGGCACAACTTTTATTATTTGTTTTCTAAATAGGAATAATAATATGGCTGACTTATCACCAAATGAGAAAACATAATTATGGAACAAAGCCCACAGGAACAGGAAATATAATAAATGTTAAAAGTTTTAACAATCTCTTTATTCAAGATAATTTTGCCTCTTTTGAACAATTACTAGCCAAATTTTATTTTTTTTAAAGCTATTTACAAATTAGAGTAAGCTTTCTAATTTCCCGTGAATTTCAAATACTAATATTCTTGAGCTATTTTTTAACTTGCGGTTTTATTTTCATGGTGGATTGATATCATGTATTTATAGGATTTTTTTAAAAAATCAGTCCCCACGGCTGGGATTAAGAGTGATTGGGAACGAAATTTGAACATAACATTTTCAGATGAAGATTAGTGCTCTACTCTCAGCTTCGTTAATAATTCCACATTTTATGCAAGAGAGTGCTCATAACAATTTAAGATGGTACACAGAACTCACATGTCCAAACTTAAACTGTCTCATATTTCTGCAGATATTGATCCACTTTGTGAGAAATGTAAAATTTTTGAAGCTCCTCTGATCCATACATTTTGGGAGTGCCCAAATTTAGAGAGATTCTGGAAAGAAATTTTTCAAACTTTATCAATGATTCTTAAGATTAATTTAGAACCTTTTCCATTAATTGCTCTGTTTGGTTTTTCTTGCGACCCAAATAAACATATGTCCACATCTCAGGAGAGAGTTTCAACTTTTCCCACGTTGATAGCTCGACAAACAATCTTAATTAAATGGAAAGATGATTCATCCAGTCTTCATACACAGTGGTTATATGATGCAATGTCCTATTTAAGTTTGAAGAAAATTAGTTATAATATTAAAGATTGAAATTTTAGTTTATAAAATTGTGGGGTCCATTCTTAGAATTATAATTGGAAGAATTAAAAAATTATAATGTGCTCCAGAGATTCACTGTCCAATGTCGGTGGGGGGTCACCAGTGGATCTAGTTTTATTTATTATCTAAGGTAACCATGATTAGAGGGAAGGGGTAGATTAGATGTAGTTCTTAGGTTTTTTCCTCCCTTTTAATTTTTATCACTTTTTGTTTAAACTCAGCAAACAGGTTTAACATTCAAATTTTTTTTTTCTGTTTATTAAGAAATTCTCAACAGTTTCATCTATTTTTTTCTTTTCTGTGTGTGCTTTTATGTATACAAATGATTAGTTTTGTGCTTTCTCTTCTAAAACTCTAAAATTATATGTTAAACTCAATAAGAATATTTTACAAAGTAAGGAAAAAATTCAACCATCGAAGCAAATCAACATACATCTATAAAAACATTAATTCTTAAGTATGTTTGAAAAATAAAATTACATTACCTTTCCAGTTTTCAGGGGACATACACAAAAAAAAGGAACCTTATGGCTCAGGTACCAACTTTGAGCACTCATTTATTCCCTTTCTCCTGCATATACATTCAATTTACTTTTCAATTGGCTAACAACTCTACCATGGGACTCCTCTTCTAAACTCTGAACCCATGTTCTGGAATATCCAGACATGCATCCAAAGAAGTTTAAGATATTTAAAAAGAGGCGAGATACAGAAAATGAACCTAACAGGGATAGACAATTCAGTAAGATTAAGGTGGAACGAAGCTCAAAAATTTGCACACATCCTTTTGACTGGCTGAGCAAGTTCCTTGCTCAACCATTCAGTAAATCTCAGACTTAATATTGAAATATAAATGTCTTTATTGCACTCTGTAACAAACTTCATAGCAATCTTGTGCCAGACCTATGGACTTTGCTGGCTTGCCTTATTACATTGCAAATAACAATCCTTGCTGTTTAATGTTCTAAAGAAGCGTATATTGGAGGTATGATTAATTTCGCAATGACAAATTTTGCAAATGACATGATAGTTGGTGGCGTCTTTCCTGAATTTTCACTGGCCACATGTGAAGTGCCAGCTGAATAGAGGAAATGAAATATCAAATCTTTATTCAAGAAGGGCAGCAGGGATAAGCCAGGTAATAACAGGCCATTGAGCCTGATGTCAGCAATAGGGAAGTACTGAAAAATTCTCAAAAAGAGAATAGTTTAATCTGCAGTTGTAAAGGCAACATCAAGATAACAGATATGTTGGTGAAACATTCTCTTTGTCTTATTAGTTTATTTTTGCAGTACTAGTAAAACATATAGATCTGGGCAGTGTGCTCAACTTCATCTACATCAACTTCAGTTGGGCCTTTGACAAGGTCCCACATGTTAGGTTAGTCCAAAAGGTTAGAATCCTCGGGATATAAAGCAAGTTGGATCCAAAGTTGGCTTGATGGCAGAGGAGACCACCCTAGAGGGAAGATGATGATGGCACCAGACCCACGAGGGGGTCAGCAGCTGAATGACGGTAGGGATACCGCAAGGGCTGTTAGACACTGGCTCATGGGAACCAGGCATCGGAGCCATGATTCAAGATCGCATGGAGAGCAAGAAGGGCTCCCGTTGGGCCTCAAGCATTGATTCTATGGGAGGTTTGGATCTATCGGTCACATTGCCGACAAATCAAACAGGAGTCTGAAGCTAGAGGTAGCGGGAGTGCTGGAGACTATTCAACAGACATTCAGTGATACTGAATGGATTCTCTTTTGCTTCTATTGTTCATATTGTTAAAACTAAAGTTAAAGTACATCAGTGTGTTACATTTTTAATGCATTATTACATGATAATAAAAGGAACCTTGAAAGCAGTAGATTGAGGATCCTGATGGATAGACCACAAGAAATAGGAGCAGTAGGAGGTTATTTGGACCAGAGTCTGCTCTGCCATTCCATCATGATCTGATCCATTCTCCCACTCAGCCCCACTGATCTGCCTTCCGCCTATTGCTTTTGATAACCTGACTATTCAATCTCTCTTAAATATACCCAACAACCTGGCCTCCACAGCTGCCCATGGCAGCAAATTCCAGAGGTTCAACCCTCTTCTAGCAAAACACATTGCTCCGCAACTGTTTTAAATGGGTACCCGTCAATTCTGAAGTGATGCCTTCTTGTCCTCGACTCCCTACCACTGGAAACAACTTTTCCACATCTACTCTGTCCAAGCCATTCAACATTCAAAATGCTTCCATGAGGTCTCCCTCATTCTTCTTAACTCTAAAGAGTATAGTCAAAGGACCATCAAACATTACTCATATGCCAATCCCTTCATTCCAGGAATCATTCTTGCAAATCTTCTCTGAACCCTCTCCAATGCTAGCACATCTTTTCTTAAGCAAGGAGCTAAAAACTGTACCCCATGCTCCAAGTGAGGCCTCACCAAGCCTCAACATCACATGCCTGCTTTTATATCCTGTTCCTCTAGATAGGAATGCCAACATCATATTCATCTTCACCGTGACTCAAACTGGAGGTTAATCTTTAGAGTATATTGCATGAGGACTTTCATGTCCCTTTGATCATCTGTATTTATAAATACAGATCATGATCCATCAGATCATGATGGAATGGCAGAGCAGACTCTGGTCCAAATAACCTCCTACTGCTCCTATTTCTTGTGGTCTATCCATCAGGATCCTCAACCTACTGCTTTCAAGGTTCCTTTTATTCCTTCTATTAAAGTGCATGATTGCTCACTTGCCAATACTGTTATTCACTTGTCACGTCTTTGCCCATTCTGCTAATCTAAGACTCTCTGCAGCCTATCCTTCCCCCACCCCTCACCACCTCCCCCCTCCGCCTATCCTTGTATCAGCCAGTAGCCAACCAAAATAGGTTCTCTTTATTCCCATTTTCTGTTTCTTGTAGATCAGCTAATGCTCTACCCATGCTAGTATCTTTCCTGTAATTCCATGGGCTTTCATCTCATGCGGCAGCCTCATGTGTGTGGCACCTTTGAAAGTCCAAATATACAACATCCCTTTGTCTCGCCTGCTTGAGGTTTCCTCAAAAAAATTCAGTAGGTTTGTCAGCCAAGATTTTTCCTTAAGGAAACCATGCTGACTTTGGCACATCTTGCCATGCACCTCCAGGTACACCTTAATTCCAACAACTTCCCATCACTGATGTTAGGAGAGCACCTACTCTTATGATACAATATCTTTGACCAGTGGATCCATGCTGGAAAACATGTTGTTTGTCATACACATTAAAGATTTGGATCTGAATGCAGCCTGGGAAAGCAAAGACTCAGTGCCGCTCCTCAATTTCAACCGCCCAGGAGCTCTGTACAGGCTTTGAATGGACTGTTAAAGGAACTGATGGTGCTTTTAATTAAAATCCTGCAACCATGAAGGTTTGTGCCCAAAATGACGGTACCTGTGCTCAGCAGCAGCGTCGAGGGGCTGCAGACTCTGAGGTACAGTGGACTAGCATAGGTCACCAGAAATGGGGATAACACCCCACCCCCGCATGGACGAGAGGCATAGGAGATGACCCTACAGGACTGTGACCAGGGCAGCAAACCAAAGAGGGGCTCAGCGGCTGAAGAACTCAGACAGGCTGCAGTTGCTGGTGGATTGCAATCAAATGACTCATCCAGGCTGTTGGCTGCTGGAGATTGGCTCATTGGAACCAGGATTCAAGAGGATGCTAATGGTAAGAAGGGCTCCCAAAGGGGCTTAGACGTTGAAGGCTTCCTGATCATATCAGAGGCTTCCTGATCATATCAGAGGCTTCCTGATCATATCAGAGGCTTCCTGATCATATCAGAGGCTTCCTGATCATATCAGAGGCTTCCTGATCATATCAGAGGCTTCCTGATCATATCAGAGGCTTCCTGATCATATCAGAGGCTTCCTGATCATATCAGAGGCTTCCTGATCATATCAGAGGCTTCCTGATCATATCAGAGGCTTCCTGATCATATCAGAGGCTTCCTGATCATATCAGAGGCTTCCTGATCATATCAGAGGCTTCCTGATCATATCAGAGGCTTCCTGATCATATCAGAGGCTTCCTGATCATATCAGAGGCTTCCTGATCATATCAGAGGCTTCCTGATCATATCAGAGGCTTCCTGATCATATCAGAGGCTTCCTGATCATATCAGAGGCTTCCTGATCATATCAGAGGCTTCCTGATCATATCAGAGGCTTCCTGATCATATCAGAGGCTTCCTGATCATATCAGAGGCTTCCTGATCATATCAGAGGCTTCCTGATCATATCAGAGGCTTCCTGATCATATCAGAGGCTTCCTGATCATATCAGAGGCTTCCTGATCATATCAGAGGCTTCCTGATCATATCAGAGGCTTCCTGATCATATCAGAGGCTTCCTGATCATATCAGAGGCTTCCTGATCATATCAGAGGCTTCCTGATCATATCAGAGGCTTCCTGATCATATCAGAGGCTTCCTGATCATATCAGAGGCTTCCTGATCATATCAGAGGCTTCCTGATCATATCAGAGGCTTCCTGATCATATCAGAGGCTTCCTGATCATATCAGAGGCTTCCTGATCATATCAGAGGCTTCCTGATCATATCAGAGGCTTCCTGATCATATCAGAGGCTTCCTGATCATATCAGAGGCTTCCTGATCATATCAGAGGCTTCCTGATCATATCAGAGGCTTCCTGATCATATCAGAGGCTTCCTGATCATATCAGAGGCTTCCTGATCATATCAGAGGCTTCCTGATCATATCAGAGGCTTCCTGATCATATCAGAGGCTTCCTGATCATATCAGAGGCTTCCTGATCATATCAGAGGCTTCCTGATCATATCAGAGGCTTCCTGATCATATCAGAGGCTTCCTGATCATATCAGAGGCTTCCTGATCATATCAGAGGCTTCCTGATCATATCAGAGGCTTCCTGATCATATCAGAGGCTTCCTGATCATATCAGAGGCTTGGATCTGGAGCTCAGATTGCTGATGGATTGAACAGGAGTCTGTGAGGCTACAGGAGTGCTAGGGGCAACTCCACACTTAGTGACTCTTTTGCTTCTCTTTCTCCTATTGTTAGGGTGCCAGGTAATACTCAAGGTGACTCTGCCTTGCAGCAAGTAAAGGTTGAACCACATCATGAATATTATTTTTAATGTATCATTATGTGACAATAAAAGGAAACTTTGACCTTTAATATGAGTAAGTTGCAAATGAGTCAGAAATTTGATGGAATGGTCAATGGTATGGAATGCAATTGGATCTTACAGAATTCTGATTGGGCTGAAAAACAGCTCACATAATTTAATTCTGTGAGGGCCCCAAAAGCTTTGTGTTCACAGATAACTAAGTGAGCAAGACAGTGAGACAATGTGGAAAATGCTAGTCTTTACTCATGTCAGAATGTACAATCTATGATTGCCTTTTCTAAAAGTTTGAAGTCTTAGGACTGATTTAGAATCACAGAGAATGGGAAAAAACCATTTGTCCAACTATGTACATGCTGACCAAAGGGTCTCAATCCACATTAACTTCATCTTTCAGCACTTGGATCATAGTCTTCAGTGCCTTTGTGATTTAAGTGTACAATTAGACCCAAATGCTGTCAGCAACTCCACTACAACCACTCATGTGCAGTTTTCCAGATAATTACCACTCTCGGTGACTTTTACCTCATATCCATGCCCCCTGAATTTTGTCCACCTCTAATATGGGGAAAATTCCTGAAGTTCATCTTTTCCATAGCCTTTGAATTTATACATCTCCTCTCCTTCAGGAAATTAAGACCCGCACCTCATCTCTCCCAATTAAAACATTCCACCCAAGCAATATCTTGGTGAATATCTTCTGCACCCTCTCCAGCACTTACATTTTTCCTCTAAAAAGTACTCCAGCTGAGATCTGACCACTGTTTGATAGTCAGACCATGACCTTGCTGCTCTTGCATTCAATACTCTGCCTTATTACCAGTTATCTACCTCTGCTGCCACCTTCAAGAATCTACACATTTTGATTCCAAGGTCTTTCAGTTTCTCATTCTTCTAAGACCTAATTATTATTGGTCTAAGTCCTAGACTCATAAGTACTCCAAAAATGCATCACCTCATATTTGTTTGGATTGACCTCAATCTGCCATTTCACCAATATATCAATATCACCCTGTAGCCGGAGACCATCCTCCACAATGTCATGAACTCTATAAATCTACCATCCCATCTGTAAACATTCACATTTTGCAAACAGCAAAGAACCCAGCAAAGATCCATGTGGAGTAACACACACAAAAAAAAATGCAGCTCACAGCCCCACTTACAAGCAAACTTTGGATCTAATTTGCCAACTTAGCCTGGATCTCATGAGCCCAACCCTTTTCAACCAGTCTCACATGGGTCCTTGTCAAAGGCCTGAATGATGTTGTTTGAAACCACTTCTGGCACACAGCCCTCACCATACACATTGTATCTGTTCAATAAATTAACTAGATTGATTAGTCAGATTCTGCCCTTGACCAAGCCATGCCAGCTATCTCTGATGAATCCCAAGTCATCCCTCAGAATATTTTCCAATAATCTCCCTACTACATGTTAGGTGCACAGGTCTGTATCGATCAGGTTGTTTTCCTGCTGCCCTTCTGAAAGGGGCGACTGCACCTATCACATTCAAGAACCTGGTAGGTAATTCACTTGTTTAAATATCTCAGAGCCCCGAAAAGCACTTCCCTTCCCCTGAAGCCTGGAGAACAGTTTCCACCCATTAAAATTTCACAGGCCATGCAGAAGTAAAATCAAATTTCCACACAATGGTGACAAAAATTTATAAAGTTCTTCTGCATGTCAAATACAAGTTTTAAATATAAAAAAATCAATAGCATTTTTTTTTTTTAAAACCAAGTATCAAGGATCATGGGACAAATATGAGTATTTTGAATTTGGCCACAGATCAAATGTCTTGTGAATTGACAAAGGAGACACAAGGAACTAAATAGCCTTTAGTTCTCTTGATTACTTCTCTCTTGTGCTTCCCCAACTTCAGACTTTCTGCATTCCAGCATTTCTATGTTCCAGTTGTTTTGACCTAAAACTCTGAAAGTTACTGTCGATCTCCAGTGTGTACTTCTTTCTCCAAAAAAACATTTTATGGTCACCTTTTGTACAGTTTGTAGCACGTTGAATGTAATTTAATAACTTCCAATATTAGCAGTTGATTTTTATTTTAAATAAAAGAAAAAAACCCGATGCAATGTGCTTTCTTAAAAATGGATTTTAAACAATGTCAGAAAACATCTCCACTTTTATTTTCTTACCCAATCTTAAAGGTTTGTATAGTTCGTTTGAAGGAGTCCTTTGCCAGCGTTCTTTAAATTTTGCTTTCAGTTCATTATCAGTGACTTCTTCTTGATCCAGTATTTTCAAAGACTAAATGCAAAATTTTTAATAGGAATAATTAATCCTTATTGCATTCAGCTGATTAAGTTTTGCATGATTTATGAAAGTTTCAGTGAGATCTTGTCTTAGTCTTCTAAACTATAGAATACTACAAAAATGTGATAAATCTTTCCTCAAACCTGCCATCTCTTGAATCAGTCTCGTGAATTTGTGCTATATTTCCTCCCTGGCAATTACAGCTTTTCTTTGGATAACAAGATCAAATACACAGTCCAAACTGCATTCCACGAAAGTTAATATAATTGCAAAAACACATTTGCTTCTGCATACAAATCCTTTTGAAATAAGGGGCAATAAACTATTTGCCTTCCTGATTGCTAGCTGCACCTCCATGATGGCTTTCAGTAACTTACATTCAAGGATATTTAGCGAAGCCTGAACATCAACATTACACAATATTTTGGTTTTTTTCTCGTGTGAAAATGAAAAATATGATTTTGCATCTGCCACGATCCTGTCTACAGAGGAAACAGAATAGTACACTAACAGGCCAATCAGCACGTGTTTGTGCTGAACTCTCTTTCCAAATCAAACTAAAAATCTGTTGCTTGCACCCATTATATATCCCTTCATATTAATGTATCTCAAGGGCCCTTGGATCTGCTTCCATCATTACACCAGGAGATCCATTCCAAGCAACTCCCACTAAAATAGCACTGCACATTTCCCTTAAACTTCTTACCCCCTCACCTTAAATGTGTATCTTTTAGTTTGTGGTGCTTTTTCCCTGGGAAAATCATTTTGATTATCCACCCTATCAATGCCTCTCATGACTTTTTACACTTCTATCAACTCTCCTTTCAGTCTCCGATGCTCCAGAGCAAAGAGCTCAAGTTTGCCCAACTCACAGCCTCTAATTCAGGCGACATCAGGCTAAACCTTTTCTGTCACCTTTCTGTACCCTCCTCTTTATTGCTGTCATGGTGCAACCAGAACTGACAGTGGCCTAAACAAAGTTTAAATAGCCACAACATGACATCTTACTTTTCTACTCAATCTAATGCCCATTGAAGCATACCATACATCTTCTTTAATCATTTTACCTACGTGCCTGGTCACTTTCAAGAGCTGTGTATCTGGACTCCCAGATCCCTCTGAACACTTACACTTCTGAGAGCCCTACTACCAATTGTATACATTCCTCCTTCATTTAACCTTACAAAATACAACACCTCACTTTCCTGGTTGAAACCCCACCTGCCATTTCTATTCTCTTATATGCAACTTATTTACATACTCTTGTATTCTTTGATAGCCTTTTACCCTGTCGACAAATCGACCAATGTTTCATGAGCAAACTTTACCAACCCATCAACCAACTTTCTCACCCAAGTCGAACAACAATAACCCCAAAACCAATTCCTGTGGAACACCATTGGTAACAATCCTCCAGCTTGAATACAGCCTTCCACCACATCACTATTTTCTGACCCAGGTAATTTTGTATCCAAACTATCAACATAGCATAAATCCCATGCATCTGCACCCTCCCAATCAGTCTACAAGAAATTGTCAAATATTTTACCAAAGTCAAGGTAGAATCAGAATTTATTGTCATGAACATATCATGAACTTTTGTGTTTTGCAACAACACCACAGTGCAAACATACATTTTATAGCCATCTTACAACATCACTATAAAAAATAAAATAATAACAATACTAGGGCACAAAAAGTAAGGCAGTGTCTTAGGTTCATTGACTATTCAAGAACCTGATGGTTGTGGGAAAGAAGCTGTCCTTGTTCCACTAAGTGCTCATCTTGAGGCTCCTGTACCTTTTTCTTCGATGGTAGCAGAGTGAAGAGGGCATGGACTGGGTGGTGGGATCTTTGAGCATAGAGGCTGCTTTTTTAAGACACCAACTCATGTCGATGTCCTCGATGGATTGAAGTCTGGTGCTTGTGATGTTGCAGGCTGAGTTAACAATTCTCTGGAGTTTATTCTTGTCCTGAGAGTTAGCACCTCCATACCAGGCAGTGATTCAACCAGTCAGAATGCTTTCCACAGTACACCTGTAGAAGTTTACGAGAGTCTTTGGTGAAATACCAAACCTTCTCAGACACCCCACAAACTATAGCCACTGGCAAGCCTTCTTTGTAATTGCATCAACGTGGAGGCCCCAGGTCAGATCCTTGAAGATGCTGACACCCAAGAATTTGAAATTCTTGAACCTTCTCCACAACTAAGCCCTCGATGATGACTGAGTAATGTTCCCCTGACTTCCTCCTGAAGTCCACAAACATATTCTTAGTTTTGTTGACGTTAAGCGCAAGGTTGTTGGTGTGACACCATTCAACGAGCTGATCATCTCTCACCTGTACACTTCCTCATTGCCATTTGTGATTCTGCCGACAACTGTGGTGTCATCGGCAAACTTGTAGAAGGCATTGGAATTGTGCCTGGCCACACAGTTGTGGGTGTATAACGAGTAGAGCAGTAGGCTAAGCACACATCCTTGGGGTCCATCTGTGTTTATGATCAGTGAAGAGGAGACGCTGTTTCCAATTGGTACTGACTGTGGGCTTTGGATGAGGAAGTCAAGGATCCAGTTGCAGAGTGGGGTACAGAGGCCGAAAGTTTATAGCTTCTTGACTAGGACTGATGGAATAATGGTATTGAAGGGTGAGCTGTAGTCGATGAAAAGCAGCTGTATGTTTGAGTTGCTGCTTTCGAGGTGATCCAGAGTTGAGTGGAGAGCCAGCAATATTGCATCTGCCATGGAGAAATTGTGGCAATAGACAAATTGCAGTGGGTCCAGATCTTTACTTAGGTACATGGTAATTCTGGCCATGACCAGGCTCTTGAAGCATTTCATCACAGTAGAAGTTAGTGTTACTTTTTTTTTTAAAAGTTGGTTGGAACCTCTCACTGCCACAATGAGAGGTTGAAAATATCCATGAACACTCCAGCTAGTTGGTTGCCGCAGGTTTTCAGTACCCTGCTAGGTATGCCATTAGGGCCTGATGCCTTGCGAGAGTTCACCTTCTTGAATAATGTTCTGACATCACCCTTAGAGACAGATATCATAGGGTCCTCAGCCTTTTCAGGGATTCTGGTAGGTATTATTTGGTTTTTCTTCTCAAAGTGGGCATAGAAAGTGTTCAGCTTATTGGGTGGCATTTGCCTTCCCTTTGTCATAGCTGGCATCTATCTATCTCGAGCTCCCTCCGGAATTGCAACTTTGCTTCAGAGATGGCCTTCCACAGGTCATACCTGGACTTCTTGTAAAGACTCGATCCCCGGCCTTAAATGCCCTTGTTCTCGCCCTCAGAAAGTTGTGGATTCTCTGATTTATCCAGGGCTTCTGGATGGAAAACACCCAGTATTTGCACATGGGCACACACTCAATCACACAGGTCTTGATGGAGTTGGTGATATCTGTTGCATATTCTCTCAAGTCCATGGATGAGTTCCTGAATATGTTCCAGTCCACACAATTCAAAGCAGTGCTGCAGACTCTCCTCTGCTTCACTCGACCACACCCACAACCCTACCCTCATCAACCACCTTTCTCACTTCTTTAAAAACTTGATCAAACTGGAAAGATACAATTTGCCCTTCAAGGCTAACTGACCACTTGATAAATTTGCACAAATCCCATCCCCCATGTAACCTTTCCAGTCAATTATCTGCCAGATTGTCCTTTCTCCCCCACTTCTTGAACAGAGGTACAACATTAGCCGCTTTCTTGTCCTCTGGAACCTTCTCTTTTCCTTAGCAAATAACTTTGTCAAGGCTCCAGAAATCTTTTCATTCGCCTTTTTAAATAACTAGGGATATATCCCATTAGGACCTGGGAACTTAACCACCTTAATGCACCCAACACCATATTTTCCTATCTAAAAATGCCCAAACATGATCAATCTCCACATTATTGCTTCTTATCCTTATATCCTCAAGGATTAATTGCATCTTCAACCCTAATTTAAACAAAAAACAATTTGTGCAATTAGCAAATGAAAATATTTGAGCCACCCAATAAATTATTTACATCATCAAAAGCTGGGGCACACAAGTTCAATTACTTTGATACCCCTCTGATCACAGGCTGCCATGCTGAGAAGGAACCCTTTATTCCCACTCTGTTTTCTGTCTGATAACCAACTCTCAAGCTTTGTCAGTATTACCCTTAACTCTGTGTGCTCTGATTTTGTTAACTAACCTATTCTTTGGGGCCTAACAGAAAGCTTTACAAAAATCAAAAAGCACTGCCTCCACAGTTCTTCCCTTATTCAGTCATATTCACAAAGAACTCCTGTGGATTACCATATCCGCTGGCAAATAGGACAATGCTCGAAGCATTAAAATGTCTCATCAAAATCAGGGGTCATCCTATATGGTGAGTATAAAATCTGAACCTTAACAGGGAAGTTTCAACATTTTCATCTTCCTCCTCCCCCTCCATATCCTATTACCATCCAGCTGGCTCAGACTCAAATGCCCCAGTCAGGCCCTAAGCTCATGCTGACAACCCGAACCACCTTGATGCAAATGGTGACAGCAAAAAGAAAGGAAACTTAGTTGCAGACGTAACATTTACAAAAAACGCACTCGCCATTTCTGGCTCGTCTCCATTCCGGGGCCTCTCAGATTGCACGCACATATTGAGGGCATTGCCTGTTCAGCAGGGCAATCCACAGTGTGGGTGCCTCCTCAATTCCATAGCATTGGGGAAAAACAGGAAAGTTCACCACATCAGCCAATAACATCCATAAATAAACCCAATCTTGCGCGTATCCTGTTAATTATCTATAAAGTCTCAGCGCTCCTCCATGCGGTGCAATCACTCAGTCCAATTTCCATGAGGTCTCTACAAGCTTTAAATAGCTTGTTAAAGGAGCCGACAGTGGTTTACTTTAAAATATGCCAATAAAATTAAAATATTTACAGGTTAATTTGGTATTAAAATATTGTGACAGCATCACTCCACTGGTCAGAGGTCAGTGCTAGACTTGGGGGTCATGTTATTCAGTGGGTATTGCTCAAAACCTACATTTTAGGTGGAAATTCCAGGGGTAGTCCTTTACTGAGTCATCCTATTATGCTGGAATATATAGTAATCAGGTTCAATTCTTAACAAACCCATGCTGATTCTGCTCAATTTGATTTTTCTCTTCAAGGTATTCTGCTATTACATCCATTTTAAGTTCCAATACTTCATTCTACTGCTGTTAAATCATTATTTGAAAGTTAATAATGTCCCATGTTCATTCTCTTTTTCTTAAATATTAAATTTAAAAAATGTTCATTTAACACCTGAAGTTTAAAATTCTGTGAAAAAATATGCAAATGAAAAAATCAAATTAAATTGGTTGCCTCATCCAGGATTTCTTGGTTTCTCTGCAGAAGCTCTGGAAGATCTTTTATTAGTTGATCTATTGTCTGGAGGCCACCCTGCTGAATCACACTGCTGGACTTCTCCAAGACTGACTGTGGGACACTGTCACCAGAAATATCTTCTATGGCAGCAGGTAAATTCAATGAAGCCAGAACACTACAAAATAAAAATAATCATTATGTCAAAAAATAATCATCATGACTTCAAACATTTATCCTCCACAAGCTTTAATTAAATCAGGTGTTTGTTCTTTTACTGTTGAGGCTATGCTGATTATGTTCAATGAGTTGACACAGTAATAATAAAATTTATTTACTATCCAACTATATTCATCCTTCTCTAATCGGCCATTTGCAAATATTTCAAAAGGCAACACAAAATAATGAACATAACTAACAGAGCTACAATAAAGTCAATCTCAGTGTCAAACAAGTCTGTGTGCTGAAAAAAGTGTTCAGGCAAACTTTGCACCACATATCAAGAAAGGTTTCCTCAGGAGACTAATTAATGAGAAAATTTAATTCCATGATAATGACATTCGAGAACCTTGATCACTTGAACTTCAGTTGTCATGCTGCAATACATAACTATTGCCTGTGTTCAAGCACATTCAGGTGCCAAACTTCCAATCACTGATAACTTGTTCACTTAAGAATTCAAGATGATGGACCACAAACTTAATATCCACAAGATACAAGTCCATCAATCTTCTTCCTCCCCTTCAACAATAAACTTTCAAGATCTTGAAAATTGCAGACCACTTCAGTGGCTCAGGAACCACCACATGGCAAAGGCAAATTTCAATGATGAAATTCACCATTACCTTGAATATTGTTTTGCATGACTGATGATTTGGTAAGTGGAAGATTGTGAATTTTATGCCAGTTCTGAAGTCTCAATCTAGCAGGCATCACTGAATTGATGCAAGGTTCAGAGACCTGGATTTGTGGCAAATTAAAATACATATAAAGTCACTGTATAAAAAAGTAAACTGCAATGAAGCTTGAAATCTGAAATAAAAACAAATGTGGAAATCAACCAACAGATCAGGCACCATCCAAGGGAAGAAGATTAGTGTTCAAGGTTGAAGACACATTGTAAACTTTATTTTCTCTTTTTCAGTATGACAATGCAATTTCCTTTTACTGTGATCTCATTTCTTCTGATCCTTCCTTTCTAGTCCACATTTATTCTTCTTCACTGCCTCCATTCATCCATCAACCAAATAACCTCATTTACAGCTTTACTCCTAAGGAAACCCAGACCTCACCTGAGCTGAGCTATCCCCTTGGCCAATCCATTAGGCCTTAAAATTATGGGAGACAAGCTAAGAAATGGAAAAGTTGGAGATGGGCCTGAAATGTGAAACAAGTCTAATTAAATATTAATGTTCACGTTACGAACAAAATTGGCATTGATAACACTGTAATTAGAGGTAACAGAGAGGAAAGGTGTTGAACTAAAATAGACCAGGTTTCACACATCCCATGAAAAGATCTCAAAATCTTTTCACTATCCAAAAGGCTTAAAATGCAATACCAACAAAAACTAAGTATCTTTTCAGCTTGCTGTCCATCTCTCACCATGCACATTCCACTGCTGCAGTTTTGTTGCAGAGCACAATTTGCATTGGAGTTACTTACAAACTCCCACATTTGCTGCCTTCACCACCAAAGAAAAATATAACAGGTATAAATAACACCACCCATGAATTATCTGATATCCATACTGAAAATGTATTGTGGATCTCTTCATCAGGGAATGCTCTAAATTTTGGAAGCCTCAACGCAATAACACTGTCAATATCTTTATATGTTTGACTTCAGCAGTTCAATAAAGTGGCTCACCACTGCCTTTTCAATAATTATAAGCACAAAAGAATAAGTGTTGGTCCTGCAAACATTGCCCACATTGTGTAACATTAATAAAAAAACAAAACTGTATCCTTTTATTTGATGAAAGATAATCAAATTAAAGATTCTTCCAAGTGAAAATAAATTAATCCAGAGAAAAAAATATAATGTGGAGGAAAGAATTGCTTGGGCTTTCTTCAATGAAGCAGGGATGTCTTCCTTCAACAAGGCAAGGAAGTATTCTCAGACTGTCCTGATTTCAAATTAAGGAGCCAGATGTGACCTATACCAGGTTGTACCAGAACAAGTCCCAGTGTCTAATCTTTATAAACAAAAATTGCACATCAAGTGACAATATATCACAGTAGAAGTTGATGTAGAAAAAATAATTAATTCATAGCACAAAATGTTAAAAATTAGGATCCTGGCTGGAACTTATCTTCCAATTTATCATCCATGGCATGGTTAGCGCAATGCTGTACAGTGGAGGTTCAAACCCTGCAATGTCTGTAAGAAGATGGCATGTTCTCCCCATAACTCTGGTTTCCTTCCATTATTTGAAATGCTCCGGGGGTTTTAAGTTAACTGGGTGCAATTGGACGGCATAGGCTTGTGGGCTGAAATGGGCTGTTACTGTGATGAATGTCTAAATTTAATTTTTAAAATTTCATTTTAAAATAACATGCAAATTATTATAATATTTTCTCCTATCTAATGATTAGTTGGCAAAGTAGCCACTGGCTTCCAAAGCAATCCCATCAATTGCAATTTAATTTTCCTGTAATAATGGGATCATTGTTTGAAGAGGGCATGCATAATCATTGAGGTCACCAACCACCCCACACATGTCCCTTTTCAGCTACTTTGGTCAGGAGCATCAGGAGTATCAAGGCAGTGAGATTGGCTGAACAACTGAATGAATTGCTCATACAATTCTCCAAGTCTCCAGTATTTATTTTATATATAAAAAATAAATGTGTGTATAGACACACACTGCATATTGTGATGGATTATATAATTTTTTATATTGTATATAGATATGTTTTTGAAGGAGATAGATTATAGGGGTACTGTAGGTCACAAACAAACATTTCACAACACAGATCTCATTTAAAATGCCAGAGCTTGGCTCCGAGTGTCTTTGCAAAAACTTTGAAGAATGCCTATTGAGAATTCAAGTCGGTGGACATGCAGTGGAGTAATGGATTATTATTTTGAAAGCAACAGATGAACGGTCTCAGAAGATTGGGTGCTGTTCTGCGAAGGACATGTGGTTTTGCAAAGGGGGAGGTGGTGGGAAGAGAGAGAGAGAGAGAGAGAGAGAGAGAGAGAGAGAGAGAGAGAGAGAGAGAGAGAGAGAGAGGGGTTTGTTTAAAACTCCATTTTGAAGAGGGTGTGAGTTCTGAGTTCAGCCTGTTCAAACCCTTGTGCTCCATACAAGAGGAAATGGCTGGTAAGCGTGTTTCACCTGAAATAAGGGAAATATAAAGGAACTCTATGGTGACCTGCAGAAGATGAGGTTATCATTTGGAAAACTCTGATGAAGCAAGTTTCTTCGGCAAGACACTGAAGTGGATGATCGGAGGGAATCACTTTGTGTATTTCCAACGAGCAATGAATCTCTCTGAAACCAATGAGAACCTTCCTGAGCAGGAACCAATTACTTTTAAACACCAAAGCTTGGTGAAAATTCATAAAATGTTAAATTCTGTGCACAGTATAAGGATTGCCTGATACCAGTGAACTTGGAGGAGTTAGAAGATTGAACTGTGAATTAAAACCTTTCTGAACTTGTGCACATTACATACAGGCACACTTAGAATTAGAAGGGGGTTAAGTTAGATTAAGTTGATAGGAATAAGTTAAAGTTTGATCCTGTTTTCATGTTTGAAGATAATTAAAACCAACTTTTGTTTAAGTAACCATATGCCTTGGTGAATTTCTATTGCTGCTGTGTTTTGGGGTTCTCTGGGCCTGTAGCGATATGTACTCTTTGACTGTATGTCTGTTTTGTCTGGTTGTATGTGTGCCTTCATGTTTTTACACTGAGGACTGGACAACACTGTTTTCTTGGGTTGAACTGGTACAACTTGATGATGGGATCAGTGGAACCTTGGCTGTGTAGATAAAAATTGGCTTGCAGGTAGAAAGAAGAGAGTAGTTGTGAAAGTATTCTGTCTGGAGGTCAGTGACGAGTGGAGTGCCGCAGGACACCTGCTCTTTATGCTTTTTATCAATGATGAGGTAGAAGTTTGCAGATGACACAAAGGTTGGAAGAGTTGTAGATGGACCTATAGGTTGTTGAACCTTCGACAAGAGTATATCGGCAGGATGCAGAGTTGGGCAGAAAAGTGGCAGATGGAGTTCAATCTGGATAAGTGTAAAGTGATACATTTTGGAAGGAAAAACCAGAAGCTGAGTACAGGGTTAATGGTTGGTTACTAGAGTGTGGATGACTAGAGGGACCTTGGGATTCAAATCCATACATCCCTTAAGGCACCACAAAGGTTGATAGGATATTTAAGAAGGCCTATGGGATGCTGGGCTTCATTAATGGGGGGGGTTTAAGTTCAGGAGTGGAGATCTACAAATCTCTGGTAAGACCACACCTAGAGTATGGTGTTCTGTTCTGGTCAACACATTATTGGAAGGATGTGGAAGCTCTGGAGAGGGGGCAGAGGAGATTTATCAGAGTGTTGCCAATTGGAAAACAAGTCTTATGAAGCAAGGTTAGCAGAGCTGAGACTTTTGTCTTTGGAGCATTGAAGGATGAGAGAAGACTTGACACAGGTCTACAATGTTATGAGATGCATAGATAGCCAGCATCTGTTTCCCAGGCCAGGAATAGAAAACACCAGAGGACAGATGTACAAAGTCAAGTTTAGGGGAGACATCGGGGTTAAGTATTTTTTTTTTAAATTAAAAACAGTGAGTTTTGGGTGCCTGGAATGCCTTGCCAGGGATGGTGGTGGAGGCTGAAATATTAGGGTCATTTCAGAGACTCTTAGGCACATGGATGAAAGAAAAATAGAGGATTACAGGGTAGGGTGGGTTTAGTACTTTTTTTTTTAAAAAGGAATATATGCGTCAGCACAACATTGAGGGTTGAAGGGCTTGTACTGTGCTGTAATGTTTCATGTTCTAAATAATAAACTTGAACTTCAACTGTAACCTGATTTCACTCAAATGTCCATCTTGTGGACAGTCTTCAACTACCCACCCATACCAGGGAAAACTTACAGTAACCAACTGACCCATCTTCAGGATGTGCAAGGAAATTGATGCACCATGGGAAACCCAAACAGTCACAAGGAAAAATGCAAAATTCATGCAGATGAGCATTGGACATGAGGAAATGGAACTGAGGCTGCTTCAAATCTGCGGCAGCAATGTTGTGCCAACCACAAAATAAGACTAGTTGCAACATGGAATCAAGTCATGGCTCTTCAGTGCTGCTCAGCTAATTCATACATTTGAAGGAACCTCTGCTGATTTTGCAAATTGCATCAACATTCTTTAGATTGATCTGAAACAAGCCTTCTTAAAATTGACTTTTTTTCCTTCTGCTTTCCGAACAAAGTATTTCTAAATGACTCATATCCATTATATTATCTTAGGGGATTTGGGAAAGTGGCAGGTGTTGGATTAGAGAGAAGAGGAGCACCAGAAGAGGGAAAAAAGTGCCCATATAGCATTAAACCAGCTGTTGATTTTAGGTAGAGAGAAAAAGAGAAGCAACCAATAAATTTACATTCACTGTAATTATTGTTGAGCTCAGTGAAAATTTAGGATTGTGGTACAAATTCTTTCAATCTTTTAAAACCTTCATTTATAATAATTAAACTCAGATTGCCAATTTATCATCAGATTCTTAAAAATATCAATACTTAGAAAGAATGATGTACATTTTCAGATTAAAAATGCTGAATAAAAAAAGTATTAAGTATTCCAAATGCACAATTCCAGCTTTCACCAATGTCTGGTTAATGAACAGCGAAAACTCCTTTCTGTACCAAACCCAAACGAAACCATTGGCAGATCACTATTCTTTAAACTCAGTTTTGAAAATATGGTCACTTAATTTTGCCAATAGTGGCAAATAAACTGCTCATACTTACCCATTGGCAAAATTTGTGGATTCTCTCATCTGTGTAATCAATCTGTTCACCAAATCAGCTCGCCTCTGATTGTATATACTCAGAGCTTGTTGTACTGCTAAAGGAATCATCTTCCCAAAGAGATCTAAATAAACAAATATTGTTCAGAAAAATATTCAGGTCTTGCATGGGTTCCACTTTATTTCACAGATCGTATTCCCCTTCTTTGGAGGGGGTTGGTTGTTATTTGGAGAACTGAAGATTTATCTGCATTCGATGTGTACCCAAAATGATTTCTAACATTGCAGATAATTGTCAACTGAACATCATTCAGCAACTGATCATAAACTTAACCTTGATATCCTTGATCAACATTAAAATGTGTAGTTGACAGTGAAAATCATCATTAAAAATCACGTTGCTATTTTGAGACATGCAAATTCAATTTCAGTAATCACACAAATTCCAAGTTCAGCTATCCTGAAATAAAACCACAAATCTGAGAAATACTGAGCATATACTAACCACCTCTGGAAAAGTTGTTTCCTGAAAGTTTTTGTGGTTTATTTTTGCACATGACACTGCCAAAGTAACAATTACTGGTCATGGAACCACAGAATATTACAGCACAGAAGCAGACTCTTCGACCTTTCTAGTCTGTCAAACTATTATTTTGCCTTGTCGCACTGACCTGCACCCAGTCCATGGACCTGTCCAAAATCTTCTTAAATGAGAAAACTGAGCCCTCATTGCCATTTCAGCTGGCAGTTCATTCCACACTCCCACTACTCTGTGTGAAGAAGTTGCCTCTAATATTACCCCGAAGCTTTGCCCCCTTTCATCCTTACCCTCTGGTTTGTATTTCACTTCATCTCAGTGAAAAAGCCAACTTTTATTTCCTCTATTTATACCCCTCAATTTTTTAGTCCCTAATTTCTTCCCTAATTTTTCTACACTCCAGAAAAGTGTCCTAACCTCTTTCACCTTTCCCTGCAATTCAATTCATTTAGTCCTGGCAGCATGGTGGTAAATCTTCTCTGCACTCTTTCAATCTTAGTTAGGTGACCAAATCTAACCCTAAAGCTATGCACACTAGTTTGACATCCCTGCCCTCAGGTGCCAAAGACAGCTTTTGTCCAATGAACACAGTTGATTCACAACTTCAAATGTAGTTAAGCAAATTGTGCAATGGGATCAAAGCTAAAGATAGATAGAGCATTTTGCATTTTTAAAAAAGTTTCAAGAATTTAAGACTTCTGAGCCCATTGAGCTCACATCAGTTCTATGAAAGAGCTTTCAAGAGATACACTTTTGATACCTATCTGTTTCCACAAGCTCCATCAGTGCTGGAGCACCACAGGGTTACATTCTTTACCCTCTCCTCAACTCACTTTACATCTAAGACTGTGTGGCTCAGTATGACAATAATAGGATTTACAAATCTGCCGACAATACTACTATAGTGGGATGTATATTAAAAAAATGCCACTCAAAAAACAAGGAGGAGATGTTTAATACTTGCCCCTCTTCCTTCCCCCTCCTATTTCATCCAGCACATCAACAGACCTTCTAAGAGGGGCTGAGCTTCACATCCAACCAAACCTATTGCATTCAATGCATGAGGCCAAACATAAACCTGATAAACAACACATTATATTCTGCCTGGGTGGCCTAAATCCAACAACATGCACAGTGAAATTTTCAATTTCAGGTAAAACCCACCCCAATCCATTTCTATTGTTTACATCTGTCCTTCACCTATTCCAATCTGCATCTTCCATTGCTGGTCTCTCGACCTCTCTCACCTTGAATTGTCCAGTACTTTGTTGCCTCTTGTCTCCTCCCCAGTCTTTTCCCCATCCCCTTTAATCTGTTCCCACCCAAGTCTTGAAACAAATTTCTCTCCATGGGTGCTGACTCACTGACCTTGTTCCTACAGCTGTGCTTGCTTGTGCTGCATTGTTATTTGTACTGATGAATAGCTCTTAGTATAACTATGTCTTTTGCACTGAATTAGGGTAGATGTCATGAATGGAAAATCCAGTTTCAGTTGGTTCCTCCATGCAATCCAATTTGAGTTGATTGATCTGTTCTCATTCACAAATGCTCCAGTGACAGATTGTGCAACAAGTGATCTCACCTTCCATCTAAATCTTGGTCTTCACAAGTATTTTGCAGTGTGTATTAATATATTAGTACTTAACATGTCCACAAGCATGTGCATGACTTTGTGTGTTAGCATTGGTTAATTAAGGCATTCACATTAATTATTGAAACCCTGATTACCAAGTGCCCTATATTGTTTAATCTCTGTAACAGGATTACAATGCGAGTGACAAACTGTGGAGTCAGTGGCATTGAACAATGGTACTGAAAGAAGATAAAGATGGCATGTTTACTGACCAAATTTCTAGCACAATTGATTTGTCAGGTGGTGGCCAGATAGACCAACATTGATTAAAAAAAACAAAAATACATTCAGAACTCTTGTAGAATATGAAGTGGAATGAAATGTGTGAAACTTAAGGCTCACTGGAGAGTTTGAGAGCAGAACCTGCTATTTGACTGTGCAAGAATTATTGCTATTAAACATCCAGGTACACACTCCAAGAAAGCCTGTAATGATGTCCAAATAAGATCAGATACGATTATTAACTATTATTAAGAGCAACATTCCTTTTGTGTCTTTATTACACAGCATTCACTCCAAAAGAAGTTAAACAAACAGTAAAAACTTGCACCACGCTTATATTATTGTGAGCAATGTAATCCTCATTTTTATATAGTGGTCTCAAAGAAGTTATCAAGTTATATTAAACTTGTGTTTGACCCTCTTGAAAACAAGTCAGATATTCCCCAGAATGAATCTGCTTTTTACAAATGAAATTGTCACCTTCTGAGCTTTGAGGCACAGTTGCTGTAGAGAAAAATATTTTGAATGTATATTTAAGAATACAATGAGTACAGTTTTAAAAAATCAAAACCTCCCCGAACAGCCAAAATTGTTTGCTGTCAAATGGGATCTTACCAGTAAATTTCTGACTCATGGGGACATTGACAGGTGTGAACTTCACTAAAGAGGCTTTCCCAATTGGCTCCAGGTCTTTTATGTCAGGAACACGGTCATGATAAATAAAGTCATTGTCCTTCTTCGCTGCGGTTAATGCACGAGAGATTTTGTCTGACAGATCTTTCACATTGATATACTCATCATACCTCGAGGCCACAGTCTTCACCAATTCTGAACCATGCTGAGTTATTAAAGGAAAAAAATGAGATTACTGGTAACTAAAATAAGCACGTTTCAAAGTAAAAACATTTTCTTTTATTGTTTAGGTAAGTGAAGAGACTACAACAATTTGGATGAAGCTGCAGCAAATTGAAAAGTTGTTGACTGGATTAACCCAATTTTGAAGTCCTGGTAGAGCTGGGGATTAAACTTTTTCTTTGTAATTGATATTAACCATTTGATGTGCTTACAGTTTAATCAACTGAATGTAAGATACATTTTACAGATTGACTAAACATAATGCCTACCCAAACTGGACAACAAATACATAGTGCAATCTAAGCAGAAAACAAAAACAAAATTTGCAATATTTCAAAATGGGTTGCAATTTGCTTCATGCACAGAAACACGAGTGAGTCATTTGAAATTTTGAATTATTTTGAAGTTGTGACCAGGTGACACCGTGAATGGACATGTGCAAACATGAAGTTATAACAAAGAATTGGAAGTCAGCGATATGTGCATGGATTTTGGAGCAACATTGGAAGCTATTTGAAAGTGGTGATGATTATTGCAACCAAAATACATATACATCATTTCCACAGAGGTCAAAAAGGGACGTCGTCATTGTGCAATAGGAAGAATTGAGATGGCACAAGAAGTCTCATGAGAAAGCCAGGGTTGAAATGAAGTACATGAGGAAAAACAAATAAAAAAGAAGTTTCGATAACAGGGAAACCCCAGTACAAGCAGAAGGCATCAAACAGAAAGTTTCAATCTGAGTGGCCTTGCCTTCTTTCCATTTGTTGGAAGCTAGGATGGAAAGGTAAGTATTGAGGATATGAGACAGAGGATCACAGTTAGAGTGATCTATACATCCTCAAATGAGTGCTGTGTAGCAAATAGCTTGAGTAAATAATGGATTTGATTTTTGTACATATTATACAAAAAAAATTGAAGATGAGAAAGTTGGGGTGTAACAGGTAGAAAAACCAAAGTCTGGAGATCAAGTTTTGATCTGGAAACAAGAATGACTAAGGGAGAGATAAATCAGTGATTTAGTAAAGAGAATATAGTTATGCAGAATAAAAGGCAAAGGTCCAGTTGAAACAAGTTATTGCAAATAAATAATTGTAATATTTTCTACCCCATTTAGTCAAGTTCAAGTAATTAAACAACAATGCTTCAACAAGAATGGCTCTCAAATGGCCTTGATGCAAAATGGAAATGATGTTTGAGATGGCACAATTCAGGAGAAATTCATCAAAGTAGAAAGTTTTATTTCATGGTAACAACATGAATGAAATGAAATCTTTATTCCATGCACGTAGAAATCTATATTTCAACTATTGACAAAATTTAGAAAAGCATTTGTAATACTTCACCAATAGTGGACACATACTGTAAAAATAGACTGACCATAGATCTCCAAAACTATTGCAGCAGGAGATTCCACCCAAGTTCATATAATTAGGGTGAATAGTGGAATGACATCTTACACTCACATTAATTTAGTAATACAGTAAAATCCCTCTTATCCGAAATTCAAGCAATCAACAACCTCAAACAACTGGCAAAAGGAAAAAAAAATCACATTAAATAAATAGGTAAAAAATAAAGTTTAAAGTTGGTGCCCCCAGCAGTTTGTTTGCCAATCCATTCAATGCGCCATCTCAAGCAACAGGCAAATTCACTTATCCAGCATCTATCAATCCCCAAAGGTGCCAGATACCAGGGGTTTTATTGCACTTGGAAAAAATGCTTCAACTATTTTTTGTATTAAAGCTTTTACCACTATATTTAAGATGATCACTGAAAGCATACCTGTAATCTTGCAATCTCCTCACCAAACTTCTTCTGTTGCTTGACCAGAATTGATTGATGGTATTCTGCATTGGCCTGCATCATGCAGTGTTTTGCGGCGAGAACCGGCAACACTTCCTGGAAATAAAAATACTGACCAGGGGAAAAGTCCAATCACAAACAACCACAGACAACAAGGGAATTAGGAAAGGAAAAAGAGAGAGGAAATTAGAATCCCATTAATGTTTTTAGAAAGTCTGATAGGTTAAATTATTTGGAATAAAAGTTGAGCAGGCAAGTAACTGAATGGCTTGAATTAGTGGGAAGAAAGCAGCTCTTTCTTTCAAAAAGAAAATTCACATGGCAACACATTTGTTCATGTTCTGGTAAGAAATGGATCACATAGGGATTAAAAAAAGGCCTCTGCATTTATTGAAATGCTATGAACAAACTGATAGGTCAGTACAAATTCAGTGTGCCTAATTATGCAAAACTAATTAGAAAATTAAGAATTCATGAGATCCAAAAGAAAACAAAGTTGGACCACAACCAGAGTTGGTGGTAAATTAAGTAGCAGCCTGACTTGTTGAGTATACAGCATTTTATTGAAGGGTAATAGTTGTTGGCTGTTTCACTGTCTAGGCTGTTTGCAGTGGAGCTGTGGTAGATTCAGTTATATCCAATGCCTTATTATCTGTACATACAAAAAGCATACAAAGCAGGAGGAGGAAAGATGTGATAAGGATATTTATGGATGATATAAAAACTGCTCATGCTATTCATAGCGAGGAAATGTACCAGAGATTGCAGGAAGTTGTCGTTAGACGAAAATGAGTCAAGGAAACCTGCTGAGAAAAACAAGGAAGCATATGTGGAAGTCAAATAGGCAACGGAGCTGGACAATAGATGTCGGGAAGCTTGGAGAATAGAAAAGCTTAGAGAATTTATCTCCAGATCCTTAAAAGAAATAGGATAATCGTGTATTGATATTGCATTGTTCATCTAATTTGAAATACAACAAGGAAATTATTCTTGGCCTCCACATAGTGCATTTATAAAACAACACATTGTTGCTAACATTCAACCTCTGGAAGTCAAAGCTCCTCTTTCTATGTACCACCGTTGTACAACAACAATGACAAGAACAGTGAACCATTTCCCGTCTCAAGAGTCATCTCTTGTCGAAGGCAAAAATTGATAATGAAATCTGCCATGTTCTCCAGTGCCCGGGATGATTTTTGATCATGAGGAAAATATGTTTGAAGATCAAGATCTCAGACATAGCATCAAACTGAAAATCTGCACAGCAATGCCATTCTCTGCCCTCTGGAATTCTATCTATAGCAAGAATTTCAATGCATTTTGAAATATGTCACTATCTCTACAAAATTCTCTAAATCACTCCAATGAAAGTGTTCTTCCAAATTCAGTCAACAGCTGAGCCTCATTGTTCACATCCTTCTAACTAGAATCTGTACGGGCTACTCTATTCGGAGTTCCATCAGAGAAATATTAGCAGTGAACAAAGGAAAAGATGAGCTAAAAAGACTCCTTGGCAAAAAAAAAAATCCACTATGGAACAACTGCTCAAAGTGAAACATTCACAAGGATACTGAGGATCTCAAGTTCATGCACCAGCAGTATACTGCAACTTTGTGCAAGTGTAGAAGCAACACATCACAAGACAAACTGATGTGGTTCCTGCCCCAAGTGTTTGGGGCGTGGTGGTCTGTTATTCACAAACCATCCCAGAACCCACCAAACTCAAAATGATGTTCTCCTGAGGGAAATGCCCAAAAAGAACAGTCAGAAGAATGTGATAATATTAACAAAGATGAACAATTAAGTCATTAAAAATCAGCAAAAGATTGAAGGGAAGCTAAGGAAGAATTAGTTTTACTCCAAGAGTAATGTGGTCTGAAACTCGCTCGCTGAAATGGCAACAGAGAAAGAAGCCCCTTAATTAAATAAGCACCTAAATGAGCACTTGACCTTTCATATCCCATCCCTACAAGGTTATGGACCTGGTGAAAATATACAACTGAAATGCAATCTCCCTTAAAATAAAACAATTCATAGTTTGTGATTTCCATTTCTAAAGTATCACACATGATTAAAAATTCACTGCAGTAATTAAAAATGATGTTGAAAACTAAGACAGAACATCTTGAATTTGCAGGGGAATCTTGAAATTAATGAGGCTTGTCAACTCCAATTAATCTGGTTCGCATTGAGGATGAGACCACTTGATGTACAAATCTGTGTTGGGGGGCGGTAGGGAGCAGTGAGGGGAGTGGTTGAAAGAGAGGTGATAGACCTCTACCAACATAAGAAATACGCAACAGAAAAATTACAAATGGTGGAAAAAACATCGGAAAGATTGGTAGAAAGTTCAGATTTCTACATTCCAATCACACATGCATATTTCAGTTGAAATGGTGACACAATTAAGTGATTAATTACAAAGATAGATTTGGATAGCCTTTGAGTCAGAATTATCAGTAGATTAGAAAGCTCAAATGAAGAAATCATGATAAGAACTGAGAGCAAAATGGAGACTGTACAATGAAGTGGAAATGTCGACAAAACTGTAACACGACCAATATAAACCTATGGGTTTTGCCATATACAGAATCAATTGTTCTACAATATGTTGCAATTCGATTTGTAACATTTGGATGGCAGTGCATGCAAAATGCAATTCTACATCTATAAATACTGCAAAGAGACAGCAAGTTTATGAGAAACAAGCAGCTGAAAACTTATTTACACTTTGAACATCAATGTAACATGTGCTTCATCTTAGCAGTAGCTATATTCTCAAGGATGGTGTGGATGGTTAAGTAAGAAAGTGGACAGATTCAGTTCAATTCAAAACCTTTTTGGATTAGGGTTAGAGTTTGGGTTAAATTCAGGAAGCTGAAAATGGTGATGAACTATTGGAAACAACGTTAGCCTTTCCCTCTTACAAGGACGCTGCCGGGTTCATTACATAGAAACATAGAAGATAGGAGCAGGAGTAGGTCATTCGACCCTTCGAGCCTGCTCCGCCATTCAACGAGATCATGGCTGATCTTAAAGTTCAGTACCCCGTCCCCGCCTTCTCTCCGTAACCTTTAATACCCTTATACTGAAGAAATAGATCTAATTCCCTCTTAAATATATTTAATCAACTTGCCTCTACTGCCCTCTGTGGCAATGAATTCCATAGATTCACCACCCTCTGGGTAAAGGAATTCCTCCTCATCTCGGTCCTAAATGGTTTGCCTATTATCCTCAAACCATGGCCCCGGGTTCTGGATTTTCCCATCATTGGAAACATCCCATCTGCATCCATTCTGTCCAGTCCTGCCAGAATTTTATATGTCTCTATGAGATCCCCTCTCAATCTTCTAAACTCCAGGGAGTACAATCCCATTTTGCGCAATCTTTCCTCATAAGTCATTCCTGCCATTCCAGGTATCAGCCTGGTGAATCGCCTCTGCACTCCCTCCATTGCAAGAACATCCTTCCTTAGATAAGGCGACCAAAACTGCACACAATACTCCAGGTGGGGTCTCACCAAGGCCCTGTACAGCTGCAGTAAGGTATCCTTGTTCCTATACTCAAACCCTCTTGATATGAAGGCCAACATACCATTTGCCTTTTTAACTGCCTGCTGTACCTGCATGCTCGCCTTCAGAGACTGGTGTACAAGTACCCCTAGGTCTCTCTGCACTTCCCCATCTCTTAATCTATTGCCATTCAAATAGTAATCTGCCCTCCGGTTTGTATTACCAAAGTGGATAACCTCACATTTATCCACATTGTAGTGCATTTGCCATGTATCTGCCCAGTCCCTCAATTTATCCAAATCACACTGGAGCTTCCTGACCCCCTCTTCCAGGCACACAACCCCTCCTAGCTTAGTGTCATCTGCAAATTTGGAGATATTACATCCAATCCCCTCATCCAGATCATTAATGTAAATTGTGAACAGCTGGGGTCCCAGTACAGATCCCTGTGGCACCCTACTGGTCACCGCCTGCCACTCAGAAAACGAGCCATTTATCCCAACTCTGTCTTCTACCTGCCAGCCAGTTCTCAATCCACACCAATACTTTGCCCCCAATCCCATGACCCTTGATTTTGTAAGCCAGTCGTTTATGCGGGACCTTATCGAAGGCCTTTTGGAAGTCCAGGTACACCACATCCACTGGCTCTCCCCCATCTATTTTACCTGTCACCATCTCAAAGAATTCCAATAGATTTGTCAAGCACGATTTACCTTTTGTAAATCCATGTTGACTCTGTCCGATCCCTTCTCTGCTAGTCATATGCTCCACTATTACATCCTTAATAAAGGATTCCATCATTTTGCCCACTACTGATGTAAGGCTCACCGGCCTATAATTCCGCGCTTTTTCTCTACCCCCCTTTTTAAATAGTGGGGTAACATTAGCTACCCTCCAATCCATGGGTACTGATCCTGAGTCTATCGAGTTCTGGAAAATAATTCTTAAAGCATCTGCTATCTGAATGGCCATCTAGGACGTAGATTATCAGGCCCTTGGAATTTATCTGCCTTCAATCCCATCAATTTTCCCAAGAACATGTCCTTAGAGATACTGATTTCTTTCAGTTCCTCCCTTGCATTAGTCTCTATGTTTCCCAACATCCTTGGGAGGTTATTTGTATCCTCTCTTGTAAAAACAGAATTAAACCTGCTTGTTTAACTTTTTAGAATAGTAAATGTGCTATAATGGGAGTATTCACCACAAGGTGAAGGTTCCATTATTGTCAAGTAATATGACATACCATTAGACAGAGAATCGCCATTTCATCCAGCCCCTCCCTCATAGAAACTACAGCACCTGCAGTCTCCCCTGCAAGTACTGACCATTCCTGAGCCTGCTCAGCTTCCAAGATCAGACAATCTCAGGCATATTAAGGCTACTTGGCTTCTGTAAAAATGAACTCCTTAGCATTTACCTACTTAAAATACAGGAACGTGCAATTCAAGCAAAGAACTGAAGGTATGCAGAAACATTCAACTGCATCCTCTCAGAGGGAACAAAACTCTTAAAATTTATGGCGCCATCATATTTCAAATCAAAGCTTATATTCGTATTCATCATGGAACTTGCAGAATGGTTACATAGACTTTATTATTATGCATATTCAACTTCAAAAGGACACCATTTAACCCTTCACTATCCTATATATTTTGTTCTCTGATATATTAACCTACATCTCCTGCAGAAAACACAAGTGTTACACATATATTTAGCAAGTGTAATAGGGTAAAGTTTATAGACTTAACTCAGACCCAATTTTAGCATCTCTGGTTACCTTCGTAGGGAAACTTTGGTTGAATTGTTTTATTTACAAATGAAATGCCAAGCAGCAACACAAAAAATTACACTTACCTTGGGCAAATTTTCCTTATACTGGCATTGTTTGAAAACATCTCCATAGTAATCAGCTGTTTGATTAGCTAGTTTAGCTATTAATGCATCTTTCATTTTATCTGCAAACAGAATTTAAGGAGAATATCTGAATCAAAGTGCACTGCATCAAATGAACTGCATCAAATGCACACTATTTTCTTCCTTTATACACTCTATCTAAATGGGTAGAGTTTAAAATTTGAAGCTCATTAAAGTTCTTATCACCAGTTCCACAAAGCACTTGTGTTACACTACATCCTCCTTCACACTAAAACATTTTTTCCCAGAGAGTGATGAATAGCCAGAATGAGCTGCCAGAGGAGGCAGATTACAATAGTTAAAAAAAAAGATTTTACTATCCATTACCACCTTGTACGATCCAAGTGCAAGCCAAGGTAGGGAAATTGCCTCATATTTCATTGTGATGAGCTGGGCCCCAGACCCCATTTATGTGCTGTACACTTCTACGATTGTAACATTGTTATCTCCAATTTACTTTCATGTTATCAGTAAACTTAGTCTCCAGGTCCAGGTAAATTGCAAGTAATTGGAGTCCAAGAATTGATCCTTGAGGCACTTTCTTAGTTACAGTAATTCCAGTCCAAGACTGATTATTCCATATTTGTTTGAAAACCAATCTTTAATCCATGCTAACACAATCCATCCAACAAATAACTTTCAAGTGAAAATACTTTTAGAAATAATGATATGCAAGTAGTAAAGCAATTGGGAGAGATGGGCACAGATGGAAAAAATGGAAAATTTTCATTTCTTCACCCAAGTAATATCAAGATGTATTTTCCAGAAAGATTTTGCAAGTTCTAGAGTGATAATCAACTGAGTACTGTCAATGACAGTGGTATAGCAAGGGAAGGAACAAAAGGGGTGTTTTTGTGGATCAATTATGCAAAAAAAAAATGGATACAGTCTGGGACAATTTGGGAGGCCCTTCAAAGTGAAACAGTGAGATTTGTGCTCTGCATTATAATTTTTGAAGTCTTTGGTTGCTCTGGATAAAGTTGGTGGTCAAGGAGTTGGATCATGTACCTTCAATCCGAGCTTCTGGTTACCTATCACATTAATTCACCATCCCAATCCAATTTCTCTTCATTTGCATAGTTCAACTTAATAAATGATACCTCATCTCCCTTCAAGGCACGTCGCCCATCTTTGGGACTTCATATCATTGTTCAAACTTCAGGTAACACAATCTTTCTTTCTGTACAAGAATTTGTCATTCATTCCTGATATAATTTAGGCTCAGTTTTCCTCTTCCATCCCGCCAACCCCCACCACCGCCACCCCGCCCCCCCCCCCCACTCTTCAGCTTGCTGGACAGCTTTACTATTATTGACATATTACACAGACAAAGTAACATACATTGACCAAACTGGCATTTAATTACCATATTAAATTATTTGGTCTCTCCCAGCAATATAACCTTCCCTCACGGATTGCTTCCAAAACAAACTTATTTATCTGTTTAAGATCCTGAAATTATAACTTCAACTTTCTTCAAACCCTGCCTCAGCTGCTCAATTTTTAATAATATGTTGTATTTCTAAGTTGGCAAATACATAAAGCTGTGTGTATTGTGAGAAATACGAAGAGACTTCAAGGCACTTTGATAATCTTAGCAATTGGACAAACTATGGGAGATGCAGTGGAATATCCAAAAATGTCAAATTATCCACAAGTTGGAATACAAAGGCAAAGTATTATTTAAATGCTGATGAACTTATAAAAGACAAGATTTTTTTTTGTAAGCCACTAAATGAAAACATGCAATGAACAAAGCAGTAAAGTTGCAAGTGCTCTGTTGGTCTTTGCCACAAGACGTTTTGAGTAAATGTACAAAGAAGGCTTGATACTATTATACAGCATCTTGTTTTTTTTTTGTAATTCTTTATTTATCGCACTATGAACCATATCAACCAATATATTTACATGCATCTCTTTAAATATTCAGTGATATTTTCTCTTTATTTTCCCCTATCCCTCCCTCCCTCCTGCCCACCCCCCTCCAAAAACAGTAAATATTGAACATTTAAAATACAATAAAACAATATCTTTTTTAAAAGGAATACAAACAATAAAGACGTATCATCTACTTATTCACATTAAATCTGATCGTGTTTATCTTATCATTTTAGGTGGTAGTGGTCCTAGGACTGCTCTTTCTGTTATGTTCCATATATGGTTTCCAAGTTTTTTCAAACATTGTAACTTTGTCTTTTAAATTATGTGATTTTTTTTTCCCCCAATGGGATACACTTAAACTTGGTTATATATTCCATTAATGTTTATAGTCATATAGTCCAAAGTGGCCATCTTATATCTTTATTTTCACTTCTTTTCCACCTCTTCACCACCTTCATCCCTTTTTTCCCCATTACTGTTTTTTTAAGTTTTTCTTTTTAACCTCAATATATGACAATGCACTTAAAACACGAATTACCCCAACAATCCCCACAAGCAATAACCCTTTCACCCCAAATGATCCTCCCCTCTTTGGATTGCCCTTTGTCCCTTGACGGCAACCACAACTCCCCTTTCCATTCAGTTTGCGAACTTACTCGCAAGCGTCAACCGATTTCGCAGTGACCATTATTCTCCCCCCAGAGAACACTATTTTCCTATACTTATAACAAAGCTCTCTTTTTTCTTTCCTCTTCCCCTTCTCTTATCCATCTTTAAATACGCATTACCTTTACTTTATATTTTTACATATTTTTGTATATTTTCCTGCCGGTCTTCCTTCTTATCACTTCTTGGGCTTTCTTTGGGTCCGAGAACAGTCTATTCCGTTTCCCAGGAATGAATACTTTGAGTACTGCTGGATGTCTTAATATAAAGTTATACCCTTTCTTCCACAAGATTGTTTTCGCCGTGTTGAATTCCTTCCTCTTCTTTAAAAATTCGAAGCTTATGTCCGGGTAAAAAAATATTTTTTGTCCCTTGTATTCCAATGGCTTATTGTCTTCTTAAACTTCTTTCTTGCCTGCTCCTGTATGTTTTATTTTGTCGTTTATCTCAGAAATTTTACCACTATGGATCTCGGTTTTTGATGTGGTTGCGGTTTCAGTACTAGTGCTCTATGTGCCCTTTCTATTTCAATTTCTTCATGTGAATCTGTCGATCCCAGCACCTTCGGGATCCATCCTTTTATAAATTCCTTCATAAATGACCCTTCTTTGCCTTCTTTCAGGCCCACTATTTTTATGTTGTTTCACCTACTGTAGTTTTCCAAATCGTCAATTTTTTGTGACAATAAATCTTGTGTCTCTTTAATTTTTTTTCGCTCTCTTCCAACTTCCCTCTTCAATCATTTATCTCCACTTCTCCAGCAGCTTCCTGTTCCTCCACATTTTCTACTCTTTTCCCCATTTCAGTCATGATCAACTCTAAGCTTTGCATTCTGTCTTCAGCTCTTTTGATTTTTCTTTTGATTGAACTAAATTCTAATGATAGCCATTCTTTTAATGACCTCATTTGTTCTTCAAAAAAGGCTTTATCTAAATTTTGTCCTTCTATTTTACGTTCTTTCCTTTGAAATTCTTGGTGGTCTTCCTCCTCCTCTTCTGTGTCTGTATCTATGTCGGTGTCGTCTTCTTCTCTTCTCTTCTCTGTATCTGTGCATCTTCATCATTTTCTGGTATCTGCTGTGTCTCTTGCTGCCGGTCGCCCACCGCAAGCCGCCCCCTCTGCCGGTTGCCCGCCGCAGACCGCCCCCCTACCGGTCGCCCCTCATCCTCTTCCCGCCCTTCATTCTCTTTCTCACCACTCCTCTTCTTTCTTGTTTGCTTCCCACAGCTGATCGCCCCGATACTGGGCGTATCTCAGCTGGCCACTCCCCCGCTGAGTCTCCCTCCTGCCGGCGTTAACCTTTTCTTATACTTGTGCACCTTTTCTTGGCTCTGAGAGCCATTTTTGAAGTCCACCGGTCAGGAGGACACCGCTCCTTTGGGGACTCACCAACATCGCAGATCGGCCACTCCTCTCCACGGTGGCTCTCTGTTCCGACGTGCAGGTAAGGCCTTCTTTTCTTCTCCAGTGATTTTCCTTCTTCCCTTTTCTCTGTTATTCTTACTTTTTCTCTTTTGGGTGCCATCTTCTGTCTCTTCTTTGTAACGTTATCTTTCTCTTCCTGTTTATTAAGCTTTATTTTTCAAACTTTTTTTCTTTTCTCTGGAGAGGGCCGGTTCCTCTTGACCAGCCACTACTCCATCATGTGACTCCCCTTATACAGCATCTTGTTTAGGCCACATTCAAAGAACTGGAGTTTAGATCTCTTTACAGATGCATTATCAATATAAGTGCAGCAAGTTTTAACCTGAATGATTTCTGAGATAGCAGATTTGTTGTACAAGAAACTAGTGGGTGAACAAAGGCCTTATTGTTCAGACTTTATCATATCAAGAAAAGATCCCATTGAAAGAACAGGGAGGTCAGCAAAGCCTGGCAAAAACTCGGCCATACAAATCCTAATACCATTTGGACACATGTTAATGGCAACTTTGGTGTAGAAAAATAAAGTGGACTTCAGATTTAATCCAAGAGAAGTAAACAAGTTAAGAAAAGAATTTGGCTGCCATAAAAATCATTCAATTTGTTTGATTTGTTTATCACATGTACTGACATACAATAAAAAAACGTGTGCTGTCAAGGCAAGTCAATTCATATTTAAATATGACAGGGGGTGGTGCAAAATAAAACAAAAATGCAGAGTAGAGTGCTATCAAGAAAAAGTCCAGTTAGAAACAACCCAATATTACGAGCTCCCAGTTCATTTTCAATTGAGTGGGAATATCACTTTAAAAGAACAAATCAAGCTGTAAGTTTGGAAGTTTGACTGTGAGCTGGCAGGTGGAAGACAGCGTGTTCCTAAATGGATACATATGAAGAGCGAGGAACCAGGTGCGGAGACCATGCAATGAACAGATTCAAGACAGTACACAATTTGCTCGAAGGGAGCAGCAAAGAAGCAACAGCTCTGAATTATACTGTGCTGAAATGGTTTTGTGTGGCCAAAAGAAAGGTCACTTTGAAGGGGACTTGTTGAATGCCATCATGGCCAACAGAAAAGTCACTACTGAAGGAGCAATTTTAAGGAATCAGTAATTTGCAGCAGAGCTCTTGGAAGTAAACAGTATTAAAGTGGCCTCGTTTGTGGTTATAGACTATGTCTGATTTCTGTGTTGTAGGGAAATGAGAATACCACTGTGATCAAAAGTGAAGGGCTCTGAATGGCTAACCCAGGGAAAAGGTTCTGGAAGCAGAAGAAATACTGCAATTTGCCTGACCCATGAAAATAGTTTGTGGAAGCTTGGTGAAAAATCACTCTCTTCAAGTCCCCTACCCCAAAGAGAGAAAATTTGGCTGCCACTGATCTGAAAAGGACATTGGTCTGGAAGCCTTGACAAGCATTTCGTGAGTTGCCAACCGTCTGTCTAAAGCCTGGTCTCTCCCAAATTTGTGAACTTCTTTGCTTCAATTTCAAGCTCACATGTCAACACTGAATTTCTGAAACTGAACTTTGAATTGCTTTTCGAGAATTGGGCCTGAGCAGTAGTGGCAAAGACATTCTACATACATACAAGTATATTTGCGCATAGTTGTGGGGGGAGGGGGGGGGTGAAAGAGTGTAAATAGTTTAAATAAGCATAGATAAATGAGATAAGGTGCAATACAGGTACATAATCCTTTATTCGGAACCCTTGGGGGACAGTGTGTTCTGAATTTCGGATTTTTCCAGATTTCGGAAAGCCAGATTTAAGCCCACCCGAATTGCACTGCCGTATCCACCCCCACTCCCTTCCAGTCGGCCTACCCCCCTCGCCCGCCCGACTTGCGCTGCCGGTCTCTCCCCCCTTGCCGGTTTTTGGAGCTTTCCGGATTTTATATGTCCAGATAAAAGATTGTGTACCTGTATTATTGTTAATTAATAATTAAAAATATTATTTTAAATACAACACTGTCTGTGCTCATTCCTATTGCGGCTGTCTGGTGTGTTTCAGCAAAGGTAACATAATTTCACTGACAAGAGGTTTATTCATTTGTCTGTTAACAGTGGGGAAGAAACAGTCCTGAAACCTACCTGGACATGTTTTTCAACTTGTGCATCTTTTGCTTGACAGAAGTAGAGAATCCCTTATAGCAATATGCAAAAATGAATACTTAATTGGTCATATTTACCAGCTGCCGCTTTAAGGAAAAACACTTCTTGTGCTTGAGCCAACATAATTTGACTGAGTGTTCCAACAGTGTCTGGAGAAATATCCATCGTGGGTTCACGATTCAGTGCTGTCAAGACAGTATCCTTGATATGCTGGAAAACTCCACTGGCTAGCTGCAGCAATGGGAAAATAAAACATTGTTTAATTCATTCTCGTACCAGAATGTCAGAAGTTAAAAAGAGAAAACTAACATCACTTGTGTGAAATTACCAGCGCTCAATTTGATGACAATAGATATTAGTGCTAGGATATTCAGAAGAGATAGAGAAAAAAAAAATTAGCTAATTTTTTCCACATCAAGAACAGAAAAATCTAAAATGCTGTCTCTCAAAAGCTTGTGGCAACTGAGATAATTGGTAGTTTCAAAAATCAAATTGAATTTTTTGTTAAATACTGCATTTCCAGGATTTTGAGCAACTGTGGGCAAATAAATTAAAGATCAAGATCACAAGATATAGAATTTTACTATAACAGACTGAGATTATAAAAAAGGCCCACCCACAACATGAGAACTTTATTGTCTTTTGTTGCCTTGACATTTGAACTGAACACCAGTGACATGACTGAAAAGAGGAATAATGGGCAGAAGCATAATATCTTTTTAAATGAATCTTACTTCTATGTTGATGAGATGAATGTTTAGCTGTTGCATCTATTCCCATATTATAACGAACTCAACGGAAGGATCCCCTCAATACCCAGCCCCTACCACAAAGGAAGTGATAGAATGGATTTTGAGACAGATCCGATCACACACAAGTGAAAATAAGGATATAAACATGTTGAGAAGAGTAGGGTATAATATGACATTTTTTATTAAATGGTCTTTTTTTTTCTTTGGCTTGGCTTCGCGGACGAAGATTTATGGAGGGGGTAAAAAGTCCACGTCAGCTGCAGGCTCGTTTGTGGCTGACAAGTCCGATGCGGGACAGGCAGACACGATTGCAGCGGTTGCAAGGGAAAATTGGTTGGTTGGGGTTGGGTGTTGGGTTTTTCCTCCTTTGCCTTTTGTTCGTGAGGTGGGCTCTGCGGTCTTCTTCAAAGGAGGTTGCTGCCCGCCAAACTGTGAGGCGCCAAGATGCACGGTTTGAGGCGTTATCAGCCCACTGGCGGTGGTCAATGTGGCAGGCACCAAGAGATTTCTTTAGGCAGTCCTTGTACCTTTTCTTTGGTGCACCTCTGTCACGGTGGCCAGTGGAGAGCTCGCCATATAACAGGATCTTGGGAAGGCGATGGTCCTCCATTCTGGAGACGTGACCCATCCAGCGCAGCTGGATCTTCAGCAGCGTGGACTCGATGCTGTCGACCTCTGCCATCTCGAGTACTTCGACGTTAGGGGTGTAAGCGCTCCAATGGATGTTGAGGATGGAGCGGAGACAACACTGGTGGAAGCGTTCTAGGAGCCGTAGGTGGTGCCGGTAGATGACCCATGATTCGGAGCCGAACATGCATATGGGGAGTGAAAAGTTAAAGCACACTGGAGGTGACTGGAACAACCTTAGGATGTCTAGAAAGGAAGTAAAAGCAGATGTACAGGAATGCAAGAGATAATAAAGATGTAGTTTCGCTGAGTTTGAAGAATTATAATATGACATTTTTTATTAAATGGTACGTTCAGTTATATAACCATACCAAAGCTGGAGAAAGGTGAAAATTCTTTCTGTATACAATGACTTTTTTTTTTGACATGAGGCATATCGTGACTGATTATGAATTGGACAGGGTCTTGTGAATTGGGATATGTGGATCCCTCTACACAACATGTACAGAAGTTACACCAATACCCTGATTGGCCAGATGTAACCAGGTTCAGGACAAAGAGAGGCATCTCTAACATGGAGCAGGTCTTTATGAATCTGTTGCCCTTCGACAGTATGAGAAAGGCATCCAAAGAGCATTCGCCAACTCAGAAACGGGGGCTATTAGCTAATGAAATGGCTCAGGGGCTTCAAGCACCTGGAAAGGTGGTGTCAGCAAAGACGGTTGCCATTCGTACAGTGACAATCCAGAACCAAATGGATTCTGACTATTCTGGGGAGACCTGTAAGAATTTAGATCAAGGCCACTGCACAAACAGCTCTAATAACATCACTAAATGGATGAACCACATGCAAAAAGAGAGATACAGGACTCAAGAAATTGATATGAAATGTCTGACCATCACACCTATCCCTTTGCCCAATGCTTTGCTATTAGATGGAACCAAAAAAATATTTTATGCTCCTATCTACCCTTGTAGATCTACTGTTTCTAAATTAAGTATCCTCCATAGTCCTTTTAGTTGTTATCATGAAATGATAAAAGGAGGGAATAATATATAGAAGTGAATATTGAGATCCAAGGGAGCTTACTGGGACTCAGCATATGGGGAGTGAAAAGTTAAAGCACACTGGAGGTGACTGGAACAACCTTAGGATGTCTAGAAAGGAAGTAAAAGCAGATGTACAGGAATGCAAGAGATAATAAAGATGTAGTTTCGCTGAGTTTGAAGAATTATAAACTGTTTAGTTCGAAAAACACATTTTTTTAACCTTGTGTTATAACCTATAGGGCCGCAGGCTTGGGTGGGGAAAGAGGCGTCCCTATTTTGAGATCACACAAGTTTGTGACGGATTTATCCTTTTTCTAGCTTGCTTGAATGTATAAATATTTGATGCATCCTTTTGTTGAATGGAGACCCGATGACACTGCTTCCAGTGTGATAACAGGAGAGGATTCTTCCAGGTAGTTGCTACCTAATAAAGATTTATGTGTGCTGTACTTGACTGCATCAGGAGCGATGGAAACCCACTACAACAGGAGCAGAACTAGGCCCATGTGTCCATTGAGTCTGCTCCATAATTCGAAACACAAGCCAATCCATCCTCCCACTCAGCCCCACTCTCAGGAATTCTCCCTGTAACCCTTGATGCTCTGATTAATAAAACATCTGTCAACCTCTGCCTGAAAGACACCCAATGACCGAGCTTCCATAGCCGCCTGTGGCAACAAGTTCCACAGACTCACTACCCTCTGGCTAAATAAATTTTTTCTGCATCTGTTTTAAATTGATGTCCTTTTATCCTAAAGTTATGTCCCCTTGTCTAAGAATCACTTGCCACATCTACAAAGTCCAGATTTTTCAAAATTTGAAATGCCTCTATGAGGGTTTCTCCCCCCCCCCCCACCCCACCCACCATCCTCCTGTACTCCAACCAGTACAGTCCAAGAGTCAACAACTGTTCCTCATATGCTAATTGATTGATTCCTGGTATCATTCTGGTAAATCTCTGAACCCTCTCCAACGCCAGCATGTCTTTTCTCAAAGAAGGTGCCACAAACTGCATACAGTTCTCCAAGCGAGTTACCGCTGCTTTATGGAGTCTCGAAGATCTTCAAATTTACATCCCTGCTCTTATGATATTCTGCTAGAAACAAATGGCAATATTGCATCTGTCTTCTTCACCAACAACTCAACCTGGAGGTCAACTTTCAGGGTATTCTACACAAGGACTCGTAAGTCCTTTTGCACCTTGGAATTTTGAATTTTCTCCCTATCCAAATAATAATGTGCCTGTCTATTTCTTCTAACAAAGTACATAACTATACACTTTCCAGAGTATTTCATCTGCCATCTCTTTGCTCATTCTCCTAATCGATCCAAGTTTCTCTGCAGGGTTTTGGTATCCTCAGCCCTGCCCTACCATCTATTTTGTTATCATCTGCTAGACACCAAGCCATCTATTTCATAATCCAAATAATTTATTTACAATGCAAAATGAAGCAGCCACAACACCTACGCCTGCAGAACACCAGTTAACAGTAGCCAATCAAAATAGGGTCTCTATTTCTAAACTCTATTTCCTGATCAAGCCAGTGCTCTACCCATGCTCATATCCTTCCAGTTCTGCCATGGGCTCTCATCTTGTTTAGCAGCTTTGTGTGGCACGTTGTCGAAGGCCTTTTGAAAATCCAAATACAAATACTATCTAATTCAATAGAGGGCAGGGTCCACATTGGCAACCTGTGAGTTGGTATTGTTATTCCTGAAAAATCCAAACTAACCTAGGTTGTGCAATTAGGCTAGTTAGGAATCACTTGCATCCAAAGTACTCCTACAGTTAACAGAAATTCAATAGACTCCAAATCTATTTATCTTCCAGCAAAATAAAGTACAGTTTCAGTGTATTGCACACAAGTTAATCTTCAACTACTTTTGCAACAACTAATTTGCTTGAAAGACATGGAGCATTGGAAAAGAAGCCATTCACTCAAACTTGATTACAATCTGTCAACAAGAGATCATACAAATCACAATCGCCACCTTGGGAAGAAGGCAGACCATGAGTAATGAGACACAAAAGATGTGCATCCCCTCTCCCAGGTAGTTCATAGAGAGCAATTAGACATGTCCGAGCAAATATTATTAAAAGATCTTCAAATTTAAAAAAGATACAAAAAAAGCAAATTAGGATAGCATGAAGATAATGTAATGATCTAGTAACTGATCTGCATGACCATCAAATCTCAGAAACACAAAGTGACATTGCAAATGTTATCATTTCTGTGAGGCCCCAACTGATTATGGTTATTTAACAACATTAGTTAGGAAGGAGGCTAACATGGTTCATGTCAACTCTTGCAATGAAGGATTGCCAGTAAGAAAAAGATGGAAGGACATTAGCAAATTAGAAGGCAAGACACCAAAACATTTAGGTGCTCATAGACAAGCAGAGGTCAGTGAGGGCCAAACTAAGAATGGAGGAAAGGAGAGAGATAGCTGATGATTTCAGTAATTTCAAAGGTGCAGAGTGTTGCTGATGGGCGACTCGACCACTGTTACTGTCGAATATGTTTAAGCTTAAACAGATTTGAAAGGGAGGAAAGGTAATCAGAAAGGAGAACCAAAGTGCAAGAATCTGGAAGAGATCAATGTCTTAACATAAAAGTTTTTAAGCAAGTCGGAGACTGAAAAAAAGATTGTTTGAAGTGCATATGCCCAAATAGGACATAGCATTGAAAATAATGTTGGTGGGCTACATATCCAATATGACATTTGGGGCATTTACAGAAACCGGACTCAAACAAGAAGGGAGACTTCATACTTAGTGACAATTGAAAATAGAGAAGGAACAAATGTTGAGGCAGAGGCCATACAGTGATTTTATTGCAACTCTGGAAAGAGATTATACTTTTTATATTCCAAACACAATCTACTTTAATCGACTTAAAATAATTACAATAAATCTTTCAGAGAACATTGTCAGGCACTAAATAATAGAAAGGGAGTTTTTGCAGCCGATTTCTGAAATTTACCCCCACAATAGGACAATGAATAAAGGATGATTGCAGTGGTCCAAAAAAAAGTGCTGAAATATGTGTAAAAGAAACTTTTTGGTCATTATGCTGCCAGACCAACAAAGCAATCCAGAATTGAACTCAAGCACTCTATTTGAAAACTCAAGAAATAAACAGAAAAACTTCATTTTCAGACACACACGTATATTTGAAGTTTTTGTCACAAAATACCTAATGCAGTGAGAAGTATACTTCTGAGACTTAGTGCTCATCTCTAACATTATAAACAATTTGGTAAAGGAGAAATTGACAAGAGTGCAAGATTACAATGAAAAGAAAAATCGACCACCAAGGGGAGCATGAGAGCTAGGATGGGCATTACAAAGGAGTACATGGTCATAAGTTAACACACACACTGTTTAAATATATATTTTTTGTAAGATTTTAATGCTATTGCAAAAACAACAAATGCAAATACACTTTATATTTACATGTTAATACACAGTAATCTATGACCATGTCCTCCTTTGGAATGGCCAACCTTGAGAACACTGTTTTGGGCTACTTTAGGAGCCTGAGGGCTGAAGGGAAGAAGCTGTCTTCATAATTGTCCATGGACAGGAAAGAAGTTTTCATATTATTTTGAGCTGCTTTCACTACCTTCTGTAGCTTCTTCCAAACTTGAACAGAGTATTTTCCATACCATGACGTGGTGCATCCAGTGAGAATTCTTTCGATGATGCATCCTTGAAAGTTGTTGAGAGGCAAAGGTGAAATGCCAAACTTCCTTCATCTTCTAAGACAGTGATCATCATGTCAATATGTTTGTCCCAAGCCAGGTCAATGGAGACATTTATTCCAAAGATTAGATAGCTTCAATTTTTCCAATTTCAGCACAATTGGACTCTGCTCCCTCTCCTGAAACCAATGATCATCTCCTTTGTCTTTAGATGATGAGAGAGAGGTGGTTATTTTAGCACCATGTCACTAGACTTTCAATGTTCTTGTATTCTGACTCAAGATGATTTGATACCTGGTTCACCATTTGCAGTGTCATCAGTAAATTTGAAGATGGAGTTGGAATAGTATTTAGCTGTATGATTATGGGTGTAGAAGAATTGAGTACACATCCTTGAGGAGTGTCTGTTTTGAGTGTGATCATGGAAAGGTTGTTACCCATCTTCACTCAAAGGAGGATCCAATTGCAGAGGGGTCACTAAAGTTTGGGAATGAGGTTGCTCATGGCATGCAGAGATGTCAGCAATGAACAGTCGACTGACATAGGGGTACATGTTCTAAGGTTAAGTAAAGAGCTAGTGATATGGTGTCTGCTGTGGACTTGTTTGGCCAGTAAGGAAATTGAAGTAGGTGGCTGGTAATAAGGAGTGTTTTGAAAGCCAAGACCTACCTCTCAAAACACTCCATGATTGTGAATGTCACTTATACAAGTCCTAAAGACTCCGGTACTTCTCATGCAAATGTGTATTTCACACATATTCTCATTGCTTACAGAAGAGAAATCCACACACTATGCCTTGTCATTAATTTAAATGGAGGGCTGTATCTATAAATATTTAACAGCTTTTCCTAAACTCCTTTGCTGAAACATGGAAAGGGATAGCAGAAACAGATTCAACAGTAATTTTCAAAAGGGAACCAGCTGAAATATATCAATGAGGAAAAAACTGCAGAGCTCAGTGGAAAGTGTTGGGAAAATGGGAATAATTAGATAGCACTCCCCTTAAATCAGCACATGCACAATATGTTAAAGATGCCTTATACTGCAGTCAAAAAATTCTATGACTTGAAAATAGATTCTTTTCATATTTTAGTGAGTGATGATAGAAACAATAGGAGGAGCTGCAATGAAGATAGGCTAGAGTAAAAGGTACAAGGTCATAAGAGATGGATATGAATAACACCACCAAATAGGTCAAGAAGGACCTCAAAAAAAAATTTGGGAATGGTCATCAAAATAACTAAGCAACAGAATACCATAATCAGACTAATAGCCAAGTTCTGAAAAAAAGTGTTTACGTTATGTTTCCACTTCTCCAAAATTCTGTTAACCGAAATGTTCCATTAACCAAACTTTTTTGTGGTGCCGACATGACGTCACAAGTTGAAAAATATTTATCACTTGACTTGCCCATGTGGGGATCTGACGATATATTGGCACTAATTTGGTAACAACAGAGCTCAGAACCAGCCAGGAAGACAAACACTAAATGGCCCAATGTCAGCTCAAAGAAGTAGCCTGGAATCTCGAGCCATCAGTGAGCGACTGGAGGAAGTCTAAGAGTCAGCAGGCAGTGCACGAGGAGAAGTTAGAATGCCGATTGTCCCATTTCTCTTTCCATTTCTTCTTTACCCTTCACTGTCTTTGGCTTGGCTTCGCGGACGAAGATTTATGGAGGGGGTAAAAAGTCCACGTCAGCTGCAGACTCGTTTGTGGCTGACAAGTCCGATGCGGGACAGGCAGACACGATTGCAGCGGTTGCAGGGGAAAATTGGTGGGTTGGGGATGGGTGTTGGGTTTTTCCTCCTTTGCCTTTTGTCAGTGAGGTAGGCTCTGCGGTCTTCTTCAAAGGAGGTTGCTGCCCGCCAAACTGTGAGGCGCCAAGATGCACGGTTTGAGGCGATATCAGCCCACTGGCGGTGGTCAATGTGGCAGGCACCAAGAGATTTCTTTAGGCAGTCCTTGTACCTTTTCTTTGGTGCACCTCTGTCACGGTGGCCAGTGGAGAGCTCGCCATATAACACGATCTTGGGAAGGCGATGGTCCTCCATTCTGGAGACGTGACCCATCCAGCGCAGCTGGATCTTCAGCAGCGTGGACTCGATGCTGTCGACCTCTGCCATCTCGAGTACCTCGACGTTAGGGGTGTGAGCGCTCCAATGGATGTTGAGGATGGAGCGGAGACAACGCTGGTGGAAGCGTTCTAGGAGCCGTAGGTGGTGCCGGTAGAGGACCCATGATTCGGAGCTGTACTTGGTTTACAAATCGCATGCTGCTGTCTCCAAGCCCAAAGAGGTTGGTAGAATCTTTTGTCCCAGCGGTGGGGTCCAGCGACAGCTGATGCTACTGTGCGGTTTTGGGTTTTTTTTTCAGTTAATAGAACAAAACCGAAAAAAAAAAACAATAAGCAAAAATATCCGGTCCCAAGCTTTTCAGATCTAAGGAAACATCCTGTACGAACAATGACGCTTGCTCACCTGATAGTACTTCGCTGCTGATTTCAATCCTTCATCATTCTCCAGATTTTGTTCCGCTGCAATTTGGCTGGCGAGAGCACCAATATTGAACAAAATACAACTCTTCTCATATCCCAAACTTGCAAGAGCTGTAAACAAATACAAAAATTACCCTAAAGTATTTTAAATTATGCTATCTCACTTTTCTACATTTTGCAGTTGCTGAAGAAAATAAGTTACATCGTGTGGCAATCTTGTTATCTAATCTCACCATCTCATTTAAGATCTAGCAGCAACAATTCAGCAAACCAGCTACAATCACAAAGCTTCAAGGTTTTCAGTTAAGTAACAGGGTGCAAAGGGGAGCAACAGGGTGCAAAGGGGAGCAACAGGGTGCAAAGGGGAGCAACAGGGTGCAAAGGGGAGCAACAGGGTGCAAAGGGGAGCAACAGGGTGCAAAGGGGAGCAACAGGGTGCAAAGGGGAGCAACAGGGTGCAAAGGGGAGCAACAGGGTGCAAAGGGGAGCAACAGGGTGCAAAGGGGAGCAACAGGGTGCAAAGGGGAGCAACAGGGTGCAAAGGGGAGCAACAGGGTGCAAAGGGGAGCAACAGGGTGCAAAGGGGAGCAACAGGGTGCAAAGGGGAGCAACAGGGTGCAAAGGGGAGCAACAGGGTGCAAAGGGGAGCAACAGGGTGCAAAGGGGAGCAACAGGGTGCAAAGGGGAGCAACAGGGTGCAAAGGGGAGCAACAGGGTGCAAAGGGGAGCAACAGGGTGCAAAGGGGAGCAACAGGGTGCAAAGGGGAGCAACAGGGTGCAAAGGGGAGCAACAGGGTGCAAAGGGGAGCAACAGGGTGCAAAGGGGAGCAACAGGGTGCAAAGGGGAGCAACAGGGTGCAAAGGGGAGCAACAGGGTGCAAAGGGGAGCAACAGGGTGCAAAGGGGAGCAACAGGGTGCAAAGGGGAGCAACAGGGTGCAAAGGGGAGCAACAGGGTGCAAAGGGGAGCAACAGGGTGCAAAGGGGAGCAACAGGGTGCAAAGGGGAGCAACAGGGTGCAAAGGGGAGCAACAGGGTGCAAAGGGGAGCAACAGGGTGCAAAGGGGAGCAACAGGGTGCAAAGGGGAGCAACAGGGTGCAAAGGGGAGCAACAGGGTGCAAAGGGGAGCAACAGGGTGCAAAGGGGAGCAACAGGGTGCAAAGGGGAGCAACAGGGTGCAAAGGGGAGCAACAGGGTGCAAAGGGGAGCAACAGGGTGCAAAGGGGAGCAACAGGGTGCAAAGGGGAGCAACAGGGTGCAAAGGGGAGCAACAGGGTGCAAAGGGGAGCAACAGGGTGCAAAGGGGAGCAACAGGGTGCAAAGGGGAGCAACAGGGTGCAAAGGGGAGCAACAGGGTGCAAAGGGGAGCAACAGGGTGCAAAGGGGAGCAACAGGGTGCAAAGGGGAGCAACAGGGTGCAAAGGGGAGCAACAGGGTGCAAAGGGGAGCAACAGGGTGCAAAGGGGAGCAACAGGGTGCAAAGGGGAGCAACAGGGTGCAAAGGGGAGCAACAGGGTGCAAAGGGGAGCAACAGGGTGCAAAGGGGAGCAACAGGGTGCAAAGGGGAGCAACAGGGTGCAAAGGGGAGCAACAGGGTGCAAAGGGGAGCAACAGGGTGCAAAGGGGAGCAACAGGGTGCAAAGGGGAGCAACAGGGTGCAAAGGGGAGCAACAGGGTGCAAAGGGGAGCAACAGGGTGCAAAGGGGAGCAACAGGGTGCAAAGGGGAGCAACAGGGTGCAAAGGGGAGCAACAGGGTGCAAAGGGGAGCAACAGGGTGCAAAGGGGAGCAACAGGGTGCAAAGGGGAGCAACAGGGTGCAAAGGGGAGCAACAGGGTGCAAAGGGGAGCAACAGGGTGCAAAGGGGAGCAACAGGGTGCAAAGGGGAGCAACAGGGTGCAAAGGGGAGCAACAGGGTGCAAAGGGGAGCAACAGGGTGCAAAGGGGAGCAACAGGGTGCAAAGGGGAGCAACAGGGTGCAAAGGGGGGCAACAGGGTGCAAAGGGGGGCAACAGGGTGCAAAGGGGGGCAACAGGGTGCAAAGGGGGGCAACAGGGTGCAAAGGGGGGCAACAGGGTGCAAAGGGGGGCAACAGGGTGCAAAGGGGGGCAACAGGGTGCAAAGGGGGGCAACAGGGTGCAAAGGGGAGCAACAGGGTGCAAAGGGGAGCAACAGGGTGCAAAGGGGAGCAACAGGGTGCAAAGGGGAGCAACAGGGTGCAAAGGGGAGCAACAGGGTGCAAAGGGGAGCAACAGGGTGCAAAGGGGAGCAACAGGGTGCAAAGGGGAGCAACAGGGTGCAAAGGGGAGCAACAGGGTGCAAAGGGGAGCAACAGGGTGCAAAGGGGAGCAACAGGGTGCAAAGGGGAGCAACAGGGTGCAAAGGGGAGCAACAGGGTGCAAAGGGGAGCAACAGGGTGCAAAGGGGAGCAACAGGGTGCAAAGGGGGGCAACAGGGTGCAAAGGGGGGCAACAGGGTGCAAAGGGGGGCAACAGGGTGCAAAGGGGGGCAACAGGGTGCAAAGGGGGGCAACAGGGTGCAAAGGGGGGCAACAGGGTGCAAAGGGGGGCAACAGGGTGCAAAGGGGGGCAACAGGGTGCAAAGGGGAGCAACAGGGTGCAAAGGGGAGCAACAGGGTGCAAAGGGGAGCAACAGGGTGCAAAGGGGAGCAACAGGGTGCAAAGGGGAGCAACAGGGTGCAAAGGGGAGCAACAGGGTGCAAAGGGGAGCAACAGGGTGCAAAGGGGAGCAACAGGGTGCAAAGGGGAGCAACAGGGTGCAAAGGGGAGCAACAGGGTGCAAAGGGGAGCAACAGGGTGCAAAGGGGAGCAACAGGGTGCAAAGGGGAGCAACAGGGTGCAAAGGGGAGCAACAGGGTGCAAAGGGGAGCAACAGGGTGCAAAGGGGAGCAACAGGGTGCAAAGGGGAGCAACAGGGTGCAAAGGGGAGCAACAGGGTGCAAAGGGGAGCAACAGGGTGCAAAGGGGAGCAACAGGGTGCAAAGGGGAGCAACAGGGTGCAAAGGGGAGCAACAGGGTGCAAAGGGGAGCAACAGGGTGCAAAGGGGGGCAACAGGGTGCAAAGGGGGGCAACAGGGTGCAAAGGGGGGCAACAGGGTGCAAAGGGGGGCAACAGGGTGCAAAGGGGGGCAACAGGGTGCAAAGGGGGGCAACAGGGTGCAAAGGGGGGCAACAGGGTGCAAAGGGGGGCAACAGGGTGCAAAGGGGGGCAACAGGGTGCAAAGGGGGGCAACAGGGTGCAAAGGGGGGCAACAGGGTGCAAAGGGGGGCAACAGGGTGCAAAGGGGGGCAACAGGGTGCAAAGGGGGGCAACAGGGTGCAAAGGGGGGCAACAGGGTGCAAAGGGGGGCAACAGGGTGCAAAGGGGGGCAACAGGGTGCAAAGGGGGGCAACAGGGTGCAAAGGGGGGCAACAGGGTGCAAAGGGGGGCAACAGGGTGCAAAGGGGGGCAACAGGGTGCAAAGGGGGGCAACAGGGTGCAAAGGGGGGCAACAGGGTGCAAAGGGGGGCAACAGGGTACAAAGGGGGGCAACAGGGTACAAAGGGGGGCAACAGGGTACAAAGGGGGGCAACAGGGTACAAAGGGGGGCAACAGGGTACAAAGGGGGGCAACAGGGTACAAAGGGGGGCAACAGGGTACAAAGGGGGGCAACAGGGTACAAAGGGGAGCAACAGGGTACAAAGGGGAGCAACAGGGTACAAAGGGGAGCAACAGGGTACAAAGGGGAGCAACAGGGTACAAAGGGGGGCAACAGGGTACAAAGGGGGGCAACAGGGTACAAAGGGGGGCAACAGGGTACAAAGGGGGGCAACAGGGTACAAAGGGGGGCAACAGGGTACAAAGGGGGGCAACAGGGTACAAAGGGGGGCAACAGGGTACAAAGGGGAGCAACAGGGTACAAAGGGGAGCAACAGGGTACAAAGGGGAGCAACAGGGTACAAAGGGGAGCAACAGGGTACAAAGGGGAGCAACAGGGTACAAAGGGGAGCAACAGGGTACAAAGGGGAGCAACAGGGTACAAAGGGGAGCAACAGGGTACAAAGGGGAGCAACAGGGTACAAAGGGGAGCAACAGGGTACAAAGGGGAGCAACAGGGTACAAAGGGGAGCAACAGGGTACAAAGGGGAGCAACAGGGTACAAAGGGGAGCAACAGGGTACAAAGGGGAGCAACAGGGTACAAAGGGAGGCAACAGGGTACAAAGGGAGGCAACAGGGTACAAAGGGGAGCAACAGGGTACAAAGGGGAGCAACAGGGTACAAAGGGGAGCAACAGGGTACAAAGGGGAGCAACAGGGTACAAAGGGGAGCAACAGGGTACAAAGGGGAGCAACAGGGTACAAAGGGGAGCAACAGGGTACAAAGGGGAGCAACAGGGTACAAAGGGGAGCAACAGGGTACAAAGGGGAGCAACAGGGTACAAAGGGGAGCAACAGGGTACAAAGGGGAGCAACAGGGTACAAAGGGGAGCAACAGGGTACAAAGGGGAGCAACAGGGTACAAAGGGGAGCAACAGGGTACAAAGGGGAGCAACAGGGTACAAAGGGGAGCAACAGGGTACAAAGGGGAGCAACAGGGTACAAAGGGGAGCAACAGGGTACAAAGGGGAGCAACAGGGTACAAAGGGGAGCAACAGGGTACAAAGGGGAGTAACAGGGTACAAAGGGGAGTAACAGGGTACAAAGGGGAGTAACAGGGTACAAAGGGGAGTAACAGGGTACAAAGGGGAGTAACAGGGTACAAAGGGGAGTAACAGGGTACAAAGGGGAGTAACAGGGTACAAAGGGGAGTAACAGGGTACAAAGGGGAGTAACAGGGTACAAAGGGGAGTAACAGGGTACAAAGGGGAGTAACAGGGTACAAAGGGGAGTAACAGGGTACAAAGGGGAGTAACAGGGTACAAAGGGGAGTAACAGGGTACAAAGGGGAGTAACAGGGTACAAAGGGGAGTAACAGGGTACAAAGGGGAGTAACAGGGTACAAAGGGGAGTAACAGGGTACAAAGTGGAGTAACAGGGTACAAAGGGGAGTAACAGGGTACAAAGGGGAGTAACAGGGTACAAAGGGGAGTAACAGGGTACAAAGGGGAGTAACAGGGTACAAAGGGGAGTAACAGGGTACAAAGGGGAGTAACAGGGTACAAAGGGGAGTAACAGGGTACAAAGGGGAGTAACAGGGTACAAAGGGGAGTAACAGGGTACAAAGGGGAGTAACAGGGTACAAAGGGGAGTAACAGGGTACAAATGGAAGTAACAGGGTACAAAGGGGAGTAACAGGGTACAAAGGGGAGTAACAGGGTACAAAGGGGAGTAACAGGGTACAAAGGGGAGTAACAGGGTACAAAGGGGAGTAACAGGGTACAAAGGGGAGTAACAGGGTACAAATGGGAGTATTAGAGTACAAATGGGAGTATTAGAGTACAAATGGGAGTATTAGAGTACAAATGGGAGTATTAGAGTACAAATGGGAGTATTAGAGTACAAATGTGGCATGCTTGTTAAAAGGGAAAGCAATTTTTATTAAAACCAAAAGACAATTTTTTTCCATGCCAAAAAGAAATGAATTCCATGGAGGTTGAAATGAAGTTGCAACGTTTGAAGTTCATTTGGTTTGAAAATGTAATTTAACTGCCAAATAAAAGCAAACTTGTAATATCTATTTCATGGTAAGCCTCTGGAACATTGAAAATGTATTCACAAAATGAAACAATATTTTATACCAGAAATTCATTATATGCAGGTCAGAAATAAGTCAGAATGAAGTGTGATAGAAAAGACAATTTTTGGTGTTTTTCCTGATAATGTTGCTAAGATAGTCTCCAGAGGAAAAAAGGATCAGATTGGAAAATAAACATGAAAGGACAATAGTAAGAGGGATGTTGGCAGAAGGAAAATTCAAGGCCCCACACAAAATGATTTTTAAAAAAGTATTGGAAACTTAATTGGATATAAAAAATGGCTAAAAAAGACATATCCCCCCACTCCCAGATAATAAATACCACAATAAAACAACAGTACTGTGATGGAATATTTGTAGATGTATTTGGAAGATAAATTAGTAAAATTAGAATAGGTTACATACATACACACTTTAAAACAGATCTTATTTGAAATACTGAAGAATTCATATTCAGTAACTTTAAAGAAACTATGGAGAATGCTGTGCACACTTCACAAGTAGGTGCTAATTGAAATGACGTCATTAAAGCAACAAGCAGGAGACACTCTGGCTGTTGAAAGCTCTTTGCAAGGGTTTTGACAAAGTGCACAGATAGGTCACTCCTGGGTTTTTGTTTACCTAAAGACAACAGCTTGACCAAGAAGACTAACTCCTATTGTTTGCTGGAGAAGGTCAGGGGTTTTGCAAATGAGAGAGTCACATGGGCTTTTTGGCAGTTGAGAGAGCGAGAGACCGAGAGAGCGAGAGAACCTGATGGGGCAACTTTCATCAGCAAGACAATGGGGTGACTAATGGTGGTACCTCAGTTGTGGAAATCCTGGAACAACAAATTTCTCTCTTCAAACCTACAAAGAACCTTCCTGAGCGGTAAACATTTACCTTTCGAGCACCAAAGCCTGGTGAACTTTAGTTTAAGTAACTATTTGCCTTTGTGAATGTCTATTGCTGCTGGGTATTGGGGTCCTTTGGCCTCGTAATAGTACTTACATAATTTAACAGACCCTCCAAAGATAGATCCTTTATCAAATGCATCTTTCCAGGTGAAAGTTAAACAAAGCTGTAAAAAAATTAAATTATATTGTTAGGTTTCTTGCATTATATTAAAAAACATAAACATCTTTGCATGCACCAAGTAGATGGTCTTAACACAGAACAAATGCTGGAAATATGCAGGCAAGGCAGGATTTGTGGCAAGAGAAAAAGTCAACATCTAAACCTTTTCATTCGAAGTTGTCATTTATCTGAAGCATTCCATAAATGCCGCTATCCTTCAAAATTTTCAGAATTTGTGTGTCAGATTCCCAATATTTGCTTTTGTTTTTTTTCTCCATACACGTATTACCAGTAAGTTACTAGATTCAATCTGGATTGGATACTCTCATGTATTTGCCGAGGGTGGAATTAACTGTGAAAAATGTTAGCTAAATGAACTGCATTCAATGTCATCACGCGTCTTCGGGTTAAAATCCTCCATGTGGCTCAAGACCAATGATTTTTGTTACGACGTTACTGGGTGAAATCTGACTTTTTTGCAATATCAAATTCAATTTGACATTAAATTATAATGAATTGTGTTATCTGCAGGATGTTTAATGCAAATGTTTATACAATTTTTTTGTCTTATGATAAATTAATGAAAAGTATTTATGGCATGCCCACATTTCACTGTTTAATCACAACCTACATCAAATCCATCTAACCTGCCCACCTTGTCCATTTACACAAACCAACATCTCAATTTGAAAATTCTTATTGTATTAAATCCCTTTATCACCTGAACCCATCCCCCGCCCATTCTACTGTACTCAAGGAATCTTGTAAATTTCCCCTCTGTGTCAATGATCCCTGGCCTTTACTTCTGAACCTCCAACTTGCTCTCTTTCTCAGAGAAAATGAAACATTTTTGACAATCCTGTCACTTATGCTTCCTTCAAAAATAAACTGCAACTTGAGGCCCACTGTGCTCTGATTATCCTCTTCTGTCAATATCCGAGGATGATGAGCAGGCAACCTTCAGGAGTGAATCCAAAGAAAGCATCCTGTACCCAGCCGAGTACAGAAAAGTTGTGTGGACCAACTTATCAATATAGTCATGGTTATCTTCAACATCTCACTCTGGTTGGGCATGGTCCCATCTGTTTCAAACGGGCTTTGATCATACCTGTGCCCAAAAAGAGTTTTGCAACCTGCCTAAATGATTACTGACAAGTGACACTCACATCCACAGCAATGAATTGTTTTGAGAGGCTGGGATTGAAGCACTTCAGCTCCTGTTTGAGCGATGATGTGGATCCGTTCCAACTTTCCTACTATAGCAAAAAGACAGATGCTGTGTGCTGAACCTGAGGTGATTAGGGAACTACTTTAAGAAGTAATGATCATAATTAAATTTCAAATTTGAAAAGGAGAAGCTGTTAGCAGCTGTATCAATATTTCAGTGGAACAAAGGAAGTTACAGTGGTATGAGAGAAGAACAGGCCCAAATGGGAGGTCACGTGATGTGGGGAGAGCAAGAGGAGGTAGATTCCGAGAGCTCCCAGGATTTTTTAATTACAATCAAGGTCAAAACCTCAACTGACCGTCCAAAACAGGACGCAAGAAGAATTTTTTTTAAACGCCACATGACAAAAAAAGCAAGTCTGCAAGCAAGAGTGTGAAAGAATCACCACCGAGGTGAGAGGGCAAGCCTGGAATGCGTCATGGTGAGGATAATGGCAGGGCCACCTCAGGGCCCGAAATGGGAACCACAGCTCCAAAGGAGGAGCTCGCCAGACAGGGAGAACAGGTCCTGGACGAATCCAGCATCAATGCCCAGCAGGTACGGTGGGAAATCCCTCTGGAAGCCCCTGGAGAGAAGGAAAGGGCTGGGCCCTGCCTCCCACAGCAGGATTGCAAAGTTGGGTGCGCTCAGGGCGACTGCGAGGCCCGAGGTGAGGTCGACGTCAGGAGCAGGGCAGCAGCGGCAATCCCCGTGGGGAACAGACTTGTCCGACAAAAGAGGAAACTGTAAGAAACCGGCGTTGCTGCCGGCACTAAGGGAGAGAGTGAAACTTACCTCTGCCTTGGCAGCAGGACAAGAGTGAAACTGCAAGTCTCAGCGAGAGTCCCAACAGCAAGCGACTTCAGAGGAAGCAGAGGAGCCTGTGAGTCCAGAACTGGATCAGAGGAGGCTGGGAGCTCCAGCTGTAGTGGAGGGGTCCAGCAGTCTGGAGGAGGAAGAGTCCAATGGCCAGGGGAGACCCTGTGAAGCTATGAGCCCCAGGGGAAAAGGACTGTTAAGGAAAAGTAAGCAGGGTGGCTCAGAGCCCTCCCTGCAGGATGTAATTAACAAGCTAGGGCAGATGGATGACAGACTCTTCCTAGCTGTGGACAAAAGTGCCCAGGACATGGGGGGAAAACTGGACAGGGTCCAGAGCACCCTATCTGGGTTAATGGGCAGGGTGACAGAGGCAGAAGAAAGAATAAATAAGAATGAAGATGATATCCATATTATGTCCAATAAAATGGAAAAGTTAACAAATGAAAGGGAGAGCATCTGGAAGAAGCTGGATGCCCTCGAGAATTATAGGAGGAGGAACAATATTAAAATAGTCGGGCTAAGGGAGAGGGTGGAAGGTCAGAACCCAGTGTGCTTCTTTCAAACCTGGATCCCTGAGGTCTTGGGTAAAGAGATACTGGGTGAAAGCTTCGAGGTGGAAAGAGCAGGTCCCTCTTCCCCAAACCTGGTCCCAGACAAAGGCCGCGCTCTGTTCTGGTGAGGCTGTTGCGGAACTAGGACAGGGAGAAAAATATTAGGAGCCGCAGCGATCGGGGCAAAGAGAAGGGGATCCACTCTAGAGTTAGAGGGGAACAAAATTGTTTTCTACCCAGATATTAGCTCGGCACTCCTGAAGGCCAGGAAAGCATTTGAACCAGCTAAGAGAATGATCAAGCAGAAGAAATGTGAATGTGTTTTGTGTTTTGAGGTACCCAGCCACCCTGAAAATATCATTGCCAGAAGGAGCAAAGAATTTTTTTTTTCAGATCCAGAAAAAGCCCAAGAATATGCCGCAGGCTTACCCACGTTGGGGAGCATGACGGGAATGCAAAGTCTGGTCAGGGACTAAATGTGGTAGTTTAAATGAGTAACAAATTTGACCCGTAGGGGGATATAGACATGCCTTGGACTATAATAACATGGTATTTTTTTATGTTGTATAAATACAGAAGTTGAGAAGAGGTTAGACCGATTAAATGAAAAGTTGTAATAGTTTTTCCTGGTGAGCTCAGGAGTTGGGGAAAGGAGTTGATGGGTGCCGGTGGCACAATCTGTTGTACAAGGGGTTTGTTGGTAATCAATGAAGGTTATCAACAAAATAGAGGGGGGGGGAGGGAGGTAGTATGGGATTAAGGAGAAGTATGACTGTGAATCTCTTTTGCATTTGGTTTCATGTTGTTTTCCTCAGTTATTTGAATTATTGTCTTTGTCTTTGTCTCCCCCTTGTTTCTTTTCTTACTCTCGCAGCTCGGTGGAATGGACCAAAGGTCGGATGGCAAGAGATTGGGGGTGCATTGGGGTGGGGGGGGTCATAGTGAAGGAGGGGGTACCTTGGGAAGAACATGGGGATAATGACTAAGAGCATAAATGTAGTCTCTTTTAATGTTAATGGCTTAAACAGTCGGGTGAAACGGAAAAAGGTCTTGGCACACATTAAAAAAATGGGGGTGGATTTGACCTTTCTTCAAGAGACACGCTTAACTGAGCGGAAACATCAAAAATTAAAAAGAGAATGTGTGGGCCAGGTTATATCCGCTTTGTTTGGCTGAAAAGCAAGGGGAGTGGCACTTTCAGTAAGGAAAAGTGTTCCAGTGCAGGTGCAGAGGGTGATTGCAGACAAAATGGGTAGATTCCTAATGGTGCACTGTCAAATATACTCAGAGTCCTGGATCCTAGTCAATGTGTACGCCCGCAATTTTGATGAGAAGAAATTTATTCAGGACGTTTCCCTACGTTTGGCAGAGGGAAGTGAAAATATTTTGATAGGGGGCGACTTTAATTTATGTCTGGATCCTGTATTGGAGAAGTCCACAAAACATATAACTAGCTCTGGAGCCTCGAACGCTACGACTAACTGTATGAGGGAGTTGGATTTAATAGATGTGTGGTGTAGAATGCATCCAAGAGAGAGAGACTACTCATTCTACTCGAAATAACATGACTCCTACTCTAGAATAGATTTCTTTTTGGCTTCAGCCCATTTAGAAGGTAGGATCATGAAAGCCAAGAACAGAGCAAGACTTCTCTCAGACCACTCCCTCCCCCCAACCCAATCTTGACTATAGACATTCCAGATAAGAAGGACACAGCATAGAGGTGGCGTCTTAACACCTTGCTATTGAAAAAGCCGGAGTTTTGTAGCTTTATAAGATCTCAAATAACTCAGTTTTGTGAGGACAACTGCCCCTCTACTCCAGATCAATTTCTTCTATGGGACACCCTCAAGGTGTACTTGAGGGGTCAGATAATTGGGTGTACAAAGGTGGTCAAGAAAAATTATATGAGGGAAGAGGAGTAATTGGAAAAGGACATTACCCAATTAGAGAAGGATTTTCAGGAATTAGACCTAGAGGACCATTACAGAGCTCTCACAAACAAGAAATTGGAATATAATACACTTCAGACGTATAGTATGGAAAAGGATATTATGAGGTTGAGACAAAAATTGTAATTGGGGGAGAGAGCACATAAGGTACTCGCTTGGCAGTTGAGGGCAGAACAAGCCTCTAGAACAATTAATGCAATACAAACGGGGAATGGCCAGGTCTCGTACAATCCAAATGAAATTAATGAGACCAGGGAATTTTATGAAGGATTACATAAATCTGAACTGTCTGGGAACCTCAATCAAGAGGACGAGTTCCTGGCCAGATTAGATCTCCCCTGCCTGAACTCAGAGGATCAGGCAGACTTAGATCTTCCTTTAACTGAGGAAGAAATGGGTAAATCATTGAATACGCTGAGGTCATAGACCAGGCTAGGGAAACAAGTTCCCTGCGATAATTTTTTAGTGGCAATTGTTACGACGATTTTGGAGAAGGGGAAGGATCCACTTATACCCTTTTCCTAAAGGCCAATCTCTCTGCTGAATACCTATTGCAAGATCCTAGCCAAAGCCTTGGCAAATAGATTGGCATTACATTTGCTGAAATTGATAAACAAGGATCAGACAGGCTTTATGCAGGGAAGGCAGGCAGCAGGTAATTTTGGTAGATTGCCGAGTGTTATGTATCTGGCACAATCTAGAAGTGAGAAGGGTCTGGCCATCAACTTGGATACAGAAAAGGCCTTCGATAGACTGGAGTGGGAATTTTTATTCAAGGTGCTGGAGAAGGCAGGGTTGGGACCAATTTTTCAAAATTGGATTAGGGTGCTATATCACGCACCCAAGCAAAATTTGTAACCAAAGTCTCTCAGACTTCTCACTTACCAGATCTAGTAGGCAAGGGTGCCCACTCTCACCAGCTCTTTGTGCTGACTATGGAACTGTTGGCAGAAGCCATTCAGCAGGATCTAGACATCAAAGGTTATAGAGTGGGCCAGGTGAAACACAAAATTAACTTGTTCACTGATGACGTACTGACATATTTGATAGACCCTGAGACTTCCTTGCCTAGGCTGCACGAGGTCCTGGAGGACTATTGGGAATTTTCTGGGTATAAGATCAATTGGGATAAGAGCGAGGTGATGCCACTCACTGAGGGTAATTATAATCAATTTCAAGGAATTAGTAGTTTAAAGTCGCTACAGAAGGGGATCAAATACCTAGGAGTTAATATTGATAGTGACTTCAATAATTTATACAAGTTAAATTATGCCGCCCCTTGCTGGGAAGAGTCGAAGAGGACTTGAAGAGCTGGATGCCCCTGCCTATCACTCTGGTAGGCCGGGTCAACTGCATCAAAATTAATGTGTTGTCAAGATTCCAATATCTTTTCCAAACATTGCCTGTGCTGTTGTCCCAGGGTTTCTTCAAACAGTTATCACATGTGGTTAGGAGGTTCCTTTGGAATGGTAAGGTACCAAGGGTCTCTATGGAAAAATTAACATGGGACGATAGTCTAGGCAGATTGAGATTGCCGGACTTCAAAAAATATTATTGGGCGGCTCAGTCACCTCCCTTTTTCAGGGAGGAGATGCACCATCCTAGGCACAAATTGATCTGCACCTGGTGGGCGAGAAGATAGCAGAGAATTTTATTTATAAATGGGACATTAAATTGTTGACGGGGAAGAAGTGCACCCCCATATTAAAACAAGTAATTAGTATCTGGGCCAAAATTAACCAGTATTGAGATACTAAAGTGGGGCTGTCCCCAATAACACCCTTGACTCCGAATAAATTAATACCACCGACAGTGGGTAACAAGATTCTGGTCATCTGGATCCGTCATGGAGTCAGATGTATAGTTACGAGTAATGTCATTTGAACAGCTTAAAAATAAATATGATTTACCGAATAAAACATTCCACTGCTATCTTCAAATAAGGTCTTTTCTACAGGATGTATTAGGTCCAGGTATGGTCCTACCTCGTTGTAATAGCATAGAGGCCCTGATTCGAAGGAGGATTGGTAAGAAATTTATTTCAGCAATGCATTACCTGTTCCAGTTAGAGGGACCCAAACCGGGCCTTCATAGGTCAAGAGAAAGATGGGAGTCGGACTTGGGTATTACAATTGATGAGAGGTGCTGGTCCGACCTGTGCCGGGAAAGTATGACCACAGTTGTTAATGCAAGGTACAGGTTGGTCCAGTATAACTTTTTGCACCAGTTGTTTATAACACAGCAGAAAATCCATAGATCAAAGTCAGAATTCCTGGACAAATGCTTCAGGTGTGGTGTTGCAGCCGGGACCTTTGTACATGCAACCTGGTCGTGTGCCAAGGTGAGGCCCTTTGAGTGGATCTAGGCCAAGTTCTGGAAAAAAGTATAGGTGAACAGTTCCCTCAGGACCCAGAGGTGTTCCTGCTGGGGAATATAATGGACATAAGGCTTACAATGAAGTTGTCCAAATTTCAAATCCAATTTGTGTTAATCGCATTGGCAGTGGCCAGGAACTGGATTGCGGTGACCTGGAAGTCCAACACTATTCTTAGTATCGAGCGATGGAACAAGGAAATAAGGTTGCGTTCCCCTGGAGAAAATAACTTACAATCTGAGAAACAAGTACAGCACCTTTCGGAAGATTTGGCAGCCATACATAAGTGCACGGAAGTGATTGTTCTACCATTCCCTGCTGTGGCTCCCTCTCTCCCGCACTGATCCCGATCTAGGAAAGTCAAGAATGAGCACGGACCCAGAAGCCGTCCATTGAGCCGTGATAGTCCCTGTTTCTTTTCTCCTTTCTTTTTATTATTTGTATTCTTATTTATTTCCTTAATGTTGGTGTTTGTTATTGTTATCGACATTGGAGTATGAATGAATTGTTTAGTTTTATAGGTGGGGGAAGGGGAGTGGACAATGACGCAGGCTTGTATATATATGTATAGTCATAGAGAAAAGGAATATATGTACATGTATAGGAGATTGTGAACATATGACTGCAAGCCTGTATGAAAAATTATAAATAAAATATTTTTTTAAAAAGTCCCAAATTAACTGGAAAAGTAAGCTGGATGGAGGGAGCAGAATTGATGATATTTCAACAAAAAAAAATAAGGAAAGTGCATGACAGATATATTCCACAAAAAAAATTTTGAATAAAAAAACAGCACAAATGTGAACAAGAGAGGTTAAGGTTAAAATAAAAGCCAGAAGGAGGGCATACAAGGAAGCAAAAATTAGTGGGAAAACAGAGGACTGGGAAGCTTTTAAACACTTTCAAAAATAAACTAAGAAAGGCATTAGGAAAGAAAAGATGAAGGAAGTTGGAAAATAATATAAAAAGATACTCAGAATTTGTTTTTAATCGATGAAGAGTAAAAAAAACACCGGGAAATACAGGACCAATTGAAAATGATGCTGGAGAAATTATAATGGGTAACAAAGAGATGGCAGAGAAACTAAGTGAGTATTTTGCATCAGTCTTCAGTGTGAAGACATTAGCAATATACCTGATAATCAGAGGTCTTAGGGAATAGAATCAAGTATAGTCAAGATTACTAGGGAGTAAGTGCTCGGTAAGCTCAATGGATGAAAGATAGATAAGTCTCTTCTGAAGGAGGTGGCTTTAGGGATTGCGGAGGCATTGGAAATAATTTTCCAGGTATTAATAGACTCTGGCTTAGTTCCAGAGGACTCGAAGGCTGCAAATATAGTTCTGCTGTTTTTGAAGGCTGGGAGGCAGAATTAAAAAAAATACAGATCAATTAGTCTGACATCAGTAGTTGGAAATTTATCAGAGTTGATCCTCAAGGACAAGGTTATGAAATACCTCAAGGTACATGACGTAATAGGTCCAAACCAGCATGGTTTAATGAAGGGAAGATCCTGCCTGACCAACCTACTGGAATTTTGTTGAGGTAATCTCAAGTAGGATCAACAAAGGAGAGGCTGTGGACATTGTGTATTTGTATTTTCAAAAGGCCTTCGATTAGGTGCCGCATAAAAGGCTGCTTAATAGGATGAGAGTCCATTGAATTACAGGGAAGATCTTAGATTGAGTGAGCACTGACTGATAAACAGAAGGCAAAGGGTGGGAATAAAAGAATCCTGTTCTGTTGGTTGCCCTTTACTAATGGTATTGGCAGGGGTCGGTGCTAGGGCCACTTCATTTTACAATGTGTAACAATGATTTAGATAATGGATTAAATAGTTTTGTGGCTAAGTTTGCAGATGACACCAATATGGGTGGACGAGCAGGAAATTGTTGAAGAAACTGCAAGGTTGCAGAGAGACTTGGACAGTTTAGGAGAGTGGGCAAGAAATGGCAGATAAGATACAATGTTGTGAAATTATGGTTGTACATTTTGTAAGAAATAAACAGGCAAATTAATATTTCTATGGGAGAAGATTCAAAATTTGGAAGTGCAAAGGGACTTGGGGGATCATCATTGAGGATAACCTAAAGGTTAACCACGAAGTTGAATGGGCAGTAAAGAAAGTGAATGCTATGTTGGCATTCATTTCAAGAGGAATAATGACCAAGAGTAAGGTGGTGTTGATGAAGCTATGGGGCACTGATGAGACCTCATTTGGAGTACTGTGTGCAGTTCTGGACCCTTCATCTTCGAAGGGATGTTGGAGAGAGTTCAGACAAGATTTATGATGATGATTCCTGGAATGTAAGGGCTACCATATATGAGGAGTGTTTATCAGCTCTTAAACTGTATTCATTGAAGTATGAAGAATGAGAGGGGAGCTCATAAACATTTAGAATGATGAAAGGATTGGAGAGAGTAGATGTGAATAAGATGTTTCCCTTGGTGGGTGAGTGCAGGACAAGAGAGCACAGTCTTGGAATTCGAGGGTACCCATTTAAAACAGAGAGGAGGAGAAATTTCTTTTGCCAGAGGGTCGTGGATTTGTGGAATTTGTTGCCACAAACAGCTATGGAGGCCCGATCATTGGTTGAGATTGATAGGTTTTTAATTAGTCGGTATCAAGGGATATGGGGAAAAGGCCAGAAATTGGAACTAGATGCGAGATTGGTTTTAGCTCATGATGTGCCAGAGTAGACTTGATGGGCTGAATGGCCTACTTCTGTTCCTTTATCTTGTGAGATGCCATCTCACTGGTTCTACATAAAGTCCTGGAACACCAAGATAGCAAAGACACATACATCAGAATGCTCTTTATCATCTATTATTCAGCATTCAACACCAACCATCCCCTCAAAGCTGATTAGTAAACTCCAAGACCAAGGCATCAATAACCCAATGTGGAACTGGATCCCAATCATAGTAAGAACAAGTTCTCCACTATTTCCATCAGTACCACAGGGCTGCATTCTTAGCTTCCTGCTTTACACCTATGATTCTGAGGCTCAACACGACAATGCCTACAAATTTGCTGACAATGCAAGGATGGAAATTGAAAACTTGGCTGAATGGTGCACTAACAATAACCATGCACTCAATTTCATCATAAGCATGGAGCTGACTGTGTACTTGGGAGGGAAAACCAGAGGTGTACAATCCGGTGATCATTGGACAATCAGAGGAGAGCATAAACAAATTTAAATTCTCGTGAGTTACCATTTCAGAGTGTTTCCTGGATAGCCTAAAACATCACCTAATAGGCTGAATATGGCTGAGATGTCTCAGGATTGGTCAGTACTTGCAGGGGAGACCACTTAGGAACATCAGGTGCTGAAAGTTTCCAAGAGCAGCACTAGACAAAGTGGTGACTTTCTAACTGCCTTACAATAGCCAAAAGTTAAATAATTTTATCTATGTTACATTCTAAATTCATGACAATAATGGAACCTTTACCAACACATGAATGTCATTGTGAAGAGAGCACATCAGTGCCTGTATTTTCTCACAAATTTGTGGAGGTTTGATGTACAATTGAAAACCTTGGCAGGCTTCTACAGATGTATAGTAGAAAGTGCGCTGACTGGCGTTATTACAGCCTTGTAGTGGGGAACCAATACCTGAGGGGAAAGCCCTGTAAAAAGTAGAGAAAAGAGCCCCAGGATATAACATGAAAAACTCTCCCCAACATCAAGAAAATCTACATGGAAGTAATGAACCAGATTGAAGAAACACAAAACATGCCAGATTCATGCAGAACAGCAATAATTACAGTAATACCAAAGACGGGGAAAGATCCACTAACACCAGCATCGTATTGACCAATATCTCTACTCAACACAGATTATAAGATAATAGCTAAACTATTAGCAAACAGATTGGCCGACTGTGTACCAAAAATAGTAAAACTAAATCAAACGGGATTTATTAAAAGACAAACAATGGACAATATCTGTAAGTTCATTAACTTAATCCATGCAGTACAAGGAAAAGAGACGCCAAGTGGCAGTTGCCTTAGATGCAGAAAAAGCCTTTGACAGAGTAGAATGGAATTATTTATTCGAAGTACAACAGAGGTTCAATCTACCAGAGAAATACATTAATTGGATTAAAGCATTATATAAGGGACCATCGGCAAAGGTGACAGTAAATGGATATATATCAAACCAATTTAAATTAAGCAGGTCAACTAGGCAGGGATGTCCACTATCTCCCTCACTGTTCGCGTTACCTATAGAACCATTGGTAGAACTGATAAGAACAGAAAATAAAATAAGAGGGATAAAAAAAGAGAAGGAAATAAAAATCAGTCTATTTGCAGATGACATCATAGTATACTTAACAGAACCAGAATTATCAATAAAAGAATTACATAAGAAATTGAAGGAATATGGAGAAATATCGGGGTACAAGATCAACGCAAATAAAAGTGAAGCGATGCCAATGAATAATGCGGATTTCACAAAGTTTAAGAAATAATCACCATTTAAATGGCAAACACAAGCAATCCGATACCTACTTATTCAACTAGATAATAATCTAGGTCATCTATACAAATTAAACTATCAGCCATTAATGAAGAAATTACAAGATGACTTAGAACATTGGAGGGATTTACCACTAACACTGATAGGAAGGGTAAATTGCATTAAAATGAATATCTTCCCAAGGATACAATACCTATTTCAATCATTACCAATTCACCTAACAGAGAAATTCTTCAAGGAGCTAAAGAAAATAATAAGGAAATTCTTATGGAAAGGGGGGGGGGGGGGGGAACCGAGGATAGCGCTAGATAAATTAACAGAATGGTACAAACAAGGGGTCTTACAGCTACCAAACTTTAAGAATTATTACAGAGCAGCACAATTAAGATACCTATCAGATTTTTATCAAACAAGGGAAAAACCAGATTGGACCAGATTAGAGCTAGATAAAATAGGGGAGAAGGTACCTGAACATATACTATACGTGGGATGAAAAGCTGGTGAAACATGGGAATTCACCAGTACTGCACCATCCGCTCAACATTTGGAAGAAGATTCACGTAGAAAGGAAAAAAAACAAATTACTAACGACCAAAATTAATATTGACGCAAAATCAACTAATCCCCTTCACAATAGATATCCTTTCCTTTAGAGAATAGGAGAGAAAAGGGATCAAAAGAATAGAAAATGGTTTTTAGGGAAATAAATTATTATCTTTTGAACAAATGAAGTGCAAATATGGTATAACTCATGGTACAATGTTTGCATACCACCAACTGAAAACCTACTTGAAGGACAAATGGGAAGCAGGCTGAGGTTACCAGAAGGAAGAAATTTTGAATATATGATTACAGACAATGATAATTAAAATATTTATAAACAACATGTACATCAAACTGCAAGAGAAAGAGAATGAGGAAACAATCTGTAAACCCAAACAAAAATGGGAACAAGATCACAACATAAAGATAAAGAATGAAACATGGGAAAAGCTTTGCTCCGGAACTATGAGAAATACAATAAACACGAGGTTACGCATGCTACAGTATAATTGGTTACACAGACTATACACCATACCCCAAAAGTTAAATAAATGGGACCCAACAGTATCAGACAGATGTTATCACTGTAAGAAGGAAACAGTAACAACCGTACATGCAATTTGGGCATGTGAGAAAGTGGAAAATTTTTGGCAAGATCCAAATCAGGTATTAAATAAAATCGCAAAAAGCAAAATACCAAAAAATCCAGAGATCTTTCCTCTAAGTAATACAAGAAGTAAAGAACTTGGAATCAATTTGGATGGAGTACAAAAAAAGATTTATTATGATAGCCTTAGCTGTAGCAAAAAAATGTATTATGTCAACCTGGAAATTAGAAGATAGCCTGAGAATACAGCAATGGTACATAGAAATGAATAAATGTATTCCATTGGAAAAAATAACATATAATTTAAGAAATAACATCAAAGTATTTGAACAAAGAGGGAGAAAATGACACTGTGTATATTCAAGAGGGAAATGTTTATGAATATTTTGGTCAATATGGTTCATAGTGTGAAAAATTTAAAAAAAGACAATCTACATGGAATGCCACCATCAGAGAGCAGCAGCAGCAATCATCAAAGATCCACACTACCCAGGACATGCTCTGTTTTCACTGCTGCCATCAAGAAAGTGGTAACAAGTGCCTTATACTTCCACCACCAGTTTCAGGAACAGTTGCTATCCTTCAACCATCTGATTCCTAAACAACAAACTCAAAGTCTCATTCAAAGACTAATTCTCTGCACATTATTTATTATTGAATATTTATTTTCTGCAGTGCAGTTTATTTACATTTCTTTGCTTACAATTCTCTTTTCTGTACACGTTTTCTTGAGTACATTTTTTTTTTTACACTACTGACAGTACCAGTAGTCGTTTTGCCTGGCCAACAAGAAAAAGAATGACAGGGTTGAATGTCATGTCATGCATGTATTCAATTACATCAAGCTGGGGGTGGGAGGGGAGAATTGAAATCTTTCTGCTCCAACAGCAAAGACCAAGGACCAGTGACTGACCACCAATTTCACACACCACTGGCACACTAATATGTCTGTCCATGATCTCATGTACTGCCACGTGGAGGCCACCCACAATTTGGAGGTACAACTTTTCTTCCATTTCAGCAGTTCTCATCAGACACCATCAATATTGACCTCCAATTTTATATAACCCCCTCCCCTGGTCATTCTTTCCTCTAACTCCCCATCCCTTTCAATCAGAAAGCCATCTTTCTTCATCCTCTGTCCTCTCTCGCTATCACTTCTCATCTCTCTCTACTACCCTCCCATCTGTATCCATCTATTACCTCTTATCTGTTAATTGATGTTCCTCTCCATTCCCCCCCCCCACCCCCTATCTTTTTATCCAGACGTTTATCCAATTTTCAACACTCTTGAGGAAGGGCTCAGGCCTGAAATGTCAAACGATTTGTACTTCCTATCAATGCTGCATGACCTGCTGAATTTTCCCAGCACATTTGTGTGCTGTACTAGACCCCAATGTCTGAGAATTCCCTGTTTTTCTTCCAGACCAGCAGGAAGACATCAACTGCAGTGTAATCAAAATGTCTTCAGGTCTCTATAATTCAATATCCAATAATAGGTAGTTGGCATATTCCCCAAATGGAGAAAAATAATTTTATGAACAGCTTAACAGTCTGCCTATGAAGATGAGGAAGAGTGGACATATTTTTCTAATTGAGTAAAATCATTACCAAGGAGAGATTATGAAGGGGGGCGGGGGAGCAGTGGTGGTGGCAGCTTCTGTATTGAACATACAACACTTTTTCCATCTTGTTGACAGGCTCTTAGATTTGTTTTCAATTTGGAAGATGCGATTAGAAGCAAAGGGAAACAATTCAATATGAGAACAGATGACGCCAATTGCAAGAAATGATGGTGAATGGGGATTGCTTTAGCCTCATTAGACAGAAGAGGGAGAATCTCATGTTGTCTTGATTAGGGTTATAAGTGCAGAAGGAATGGATATTCATTGTTTTTTTTAAAAAAAGCAGAACAACTCAAAGAACACAGCTGAATTACAATAAGTTAAAAAAAATCCAAAACTAAGGAGAAAAATAATAAATGCAATTTGATTACTAACATTGCCAGTGTGAAAATGAAGAACAACTTTGTCAGAAGGCAATACAGTACTTCTTAGAAGAGATTGGACTGGCAGAATTTATTCTCACTGGAGGCATAGAGATCTCAACAGGGTTTATAAAATTATGAAAGGCATATTTAGTCTTTTTCCCCCAGATCAAGTGTTACAGGATATGTTAGAATAGTTAGGAGTAAAATATATGTCTTTAAAATAGATTGTGGGGGTTTAGTTTAGGTAACACTTCACAAAAGACACCTCATTAACAATGCAAGAGCTTTGCTGAAGTGAAACATTGAGTCACCAGTGACTTTGCAGAGACAATGGAACCTCATTGGAAAGAACTTCACAAGGAGGTGCAAAAGGAACCAAGTCCAGCCTCAGATACTGATAAAATCTTTCAAAGATTGGGTTTGGAGCCATGTAAGAAGTCATATGGTTTATATAAGCAGAGAGAGGAAAAACAGGTGATTTTCTCTTTTGGAGAGAGGTCAGAGTAACACTTGAGGCTGCAAAATGGAAAGCTAGCAGGCTTGTTGAAAAAACCCATTTTCAAGACAAGTTGTGAGTTCAGCCTGTTTAAAACCGTTGTTGTCCTTACAAGAGGAAATGGCTGGCTAGAGTGTTTCTCCTGAAATAAGGGAATCAAGAGGAACTCTGTGGTGACCTGGAAGAAGAGGCCATCATTTGCAAAACTCATGATGGGGCAAGTTTGTTCAGCAAGACACTGAAGTGACTGATTGGAGGAAATCAGTTTGTGTGTGTCCAACAAGCAACAAATCTCTCTCTGAAACCAATAAGAACCTTACTGAGCAGTAACCATTTAACTTTAACCACCAGAGCCTGGTGAAGATTCATAAATGTTAAATTCTATGCTCAGTACAAGAATTGCCTGATACCAGTGAACTTGGAGAAATGAAAAATGAATGATTGGACTGTGAAACAAAGAACTTTTCCGAACACATACACATTACATACACGTGCACTGAGAATTAGAAGGGGGTTAAGTTAATCATAAGTTAAAGTTTGATCTTGTTTTGATGTTTAAAGATAATTAAAAGCAACTTTTGTTTAAGTAAGCATTGTCTTGGTCAATTTTTATTGCTGCTTGGTTTTGGAAAGAACTTCACAAGGAGGTGCAAATGGAACCAAGTCCAGACTGATACTGATAGTATCTATCAAAGATTTGGTTTGGAGCTCTGTAAGAAGTCATATGGGCTCATAACACAAGTGTGTCTTGAATTAAACAGCACTGGACGACGGTGAGAGAGGTGAAATTTGAAGGGGACCTGGGGTGACCTTTCCACCCTCCCTCCCGCAGATGGTAGTGGTTATTTTGAATGAGCTGCAAGAGATACAATAACCATCTAGAGAAGGCACAAAGGAATAAGGGTCTAAGGCAAGAAAATTGGATTGTTGCAGATAGGCTTTAGACTAGCAAGGACAAGGTTGGCCCAAGGATACTGCTGTTTCTGCATTCAATGATCCTACGGTTCAAGTGACATACAAAATTTTAACTACGTGAAGTGGTCATGGTGACCAGTGCAGATGTCTGAAGGGGAAGCTGGTAAATATAAGCGCAAATTGAGAATGAGATATATCCCCATGTTTAAAAACATTTTGTAATCCCTCAGATTGAATTTGTTATTTATAAATAATTGTACAAATTTCCATGATCCACAACAATGTTCTTCCCACATCAAAAATGATAAAGGATTGCTTTATTAGATAAAGAAGCTGCCACCCAAGAGAAAAGCAGAATCAAATCCATCAGTGTGTCTTTATGAAACAACATGCTGTCGTCTTCATAGAGTTGATCAGGGTGCCCTTCACCATGACTAAAGTTCAACGTACACAAACTTTCCACAACTAAGCAGGAACTTCAAGAGGGGAACATCTGAAACGCACTCAAAACAGTACAGTTCACCAAGTTCATGCAATCAGATTTTGTTTTATTCTTCTCTTTTCTCTTCCCAAGTCGGGCACCTGCCAACCAACTGTCTGTCTCAAATCTCCACCCTTACCTCTTGCTGATTCACTGGCCAATAATGGCATTATGAAGCCAACAATCACATTAGACAATGTTTACAAAATACTAGCCAGAAAAATAAAACAGATTTTGAAGAAAGGGTGCAAATGGTTTTCAAACACAGGAATACAAAAGAGATTATAATGGAGAATGAAGAATTAAACTTAAAAAGTTTCAGGTCCCTTACAACTTTGAAATTGATCAATGTATCAAAATATTTGGAAGGTAATTATAAAACACCAAAAAATTGAAAAGTACGTTTCAAGTATGTGAAGCAATGATTTTGTTTCTTTTTAAACCACAGACCTCATACTGGAGATGATAACAATATCAATGCTTTCAAAACTAAGAATGATTCAGTTGCCTTGTTTCCATCAGATCATATTTGATGGTGATTTATCAACTGATAAATTGTATACTCCTTCACACAAATTTTTGAAGGAGTATACAAAACGATATTACAAAGCAATAAATTACTGATAGCAACTTGCAGATTTCTTCTTTTAACTACATGTATGTATAGTTCCAAAGTTTCAGTTAATTCCATCAGTTAATGAAAATAAAGGCTGGTCATTTCACCTCCCTTAAAAGAAGAAAAGCTGAACAAAAATGCTTTCACGCAGCTAATCAAGATACAAATACTAACCAAGTCATCGAGAACTGCTATTTTTCAATAAACAAGATGGTTAACATTCGAGTTGGTCATTATTACAGGCTATCAGTCCACAATGAATTGGTTTGGCATTGGGTTGAATTGGTACAGGGATGAACAGGACTGGATTAATGTGGAACATTTACTTCTTATGGTGCCAAGAGACTGTAATACCTGATTTTCTGCAAATGGGAACTTGGGTTCAATGGTACACAGTTGATCATAATATCTAAAAAGAAAAACAATCAGTTAGAAAATAGAATTTTATATGATCAGTTACTAGTTTTTTTTGGTGATATTTGATTAACACGTTGAATCAAAGATTCAGAAAATTGTTGTAGCATTACATTTCTGTTTGCATTTAAATAGATTAGATAATGTCTTAGTTGCTGGTGCAATGCCATTAAAGCATTAATATTCTCGATTGCTTCTTGTCCCAAAGTTCTTTCCTTTCCAAAGGCACATTGATCTCTCTTAGAATCCACTCGATCAACCGACCCTCCACTGAGATAAACCAAAAAACTATTGGGCATCCAAAAATGCTATCAACCCTCTCTTAATTGAAAATTAAACCAAATAACAACTTTTTAGGTGCTGCCTGTAAGGAGTTTGTATGCTCTTCCCAAATCTGTGTGAGTTTTCTCCAAGTGCTCTGGTTTCCTCCCACTCTTCAAAATGTGCGGGGGTTGTAGATTAATAGGTGTATTTGGGGGTATGGAATGGCTTGTTACTGTGCTGTGCATTTAAATCAAGGGCATCAATCAAAATATATTCACTTGGAGAATGGTTTGCTGATCTAACCTCAAACGAACTAAAGGTTCAAGGTAACTCACCTTCACATCAAATGAGATAAATTTCAACACAATTTATTATCACGTTTCAAAGCACTGTTCAGCTTCCGATATTTTAATAATTCATTTCTAGTTAGGTTAACATCTTGAATGCCAGTTACTTTGGATCTATTCCAAGAGAGACACTCAAGAGATGATATTCTACTGTTGCTTCCCAGATGACCAGTGTCATACAGAAGTAGAGACCTCTTTCAGCACTTGCAAGCTGTATTTTTTTGTTAAATGCTTTTCACTGGGTTCACTCAGCACCACTCTTTCTAATAACTTTAAAGCCATCACAATGGTTTCTCAATGAATCAACAAGTGTTTGTTTGTTTCTATAGTCCAAACACTCTACAAAGATTTCCTTTAGCCCAAGTCCTGCAGTGGGTGTGAATGTTTTCACCTTTTTCAGATAGTTCAAATGAAAATAAAATCCTTAAACCTATGATATTTTCAATAGAACTCCATTAACCTGGTTTGGCATTTTTTTGTGACTTAAATACTGGATATGTAACAGAATGCTTTTCTTTGATGCTGTCTAAATCTCCTTCACACAAATTCTATTGAAAAGTTTTTAATCATTTAGTTTGTTCAACCAAGAATCTCTTTCTAACTTCCAGTTCATTATTTGATGGCATTACTGGCAAAAATATCATTTCTCATATTTATATTATATATACTCGTGTAAAAGTTGATGTCCATGTAAAACTGCTCCCTATTTTGGCCAAACAAATCTGAAATTTTCCACACATCATGTAAAGTTGACCCTCGTCTCTCACCTCACTCACCCGTAGGCCAGATGTCCCGATGTCCTCAACGTGGATTTCCTACCCTGACCCAGCTGCCCGCAAACTGAAGTTCCCGACGTCTCCAATGACGCAGATACCTTCCTTGGACCCAACCACCCCTGTTCTGGCGTCCACACTTACTCACTTACCAGTTCCCACACCAACCTCAGCTTCCACAAGGCTGACACCTTGAATACCTATGCTGCTAGATCCCATACGCTCATCACCCCCATCATTCCTTGTTCTCCTCCATCTCCACACACCTCTCCCTAATCAACCCCAACTCCCCCTTACTTCCCACCTCCTAACCCTTTGCACTTTTACTTCAATCATGGTGTCTGGTCTTTCAATGGTTACTCATGGTTTTTGTTACTTTGTAGGAAGGATGTTTTGATGCACAAACTCCATGATTACTTAATTCATTGTGCTTCTGATTTGTATTAGTTTAGAAATCATTTGTACTTCTGCTACTAATACAGTAATTTGGATTCTTGTGTGAATTTCAGCCCTCAAAAGTATTATCCATGTAATAGTCCACCCCATGAATTTAATATGAAAAAATAGTCCAGAAAATAAGTTTTACACAAGTTTATATGACTCTTCATGCTTCATTTTGTTTTATCAAAATGAAAACAACTGAATAATTTCATTGTATTCAAACTTTACTTGTTTTCTTTAGCACAATTATAAACTCTTTCTTCAGCAAAACCAGATCTGATAATGAAGAATCTCTCTGTAACACTGGACAAGCCGCAGAAGACGTCCTTTCCACGACAATTAGTAAAATGTTTTTAGTATGCCTTTGCCAATTATTTTGTACCTTTTCTTTTCTCACCAATAAACAGTACACTCACATTCAAGTTTCACAGTAATAACCATATAACAATTTCAGCACAGAAACAGGCCAGTTCAGCCCTTCTGGTCGATGCTGAGTACCTTCTCCCACCTAGTCCCATTGACTTGCAACCAGCCCATAACCTTCCACACCTCTCTCGTCCATATTCCTATCCAACTTTTCCTTAAATATTTAAATTGAGCCTGCAACTACCATTTTGGCCAGAAGCTAATTCCACGCTCACACCACCCTCTGAGTGAAGAAATTCCCCCTCATGTTTCCCCTCAACTTTTCCCTCTTCAATCAATCAATGTCAAACAAATCTCCCCCACTCTCAATGGAAAAACCTATCCACATTTAATCTATCTGCCCCCCTCGTAATTTTAAATACTTTAATCAAATCACTCCTCAATCTTCTACGCTCCAAGGAATAAAGTCATAGCTAGTTTAACCTTTCCTTGTAACTCAAACTCTGAAAACCAGGCAACGTTCTTATAAATCTTCTCTGCACTCTGTCCATTTTGTTGATATCCTTCCTGTAATTTAGCAACCAAAACTGCACACAATAATCCAAATTTGCTCCTACCAATGTTCTATACAACTTCAACATGTCATCCCAACTCCTGTACTCAATACTCTGATTTATGAAGGCCAATATACTAAAAGCTTTCTTCACCATCCTATTTACATGCGACTCCATTTTCAGGCAAATATGTACCAGAATTCCTAAATCCCTTTGTTCTACTGCATTCCTCAATTGTTTACCATTTAACACATTGACCTTTGCTGATTATTCCTACCAAAATTTTGCATCTCACACTTATCAGTATTAAATTTCATCTGCCAACTTTCAGCCCACTCTTCTAACAGGCCAATATCTCACTGCAAACTTTCAAAACCCTCTTCACTGCCCACAACACCACCAATCTTAGTATCATCTGCATACTTACTAATCCAATTTTACCACCCTAACATCCAGATCATTAATATATGACAAACAACAATGGACCCCAGTACCCATCCCTGAGGCACTCCATTTGTCACCAGTATTCATTTTGACAACAATTTTCCACCACTACTCTCTGGCATCTCCCAACCAACCATTGTTGAATCCCTTTCACTACTTCAACATTAATACCTAATAATTGAATCTTCTGAACCAACATTTGATATCATCTTGTCAAAGTCCTTACCCAAGTCCATGTAGACACATCCACAGCCTTCCCCTCCTCAACCTTCTTAGAACATTCTCGAAAAACTCTAAGATTTATTGAACGATCTACCGTGACAAAACCATATTGACAACTCCTTATCATCCAAATAATTGCATATACAATCTCTAAGAACACTCTCCATTAATATACCTACTACCAACACCAGGCTCACAAGCTTATAATTACCAAGTTTACTTTTAGAACCTTTTTTTAAACAGTGGAACAACAAGAGCTACCCTCCAATCCTTCGGCAACTCCCCCGTGGCTAATAATATTTAAAATATTTCTATTGAAGCCCCCATTATTTGTATACTTACCTCCCTCAAGGTCCTAGGGAATATCTTGTCAGGAGCCTGAGATTTATTCACGTTTATTCTCTTTAACCAGGACAACTTCTTCATTAATCTATATTTTACAAGACCTCACTACTAATTTTCCTTATTTCACTTGACTCAATATTCATTTCCTTCATGAATACAGAAGGAAAAAAAAATAATTTAAAATTTCCCTGCCTTAGTACCATTTTAAATGATTTAAAATAGGACTAAGTCAAAATACTGAGAGCAACTGAGAGAAGCCAGACTACAAAAACAACTGTTGCTTGTAGAATTAAACAAGAAAGTTTGCAGATATTGGGGTCTACTGCAAGGCATCCAAGTGCTGGAGAAACTCAGCAGATGACACAGCATCCAAAGGAAGTCAAAGGCATTTCATGTTTTGGGCCTGAGCCCTTCATCAGGAAGGTGGACAAACAGGTAAACACCTGAATAAAAAGATGAGGTTGTGGGGAGGAGGAGTAGGATCAGGAGTACGAGTTAACTGGCAAGAAGTCAATGGTTGATACAGGCAAGAGTAGGAGAAAGTTGACAAGTGAAAGAAGGATAGCTCTCTGATAGAAAATAGGGAAGGGGAGAAAGAGATGGGAGGGAGGGAGATGTGTGGGGGGTGTGTGCGCGCTCCTGGGGTTTACATAACTTGAAGGCATTGTTCTTGACTCAATAACAGATATGACCTTGAGGTCAAAGAGCAGCTGCTGAAGTCAAATTGTGGGCTTTTATGAGCATCACCCTTTGGTGAATTGGACGAGTCGGGCAGGTAAGGTATTTTGTTCTCGCCAGCTTCCTGTCTTTAAGGGAAAAGTCAAAAATGAATGAGGGTTATAAGGAACATTTCATTTTGATCCACAAGTTAATGATAATAGAAATTGGATGAGCACAAGTGAATCACATCTTGAGATATGGTACATTTTGGTATCATTGGAACAATTTATGGAGATGATGGGACTGGTACAAAAACAGCTTGCTCCTTAATCTGACTGAAAAGTTTAACACTATTTTTGGGAAAGTTTAAGCAGGGCGAAAGGGGCTCAGAGTATTTGTTCAAATGGAGAAGTATAATCATCTCAAGGAGAAAAAATTTGTGTCCAGCAGGCAAAACAAATGAGTGCAAGACAAAGAAATTCAAAACTAAAATTATATTTTATTGCAAGGAGAACAATTAGTTAAATAGATGCGCTCAAAGCTTTAACATGGGGTTCTATAACATCATTGCCAATACTGATACATTTGATGGTCATGCAGAACTGACAAAATCAATATACCAGAATTCAGAATGTTCAGGAGACAGAGTGGAAGTAAAAGGGCAGGAGGTATTATACCAGTTCAAAGATTGTATTACTACAATATTGAGGGAATATATTCCAGAAGGTTCCTGAAACAATTAGAAAATAGGGTGTAGTCATTTTGCTAAGATGTATTCTTCTTTCTTTCTTCTTTGGCTTGGCTTCGTGGACGAAGATTTATGGAGGGGTAATGTGCACGTCAGCTGCAGGATCGTTTGTGGCTGACAAGTCCGATGCGGGACAGGCAGACACTGTTGCTGCGGTTGCAAGGGAAAATTGGTTGGTTGGGGTTGGGTGTTGGGTTTTTCCTCCTTTGTCAGTATGTATTCTTCTTCTTTCTTTCTTTCTTTGGCTTGGCTTCGCGGACGAAGATTTATGGAGGGGGTAAAAGTCCACGTCAGCTGCAGGCTCGTTTGTGGCTGACAAGTCCGATGCGGGACAGGCAGACACGGTTGCAGCGGCTGCAGGGGAAAATTGGTTGGTTGGGGTTGGGTGTTGGGTTTTTCCTCCTTTGCCTTTTGTCAGTGAGGTGGGCTCTGCGGTCTTCTTCAAAGGAGGTTGCTGCCCGCCAAACTGTGAGGCGCCAAGATGCACGGTTTGAGGCGATATCAGCCCACTGGCGGTGGTCAATGTGGCAGGCACCAAGAGATTTCTTTAGGCAGTCCTTGTACCTTTTCTTTGGTGCACCTCTGTCATGGTGGCCAGTGGAGAGCTCGCCATATAACACGATCTTGGGAAGGCGATGGTCCTCCATTCTGGAGACGTGACCCACCCAGCGCAGCTGGATCTTCAGCAGCGTGGACTCGATGCTGTCGACCTCTGCCATCTCGAGTACTTCGACGTTAGGGATGAAAGCGCTCCAATGAATGTTGAGGATGGAGCGGAGACAACGCTGCTGGTGGAAGTGTTCTAGGAGCCGTAGGTGATGCTGGTAGAGGACCCATGATTCGGAGCCGAACAGGAGTGTGGGTATGACAACGGCTCTGTATACGCTTATCTTTGTGAGGTTTTTCAGTTGGTTGTTTTTCCAGACTCTTTTGTGTAGTCTTCCAAAGGCGCTATTTGCCTTGGCGAGTCTGTTGTATTGCTGACCTCATAAATGGCATACATCAAAGAAATGTAATAACAATAGGGTCATCATGCTGTGGTATGGAGATGGTAGTGTTAAAAGCTCAGAAGGCTTTTTTTAGTGTCAGAGAGCTTTTTGACACAATTTGCAAGACTAACAAGGGGAATTTTCGAGATAAAGGCAAGAATAATTACAACTCCATATATTTTAAAAGTGGAAAAGAATAGGATTAGACCAATACTAAAAGTCACAAAATGGTGTTTGGGTGTGGTTGGGGAAGGAGAGAATGTTGGAAGGCCAATTTAATAAATACAATGGGAAGAGAAGACAAGAATAGATTAAGAGTATTTCTTTGCACAGATAAATAAGAGTTAAAATGCTAGTACTAGCTAAAATGTTTAAATCTTTACTGCACACAATATTAACTTCCTCCTGACAGAGGTCAATGTATCATGATCCAGCAGAAAAGCATACGTGCACAATTTACAATGGAAAGTGTATTAAGCATGATTCAAAGTTTTTTTTGGCAAGATACTAATGCTCTTAGAAAATGCAAACAATCCCATGGCAAAAAAAAAACCCATAAAATGTTTGCCCACATTTACATGATTTCAATACAAAAGTTGGGCATCCTTTAACTGAAGGATTCGACTTTATTTCCGAACAATATCTCAGTCTTGATTTGAATTATTACGCTTCATTTAAAGTAAAACCATTCTCAGTATTCAACTACGAAACAACATCCAAGCAACAAAATAAAAGGGGAAAAAAAGCATAAGGTCTTCCTTTAAAATTACACAGCAAAACTGTGTAAATACTGCAGGCCCTTTACAGGTGTTAGGAATTAAAGTACCTTTAAAGAAATTGCTCGAAACAAAAATTGAGAACAAAGAACATTTATTACTACAACAATGCAAAGTTGGGTGCTTCCCCTTACCCTGGGAATACACACATACACTGGGGCTCACCCAACTTTTATACAGTCAATTTCAGTATCAGAGTGCCCTCCCCCTTACATTCTTCTGCCCCCTGGATGGGTTTGGCATAGGCAATCCTTCCTGCCTACGTGCAGTTTCAGTACACTTGGAGGACCAGGGGGTATCCTGTGGGTGCCCCATCATGTCATTGTCCTTATTCACACCTTCCTGATTCTCTGGGCTACAGTCTCTTAATATGCAGAGTTGACTCATTCTATCTAGGGTTGGCTAATTTCATATGTATAAATCTGTGTATGGTTAGCTAATTAGAAATGTATGACTTGGTACTTCTGTCCAGGGCTAGGAGACCCTTATCTGATCCAGACTACCTCAACTTCCTACATTCTATTGTACCTTACCATTCCTTATCTTAGTCCTATGGTCTTGTCACAAAGACCAGAAGATTCTTATGTTAATCGTGCTGACTCTGCTTTCCTGCATCCTAAGCCCCAAGCTTATCCTATTTGAACTGGTTACAGCCATTTTACTGATGAACTTTAGTTTCTTCCATGTTCATAATTTTAGATCAATTTTCCCATCTCTCACACAGGGATCCTGCGTTGAGACTTCCTGTTCCAACAAGCAACAAGTCGTTGTCTTATCGATGTTACCCCGGTCGCTCTCCCACTCACCGCCCGACTCACCTCAGCAGAATTTCCAAAGAGCTGTCGTGCTTATCCAGCGGCCGGCCCACGGCATTTTTCCGCAGCTTGTTCAACTCCTCTGCCGCCTTCACGTACTCAGCCTGAGTATCCCCACTCGGGTAAGTATTGAGGATGAACTTCGAGAGCGGTTTCGCTAAATCCACCTCGGTGGTCTTCTTCAACGGCACAGACACGAAAGTAGTCGCCATCGCGGCCTACCAGGAAGCAGTGAACGCGGCCCCACCACTCCTGACGTCATCTGCAACGTGACAACGTCATCACGCTCACTCGGGTGGCAACGTCCCGTCGGTCGCGTTCATTGCAGAGAAGGGAGGACGAGTTGCGGTGGAAGGGTCTGTTCTGTCTGTCGGCCACAGACGTGCGCTTTGTTCTTTCCAATCCCTGTTTCAGGGATAAGCTGAGCGACGCGAAACGTGGTTTATTTCACCTTTCACAGATGTTGCCCGATCTCTCGAGGACTTCCTGGCTCTAGTTCCACTTTCGCAGCTGCGGGTTTTGTTTGGACTTTCGGGAAGTTGGTGCACTGAGTGTGTCACGGGTGGTCTTAAAAACATGAAAAGTATTATTTAAAAAATCCTTCCACTTGAGAAAGAACTTGGACCTTTCTCTCACAAGTTGGTTGTTCATGGCAAATGGATTCACTCCAGAGAATGTTAAGGAATGCTTTTGAAAAAGCAAATGTGAGGAAACTTGCAATCCGATTATAGGATGAAACAAGAAACTGCAGACACTGTATTGTAGTAAATCTACAAATAGTGCTGGAGAAATTCAGCAGGTCCTGCAGCGTCCATTGGTAGCCAAAGATACTGCATATGACCAACATTTCGGGCCTGCTGAGTTTCCACAGAACTTTTGTGTATTTACGAGATTATAGGTTGTTAAGAAATGTAAATGGGGACAGGGAGGTCCTTAGGCTTGTGTCCACAACTCCATGACAAGGACAGTGGATATACTGCTGAAGGAAAGACTATGTAAGACGCTTGCTTTTACTGGCTGACACAAAAAAATGCAAGAACCGAGAAGCACAACATTGAGGGCCAAAGGGCCTGTAGTGTGCTTCAGTGTTCTATGTTCTAACTGCAGAAAATATTAATTGTACCACAGCTCTATTCACTAGATTACAGGAAGGATATCAGAACACCGTAGACAGTGCTTAACAAATGTATGAGGATCTTGCAGAGTTGGTGAATTTTAATGAGATATGGTTGGAATGGAACTAAAATTGCAAAACGATCTGACGAGGTCAAAAAATTTCAAGAAACCTGGTCAAAATAAACAAGAATGATGCATGCATCTCAAATTGGCAGATTCTGCCACATCAAACTTCTGCAGTCATCCAGGCTCCTGCTTCTGCGTTTTGGAAGGTCATTTGTACTCCCAATTAACTGCTCCTTGAGCTTGCATTCTGTTTATAATTCCAGTTTTCAGACTAACCTGTTATTGTAAAAGACTGTTACTAAAGGGAATATAAGGGGAACTTCTTCATCCAGAGAATGGTGAGTGAGGAATGAACTGCCATGTGAAATGGAGAATGTGAGATCAGTTTCATGAAGAAAGCATGTCGGTGCCTCTACTTCCTCAGGAATTTGTGGAGATTTGGTATGACATCAGAAACCTTGCCAAATTTCTATAGATGTGTGGAGAACACAGTGTGCTGATCACCCTCATCACAGCCAGGTGGGGGCACCAATACCTTTTAAGTGGAAAGCCCTGCAAAAGGTATGGATACAACCCAGGACATCACTGGCAAAACTCTCCCCACCATTGAGAACATCTGCAAGGAATGCTGCCGTCAGAGCAGCAATCATCAAGGATCCACATTACTCAGCACATGCTCTGTTCTCGATGCTATCTTTAAGAAAGAGATATAGATCCCACAAGTCTCATGCCATCAGATTTAGGAACAGCTGCTACCCCTCCACCATCTGACTCCTCAACAACAAACTCAATCAGGAACTCATTTATGGAATCTTACTTTTGAACTTTATTGATTTTTTTTCTATCTTTCTGCATTGCACAGTCAGTTTGTTTGCATTTCTTTATTTGTTTACATGGATATGTGGAGTACAGTTTTTAGGCACCACTAGTAAGTGGTAATTCTGCCTCACCTGTACGAAAAAGAATCTCAGAGTTGTATTTATTGTCCTCTGGCAATAAATCTGATGTCAACATTGAAGAAAAAATTGAATAGAGACATGGATGCAGATCAATGGGGCGAGGCAGAATAATAGTGCAAGTGAATTGCTACTTTATTTGGAAAGTGTCCTTGCAAGAAGAGGAAAATAAATAGGTGAATGAACAGACTAGATGGCCAGAAGACCCTGTTTCTGTTCTATGGTTCCATGAATTGTATAGATGGGTAGAATTATAACATGAAAAAATACCTTTGGCCAGTTAATGGTTCAAGCTCAGATAGTCAACTTGATTGATATGGGCAAGTTGGTATACAAGGAAGGTATGACTTAAGTGTTGCAATTTTATTTTCTCTTTGTCCCTTTTGTGTCCACATCCTTCCTGGTGGTTTGGCAAAAGTTTCAATACAACTCTCGACAGAAGAGAGGGGATGGCCTTGCTTTATGACATATTTGATCAGGAAGGTTTATAGTTTCCATAATTAATTTGGACTTCAAACCCTATTTCATGACCATCATGTCTACACAAAATATGTGCATCAATTTGTCTGACAGAGTCTTTGATCTGAAACATTAACTCTTGTTCTCTTCTCACAGACACAGCTTGGTCTGCTCAGAATTTCAAATATTTTCTGTTTTTATTTTGTCTTTCATGTCACTGGGTTCTCTAATGTAGAACTCAACAAATGAAGACTGAAGGCACCTAAGAAGATTATTGAGATTAGATTAATCTTTGTGTGTTAATCATATTCATGGTAAGGTTGTGCGACATGCCCAGCAACCTAGACTACATGAAAAGTGCAAAAGGAAAAATTGGCCCAAAATCATGCCAGGTTAAAAAATAAACATTTTCATACAAGGTGAAAGAGTGTGTTATTTGTTATAAGCCCAGAAGACCTCAAAACCCAGCAGCAATAGAAATTCACCAAGACAATTGGTTACTTAGACAAAAGTTGTTTTTAATTATTTTTAAATATGAAAACAGAATCACACTTTAACTTATCAATATTAACTAACCTAACTTAACCCCCTTCTAATTCTAAGTGCACGTGTATGTAATGTGTATATGTTCAAGAAAGTTCTTTGCTTTAATAGTCCAGTTACTCACTTCCCCAAGTTCACCGGTATTAGGCAATTCTTAAACTCTGCACATAATTTAACATTTATGAATTTTCACCAGGTTCTGGTGCTTAACGATAAATGGTTACCACTAAGGAAGGTTCTTGTTGGTTCAGAGAGAGATCTTTTGCCTGTTGGACGCACACAAACTGATTTCCTCCAATCAGTCACTTCAGTGTCTTGCCAAAGAAACTTGCCCCATCATGGGTTTTCCAATTGATATCCTATTTCTTCCAGGTCATCAGAGTACCTCTTGTTTCCCTTATTGTGGGAGAAACACTCTAGCCAGCCATTTTCTCTTGCAAGGACTACAAGGGTTTTCAACAGGCTGAACTCAGAATTCACAGCCTATCTTCAAAATGGGGGCTGCCACGTTGTAGCCTCAACTGCTACTGTAGAACTGACCTCTCTCTGTGAGAAGAAACCAGAACCCCCTGCAAGGTTCCAAACCCAATCCTTCAAAGATCTTATCAGCCTCTGCCTGTACATTGTTCCATTTGTAACTTGTTCTGAAAATCCTTCCAAAGCAGTTCCATTGTCTTTCGCAAACCCATTAGTGCCTGAATGCCAAGCTTCAGCAAAGCTCTTGCATTTTAAATGAGATGTGAAATGTAAGTATCTGTTTGTGAAGTGACCGACACTGAACCCCCCACAATCTATCTCTTTTTAAAGCTGTTTATATATAATATAAAATATAATATAACCTGTAACATACTTCAAGTAGAATAATTCAAAATTTAGTCTTTCAGGTTGCCCCAGGGCGGTTGCAATGTAAGATTTTGCCTCTCAAGTTGCATTCGGCGGCAGTGCAGAAGGTCATAGGCAGAAAGATCAAGGTGAATATTGAAGTGAGAGAGAAACTGAAATTCAGGGTCATGGGTCATGAAAACACGGGTTTTCTATAAATCGTCCCCCCTTCTACCCAATCTGGATCTGATAGAGGACATAAAATAAACGGAATTTAGTACACCAGACTGGAAGAAGGGCAAGTCAAATTCGACTTCATCCAGAAGGCGTCCCTGCAATGAGAGATTGCAACCATCTCTGTGGTTGCAGGGAAGAGTGCGGGTGGAAGAACCGACCAGGAGCCTCGTGGGGTGTATTCCAGTCGAAATGTTGAGCTGTGCACAGCTTTAGCTTGAGCAAAGAACCCTCTCCGAAATTTCCTTCCTGTGTCCAGTTTCACGTCTCGGGCCGCAAACTTGTGGCGAGATGAGCGCATGCGCCAACTATTGCCCGGTCCCTGACAGCGTCTGCAGAAGTGGATCGTTTTCTTTCTGATGTTGGTTCCACATTAAAATCATTGATCACTAGCAAATTAAATATCAGTGAATAACATAATGAAAAGTATTTTTTTTAAATTTGTTGTACCAGAGGAAAAGCTCACTTTCCACTTTATTTTTCATTGTCACCATGAGGACGCGCACATGAAGTCCAGCTGCGCGCATGCGCGCTGCCAACGTTGATGGTTGCGGAGAAGGGGGGGTGGGGCTTGTCATTGACTGGAGCGACGTGATCTGTGGTTTATTTATAATCTGTTTTGAGGGCGAATTACGGAGTCGAAGGGAGGAAACAGTAAAAAGGGAACTGGAGCAGCCATAGATAAGGAGGTGCTGCTGTGGGTAAACTGGAAGGAACGGGAGGATTGCAAAGTGTGGCCTGAGTCCAGGCCTGGTGGAGAAACGCACGCAAGCCCGTCCGCCCTTCTCTTTAAAGTGCGTCTCGAAGTAGAGGCAGGTGGTGCAACTTCTGTCAGTCTCTGTCCCGCTTGATTCACTCTGGCAGGCATGGAGACCGAGTATGGCTTGGAATACTTCTCGGAGCAGGTGGCGCAGAAGGATGTCAGTCGGCGGCTGCAGGTCGGCCAGGAATTAATTGATTACCTGAGGGACCCAAGGAGGTCGAGCGACGTGGATCACGATCACAAACGGACGCTGGACAGCATCGTGGATGAGCTCACGGGCTGGGTAAACTCGAGCAACTTCAGGGTAAGAAGAGATGGAGCCGTCAAGGGTCCACATCTCCCATTCCCAGTAGTTATCCCCCCACCCCCCTCCCTTAAGAAGTAAGTTGTTGTGAACCACGTCTTTTTTTGTGTTGTGTTGCGCTGGGTGTAACCTCTTCTGGGAGTTGTGTTTGTGGGAATAGTTGCCTGCAAGACTGTATTTAGACAAGATGTGAAATTTGTGGAAGTTGAAAACACAAGTAAGACCCTGAAAACTCGTCAAGAACGTTGGGAGTAAACCAGATTCATTTGGGTGCATGAACAGTTTAAAAGTTCAGTGTTTAATCAAATTATTATAGTTAGAGATCTGGTTTAATGAGGTGGGATTATTTTTATTAATTTTTATTTCATTATCTTTCGACTTGTGCAAATAGTCCAAGATTTTCTTTGCCTTTTCAAAACGCTATATCTGGGCTAATCGAGTTTTTCAGAGTAGGAACTCATGTCTTCTATCGTCTCCGATATTATTGTTTTTTTTTTGGTCAGGAAACAACAAATATTTTTGCCCTGCAGTGTTATTGTTGGAGAATTTATCACCTTCCCAACGCAGTCGACCCAAATTGTGACCGGTTATCGTATGGCTGCAACGTCTTTCAAATTATAACGAAGGTTCTTTTCATTTCCATCGCTAGAAAATGTTAGTTTGTGGACCCTTGAAAGATTGTTTTCCTTGATGGAGTCAACGTTCGTTGCCGATCAAAATAGATAGTACAATATGATTTGAAATTTGGTGCATGGCCAATCGTATCATTGAGGTGCCGAAAGTGTTGATGGAAAATGATACCTTGGAGATCAAATTTAGAACCGTGATCAGCTAAACTTGAGATGTAGAATCCAGCTGAGGATCTTAAAGCTTGCCTTGGAATTCTGTTTTGGGTTTTACAGAAATCAATTATGTTTGTTGACAAATTTAATTTTGAAAATATTAAAACATTGTTATGTTTCTTTGAAGTAATAAAGAAACGTTAGTTTTTTTTTAATGTTAACAATGTTTTATGAACAACTCCCGACCTGGTGGTGCAGCCTTTTTTTTGTATCTAAACCAAGGTGTTGCATTCATCTCTGACTCCTAGTAGTTAAAGTGTCACGAGCACTCTCACCACTTCCCTTTTCCTTAAGATGTTCAATCTTGGAACATTATTACAATTTAAAGTTAAACACCTACATAAACAAAATGTCAGCAGCACAATCTTGAAGTGTGCAGTTCTTTTTCTTTTAGAGATTTGGCCTGTCAGGTGCTTTGATAACGCCTGTGGATCTTTTCAAACCAAGTGGATGTGTTGGCTTTGCTGGTCCACTACTGCCTAGCACTAGAGGTGTTTCCTCTGTTGCTGTGCAGGCTGGATATTCTGCATTTGTCTGTTCTTGTAGTGTCACTTGCATTTTCAATGCCTTTTCAGTATTTGACCATCCTCTGTTCTTGGATTGACTTCCTCTACAACAGTGGCCTTGTCCCAGATGTTGGATCTCTGAGCCTCACTATGTCATGCTGTACCAGTGTCCATAAGCTTCTAGCTGACTTGCCATAGTTTGCTTTTTGTTTCTTTTGCAGCCGCTTTTGTTTCTGTTTGACATGTCTGTTCTTGTTTGGGTCTGCAGTGTAGGATAGTGTTGTGCGCAATCTGTGTCATCATGAGTTCAGTGGATGATATTCCATGTTCAAGTGGTGAAGCTCAGTAACTTAACGGAGCTAAATAAGGATCTGAGCCACTATATTGTGCTTTCTTGAGCACGTGTTAAACTCTGTGTAGTCTCTCTGCTTCACTGTGTGACTTCAAGTCCTCTGCACCCTCAGTCAAATATCAAAAATCATACTCTTCTGCAGAGTTCTAGAATTCGCTCCAACTTTAGCATGGTCCATTGTCACTCCAGACAATTTGAGGAATTCCATGTTTTGCAAAGATCAATATATTTTTGATCACACAAGCAGCAGACATGTTAGGAAGCAGCATCATTTCAGTAACCAGAAGTAATTCTTTCCATCTCAGTGGAACAGATCTGTCCCAACTTTCTGCCATGGTTCCACTTTGTTATGATCATGGATACCTTTGACCACTTTGCATGATGTTTCAGACAGAAATCACAGCTTGAAATTTTTTTTTCTTTAGTATCATTATTTTTTTAATATAGTTTTTGTTATTTTTCACACGGTGAACTATATCAACCAAAATATGTACAAATGTATCATTAAATTTACACAGTCATCTTTTCTTCCCTTTTTCCCCCCATTCCCTCCCTCTCCTCTACCCACCCCCCTCCAATACCCATAAATATTCAACATATACAATAAAACCATAAATCAATATTTTCACACAAAGAAAAATGTGTCCTCCATTTATTACACACTTAATCTAGTCATTTTTTCTTTCATTTTCATTCTCATTTTGGGGGATGGAGGTCGTAGGCAAGCTCTCTCTGATATGTTCCATGTATGGTTCCCAAATTTGTTCAAACATTGTGACTTTATTTTTTAAATTATATGTTATTTTTTACAATGGAATACATTTATTCATTTCCATGTACCATTGCTGTATACTCATGCTCTCCTCCATTTTCCAAGTTGACATTATACATTTTTTTGCTATCGCTAAGGCTATCATAATGAGGTTTTTTTGTACTTTATCCAATTTGAGGCCTAATTCTCTACTTCTTATGTAACTTAAAAGAATTATCTCTGGTAATTTCAGTATGTTATTTTTTGTAATTTTATTTAGTATCTGATTTAATTCTTCCAAAAACGTATTTACTTTTGTACATGCCCAAGTTGCATGTAATGTTGTTCCCATTTCCTTCTTAAAGCGTAAACATCTATCTGATAATATTGAATCCTTTTTTTTAATTTTTGAGGAGTTATATATACCCTGTGTAACCAATTATACTGTATCATGCATAACCTTGTGTTTATTGTATTCTTCATAGTTTCAGAACATAACTTTTCCCATACTTCATTTTTTATCTTTATATTTAGATTCTTTTCCCACTTCTATGTACGTTAGTTATAAATCCTTTGATTATCATTGTGTCTGTAATCACGTATTCAAAGCTACTTCCTTCAGGTAATTTCAAGCTGTTTCCCAATTTATCCTTTAAATAAGCTTTCAATTGATGATATGCAAATATTGTACCATATTTGTACTTTCAACTGTTTCAACTGTTCAAATGTTAATAAATTATTTCCCAAAAAACAGTTTTCTATTCTTTTGATTCCTTTTCTCTCCCATTCTCTAAAGGAAAGGTTGTCTATTGTAAAAGGGATTGGCGGATTTTACATGAATAGTAATTTTGGTATTTGGTAATTCGTGTTTTTCCTTTCTAAGTGGATCTTCTTCCATGTATTAAGTAAATGATGCAGTACTGGTGAGTTTTTATATTGCACCAGCTTTTCATCCTACTTATAAAGTATATTTTCTGGTACCTTTTCCCTTATTTTATCTAGTTCTATCTTAGTCCAGTCTGGTTTTTCCCTTGTCTGGTAAAAATCTGATAAATACCTCAATTGTGCGGCTCTATAATAATTTCTAAAATTTGGTAACTGTAAACTACCTTGATTATACTTCTGTTAATTTATCTAATGCTACCTTTGGATTCCTCCCTTTCCACAAGAATTTCCTTATTCTCTTTAGTTCCTTAAAGAATTTTTCTGTTAAGGGAATTGGTAATATTTGAAATAAGTATTGTATCCTTGGGAAGACATTCATTTTAATGCAGTTTACCCTCCCTATCAACGTTAGTGGTAATTCTTTCCATTGTTCTAAGTCTTCCTGTAATTTCTTTATTAGTGGCTGATGATTTAGTTTGTACAAGTGGCTAAAGTTATTATCTAACCTGATCCCTAGGTATCGGATTGTTTGAGCTTGCCATTTGAATGGTGATTCTTTTTTAAATTCTGTATAGTCTGCGTTACTCATTGGCATCACTTCACTTTTATTTGCATTGATCTTTTACCCCGATATTTCTCCATATTCCTTCAATCTCTTATGTAATTCTTTTACTGATACCTCTGGTTCTTTTAGATATACTATGATGTCATCTGCAAATAAGCTGATTTTATACTTCTTCTCCTTCATTTTTATCCCTTTTATTTCAGTTTATATTCTTATCAGTTCTGCCAATGGTTCTATTGCTAAGGCGAACAATGAGGGGGATAGTGGACATCCCTGTCTAGTTGACCTACTTAATTTAAAGTGACTCGATACATATCCAGTTACTGTTACCTTTGCCAATGGTCCATTATACAATGCTTTAATCCAATTTATATATTTTTCTGGTAGTTTGAATTTCTGTTATACTTTAAATAAGTAATTCCACTCTACTCTGTCAAAGGCTTTTTCTGCGTCTAGAGCAACAGCCACTGTTGGTTTCTTATTTCCTTGAACTGCGTGAATAGATTAATAAGTTTGCAGACATTGTCCGCTGTTGGTCTTTTAATAAATCCAGTTTGATCTTGTTTTACTATTTTAGGTACACAATCGGCCAATCTGTTTGCTAATAATTTTGCTATTATCTTATAGTCTGAATTAAGTAGAGATATTGGTCTATATGATGCTGTTGTTAGTGGATCCTTCCCCGTCTTTGGTATTACTGTATTATTGCTGTCTTACTTGAATCTGGCATGTTTTGTGTTTCTTCTATCTGGTTCATTACTTCCAGGAGAGGAGGAATTATTAACTCTTTAAATGTTTTATAAAATTCTTTTTGAAATCCATCCTATCCTGGTGTTTTATTGTTCGGCAGCTTTTTTATTGTATTGTGTACTTCCTCTATTTTAAATGGTTTTATTAGTTTGTTTTGTTCCTCTTCTTGCAATTTTGTCAGTTCAATTTTAGCTAAAAATTCCTCTATTTCATCATCTTTCTCCTCGTTCTCAGTTTGATACAATTGTTCATAAAATTTCTTAAAATTTTCATTAATCTCTCCTATCCTTTTTCCTTGATGCCAGTATCATTCTTTTAGCTTGTTCTGCTTTAAGTTGCCAGGCTAATATTTTGTATTTTTTTTCCTCCCAGTTTGTAATGCTTTTGCTTTGTTTGCATTATGTTCTTCTCCACCTTGTACCTTTGTAATGTTTTGTTTTTAATTTTTTTGTCCACCAATTCTATTCTTTTCGTTATATCATCCCTTTATACTAATTCATTTTCTGTACCTACTATCTCCCTTTCCAACTGCTCTATTTCCCTATTGTAATCCTTTTTCAACTTAGTTACATTACTTATTATCTGCCCTCCAATGAAGGCTTTTATTGCGTTCCACAATATAAATTTGTCTTTCACTGATCCTGTGTTTATTTCAAAATATGTTTTAATTTGGCATTCAATAAACTCCCTAAATTCCTGTCTTTTAAGTAGCATGGAGTTTAATCTCCATCTATATGTTCCTGGTGGGATGTCCTCCAGTTCTATTGCTCAATATAGGGGTGAATGATCTGAATATATAGCTTTATATTCAGTTTTCCTGACTCTCCCTTGAATATGGGCTGACAACAAAAACATCAATCCTTTAGTAAGTTTTGTGCCTACTCAAATAATATGAGTTGCCTCCTCCATATTTCCATAAGTTTCATTTCCTGCATTGATTTTAACCATAAATTTGGCTATTTTATTCTTTTTACTTGTCTTTTGTCCAGTTTTATCTAACATTGGGTCCAAATTAAGGTTAAAATCCACTTCTCTCAATATATTTTCTTGTGTGTCTGCAATCTTCAAAAAAAATATCATGCATAAACTTTTGATCCTCCTCATTAGGTGTGTATAAATTGAGCAAATTCCAAAGTTCTGAGTATATCTGACACTTTATCATTATATACCTCCCTGCCAGATCTATTATTTCCTCCTCTATTTTGATTGGTACATTTTTGTTAACTAGTATGGCTACACCTCTAGCTTTTGAATTATAGGATGCTGCCGTTACGTGGTCTACCTAGTCTCTCTTTAATTTGTTATGTTCCACTTCAGTTAGATGCTTTTCCTGCACAAATGCTATATCTATTTTTTTCCTTCTTCAATAAATTTAGTAGCATCTTCCTTTTAATTTGGTTATGTATTCCATTAATGTTTATAGTCATATAGTTCAGCGTGGCCATCTGATATCTTGCATACACCTCTTTTCCACCTCTTCGCCACCTCCATCCCCCTTTTCCCCATTTTCATCTCTCTTTGTTTTCTCTTATTACACTTAATGTACGACAACACATTTAAGACGTAAAGTACCCCAGCAGTTGCCACATCCACTAATAGCTTAACCCCAAAAGTCCCCCCCTTCTCTCTGAATTGCCCCGTGCTCCTTGCATGGCAACCACAACTCCCCTTTTCATTTGGGTTGCGATCTTGTTCGTAGCGTCAATTAATTTTGCAGTGACGGTTATTCCCCCTCCACCCAGCCCTGTCCAGAAAACACTTTTTTTTTAACACCTATAACAAAGCTCTCCCTTTTTTCCCCCTTACTCCCTTCCTTCCCTTCTCTTTTTCCTCTTTAGTTCTTTACATATACATTGTTTTTACATCTTTATATATACTTTATTGCCGTTTTTCATTCTCATTACATCTCTTCTCCTGTCCTGCAAACGTTCTGTGAATTCTTGCGCTTTCTCTGGATCCGAGAAAAGTCTGTTTTGCTCCCTGGGTATAAATATTTTAAGCACAGTTGGATGTCATGATATGAATTTGTAACCTTTTTTCCATAAAGTTGATTTCGCTGTATTAAATTCCTTCCTTCTCTTTAAGAGTTCAAAACTTATGTCTGGATAAAAAAAATATTTTTTGATCCTTGTATTCCAGTGGTTTATTATCTTCTCTAATTTTATTCCTTGCCCGTTCCAGTATATTTTCTCTTGTATATCTCAAAAATTCTTCTAAGGTGGATCTTGGTTTTTGATGTGCCTGTGGTTTCGGAGCTAATGCTTTGTGTGCCCTTTCTATTTCCATTTCTTCCTCCATTTCTGTCGTTCCCAGGACCTTCAGGATCCATCCTTTTATAAATTCCTTCATGTCTGTGCCTTTTTCACCCTCCGTCAGACCCACTATTTTTATGTTGTTTTGCCGACTATAATTTTCCAACATATCAATTTTCTGAGATAACAACTCTTGTGTCTCTTTAATTTTTTTTGTCACTTTCTTACAATTTTTCTTTTAAGTAATTCACTTCCATTTCTACAGCCGTTTCCCACTCTTCCACACTCTCTACTCTTTTCCCTATTTCTGTCATGACCAGTTCTAACCTTTGCATTTTATCTTCTGTTCTTTTCATTTTCCTTTTAATTGCATTAAACTCTAGTGATAACCATTTTTTTACTGATCTCATTTGTTCTTCAAAAAAGACTTTATCTATATTCTGTTCATCAGTTTTACATTTTACTTCTATGTCTGTATCTGTGTTTGTGTCCTCTCTTTGTGTCTGTGTCTCTTTTTTTCCTGATGAGCTGCTTGTATCTCTTTGTTGGGCCTCTTCTTGCTGGGCCTCTTGTTCCTGTTCCTCCCCTCTTGGGCTGCTCATCTATTGTGTTTCTTGACATTGGAGGTCTTGCTGATCTTCCTTTCGTCTCTCTTCCACGTCTGTTTTGTCGCACCCTCTTCTGCTTTCTTCCTTATCCTCCAGCTGAGAGCCCTGGTGTCTGGCGTCTCTCAGCTGCTTGGTCTGTGACAGCCTGCTCCTCTGCTGAGCCCCCCTCCCGCTGGTGTCCTCTTTCTCCTCTGATTGCGCACTTTTGTTTGGCTCCGAGCCATTTTTGTAGTGTACCGGCTGGTGGGTCGCGACTCTGTAGGGCAGGTACTGACCGCGAGGGTCGGGTGCTCCTCGTCACCGCAGCGTCCTGTTCCTTCCTGCATGTAAGGCCTTCTTCTTTTCCGGTGACTTTTTTACTTTTTTTTCCAGCTGTTCTTACTTTCTCCTTCTTGGAAGCCATCTTCTTTCTCTTCTCTGTATCTTTATCTTCTATTTCTTGTACTCTATTTCTGTTATGCTTTTCTTTTTCCTATCCTTTTTTTTCCTATTTTCCTGGAGAGGGCTGGTTTTCCCGACCGGCCACTACACCATCACGTGACTCCTCCACCACAGTTTGCAACCCCAAACTGCATCCTCTGCATCCCCAGTTAAACAGTAAAGCAGAGAAAGGAGTTCACAGAATTAAACATCTGCTCAGGAAAGCACAAGATAGTGGTTCAGATCCTTATTTAGTTCTGAGTTACTGAGCTTCACCACTTGAACATGGAATGCCATCCGCTGAACTCCTGATTAGAAAGATAATGCACAACACTTCACTAATCTGCAGACCCAAACAAGAACGGAGATGTCAAACGTAAACAAAAGCATCTGCAAAGGAGATGAAAAGCAAACTGACAAGTCAGCAAGAGGCTTAGGGCCACTGGTACAAATGTCAATGTCAGCATTTATCTCTGGCCAATAAACAGCAGCTTTGGCCTTCCTCTTGCATTTTTCCATTCCAAGGTGCCCCTCATGCCCCCTTTTCAGCAGCTCTTGTCACAGTGATTGAGGAATAATGATTCTGCCCTGCCTGAGTAGAAACCCATTGACAACAGTCAGCTCAGCTCTGATGTTGTAGTATGGCTGACATTCAACTCTAGGCCATCCTTCATTCAGATTCTTTATGATCTTCAATAGAAGTGTGTCCTTTTCTGTTTCAGCTGCTATCTGCTTGGATTTTATGTCAGATACAGGAAGAGATTCCGTGATCAGATTCATGTGGAGATTCGTAATCTGTCTCTGTGGAACTCTCATTGTGTGCTTCACTCTGTGACATTGCCCAGGACAACACATCAGCCAACACAAAAAGTTTCCCCGGTGTTCACACCAATTGAATCATCATCATTTTTGGATTCGTGGCAACATCTCACTGAGATTTTTCTTGGTTATGACTATGAATGGCTTGTGGTCTGTATCTGCTGTGAATGTTGGGAGACCATACGCATACATAACTGTGGAGTTTCTTGAGTCTGTAGACCAGACCTAAACACTCTTTCTCTATATGCACATATCCACATTCAGATGTGGTCATTGTCCTTGATGCATATGCAACTGACTCCAATCTTCTCCCACAGCCTGAAGTAGTACGACACCTATTCCATCTTTCGAGGCATCTGTAGATATTTTCGTCCTTCTGGATGGGTCAAGGAATGTTTAAAGCACCAGTTCTGTAGTCAGAATGGTCTTCAGTCATCCCAATTCTTCCTCATGGTTGGCTGTCCTCTTGAATTCACATTTGTCATGTAACAACTTCCTCAGGTACATTGTTTTTGAAGACCAGTTTAGAATGAATTTACCAATGAAGTTGATAATTACCAGCACTCTCAATGTGCCTTTTTTGTCGGTGGGTCTGTGCATCTCTAGAATTGGTTTCACTTTGCTCTTATCTGGCTCCCCACCTGCCCCTGATAGCTCATCTCCCAGAAAGGTGATTTTTCTTTACATCAAGCTGACATTTTGTTCTGTTTAGCTTTAATCCATTCTTCTGGATGCGTTGTCGTACTTTGATAATGTGAAAAGTAGCCAAAGTGCTGTTTCTGCAGAATGTAATGAGCAGTGTTAATAATGGCTGCCCAGAAAAAGCAGATGCGAGATGTGGGAGAGAAGGGGTGGGAGATGTCGGCTAGAATACAAAGGCAGGTCAGTTCCTGCAAAGAGATTGCAGACAAGGCCAACTTGATTTTTTAAAAATTGTGAAAGAATGGGAACATGTGACAAAGCATCATACTAAATGAGGATGAGAATAAATAAGGGTAGGAGGTAGTGAAATAAGGGTAGTGGGAGAAGTAAACAAGCTTAGGCTTTCAGATGAGAGGAACAGCTTTTGATAGGTTAAACTAAGATAGCAATTACTCAGTTAACTAACCAATTTAACAGAGGAGTGGTTATTAACACAAAGAAATGTATAAAAAAGGTTGTTGAGTATCACTGTGTGCACCTTTCTGGAGGACACCTGCTCTTGCAAGAACTTTGAATAAAAAGGTTATATCACTTCACCTATTGACTCTGCAAAATCATTTAATCAGTGAGCTGTGTTTCTCACAATTATCCTTTCGTTGTTTTGTTCCTGTGTGAATCCCCATATGATCATGCCATCCATGTACATGTGTTCTCATTTATACCTTCTATGATGTACTCTATTGACCTGTGGAACACTTCAGGAGCTGAGGAAATTCCAAAAGGCATTCTCAGACAGGAGCATCGGCCAATCAGTGTACTGAATGTACAGTATTTTGTGCTATCTTCATGCAGCTTTAATTGCCAGAAGCCCTGGAATGCATCCAATTTAGTAAAAAGCTTTGCACCAGCCATCTCGCTTATAATTTAAACCCTTGTTGGATTCCGATAATGTTCCTCCTTTATATTGGCATTCAAGTATTTTGGGTCCATGTTCTTCTTGACACTGGCCATTGAATTCACACATTCTCCACTTGAACATGGAATGTGCCTTCACTTTATGACCCCTTGTGATGTCATCTGGTTGAGTTTCTGCTTGATTTTTTTGTATCGAACCGCGTATGGTGCCGTGTTCATCTCTGACTCCCTCTTGTGGTCAGGGGTATCACTAGCACTCTATAACAACTAACATTACAGCAGAAATATCCAATATTTTAAAGCCTCAGTCACCAATAGCAATTTTAGTTTAACTTTGCCATCATGTTTAGCACAAACATTGGCCAAGGAACCTGTTCCTGTGCTGCATTGTCAAATTGACTAGTCTTAAATTTGCTTTGTTTTCACCATCTTGTTTTTCAGTTGTATCAAGTGTGCAGTGTTGAAATTTTTAATGATAACTAATGATGAGCTCATTGCAAAAAAGATAATGTTTGTATTCACATAATTTTGGTGTACAGTATGATTTGTAGCCCACCATAATGTAATCTGGAGATATTATTCACTTGTGACTTGAGCTGTAAAATTCCTGGAGAGCATGAACAACATACATCTCTTCTGTTTTTTTGACTAATTGTTTCATAATTGAAGAATTGTCTTGCAAAATAGAGCCTATGTTCAGTTCTAAAGGATATTGGTGAGATCTAAAATAGAAAACTGTACATTATTTAGATTATTTAAAAATAAAACATTGGTTACAGTTCAGAGAAGGTTTACTTGATATCTTGAATGGACTTGTTAATTTGTGAGGAAAGATTGGACAGGTTAAGCTTGTATATGCTGGAGTTTAGAAGAGTGAGATGATACAGTATTTAATTGTGACATACAAGATTCTGGGGGATTTTGACAGGGTAGATGTCAAGAGAATGTTTTTCTGGAATGAGAATCTAGAACTTATGGTCATTGTTGCTTATTTAAAAGAAAAGGTACAATTTTTCTGAGGATCATGATCATGATCATGAGACTATTCCTGTTCCTGATTTATGTGTTTGTATGACCCTTACTCAATTCCAGTTTTGTTCTTCATCACTAGCTTCAGAAAGTTATGGTTGAATTGGAGATACTTGTGTATTGTATACTATTTTCAAATCATTTTGGCCTATGAGCGCACTAAGATTGGCTAACATGAGTTTTACAAAAACCTCCTGTCACATACATGATATTTTTAATGCAGTAACTGTCAGTTAATAATTTATTGTGCCACTTCAAATGGAATTATGAGTCTTAACTGTTGATTTGACTTGAATCATCCTAAAGTAGTTGTTGGTGCAACAAAAAGGATGTGAAATGGAGCACAATCTATCCTTGATTAATTTGAGAGGTGGCGACTATTTCACTATACTTTTTATTGACTCCTGTGACCGTGAAGCCATTTGTAATGCTTGCATTTCTTCGCCTGGTGAAATAGTCATGAATGCTTAACTTGAGAGAACAGCAAAATACCTGAAGAATGTTTGAATTTTTTTTGATATTGCAGGTTACCTTACTTGGACTAGATGTTATAGGAGCACTTGTGGATCGCATTAAAGATCGTTTTAAACCCCATTTTGGAACATGTGAGTGAATTTCCTCTCTAAAATTTTTTTAATATTGTTAGAATAAGTTAACCACTGATTTTTTTTTTAAAATAAAAATAAAAATTGATAATTTAAGTTTACTTTGTGCTAAATGGCTTTGTGGCTTTTCTAAATCACTTTCTTTTTGGAATTGAACTGTTCTCCTGAATAAGTAGTTCCCCTTTTCTTTCAGAAGAAATTTCTTTGGGATTCTCTCTCACTGCTCCCCATCTGTAATCCCTGCTGCTCTTCAGCCTGAAACACTGTACCAGCAAGGCAGTATTTTTGGCAATCACAATTTGTTCTGTAAAGTGGTTGGTTGATGTTCGTTGCTGTAATATTGTGGATTTGCTTCATTTTTGTTTGAGTTGGGAGTTCTAGATTTTCTATTATAGTGTTTGTCCAAGTTAGGATGTCTCTGAAGAACAAAGATTTACACAGGAAAATTTATTGCCTTTATTTTTTTCCCTCTCACTGGGTGGTTTAAAACCGGTGGAAGGCTTCTTTTGGTAGTATGTTAATGGATAGAATGCAATGGTATTAATAGCATTTACTAGGATGGATAGTCACTCAGCGGCTTGTGCATATTCTTACCAGATGGCATCTAGAATGCACCTGTGTTCGTTGAACTTTAATACCAGTGATTTCCTCAGTGTTGCATCTACATTAATTCCTATGTCATTTCTTTGTATCATCAGTAAACTGTAAATTTGGTCCACTGAGAGGTTGAGAGGAGTTGGGCCAAACACTTCAGTCTTCTCCACTAGTCAGACTGCCAACCTGAGGAGAATCTGTTTTATTCCAGTAATTTATCTTCTGTTCATAAACAAGTTATCAATAATATCTCAAAACTTAGGAACAAAATATAAAACTTTTGGTTTGGCTACAGCTGTATTCATGTGTACAGTTCTGTCACTCCATAAATCTCTTCTGCACCCACATCATTTCTTTTATCAGAATGTTGTCTGGATCTGAGCATGTGAATGATAGGAGAAACAAATTTTGGATGAACTTGTGTTGTTTTCTCTGGATCTTTGGTGGCTGAAGGGAGAACTCAGAAATCAATAAAATTATCAAAGACATAGTGTGGACAAACAGAATCTTTTTCTTAGGGTAAAAATGTCAAATACACCAGGGTATGTGTTTAAGGTGAGGGTGGTCAAGTTTAAAAGAGAATAATAATTGCCTGGATTCTAGATGGACCCATGAATGTGCAGGGAGTTATGTTGATCATGTGCAGGCAGAGAGATTTAGTTTAATTTTGAATCATGTTCATCACTGATATCATGGGCCAGAGGGACAGTTCCTGTGCTATATTGTTCGACAGAGACATGAAAAACTATAGATTGTGCTATCTGGAAGTAAAAAGACAATCTTCTGGAAGGATTCAGCCATAAAGCATCTCAGTAGGATAAAAAAAAAAGACTAATGTTTTTGGTCTGAATCCTTCATCAAGACTGAATGTCGAAGGGAAATGAGTAGTATAATGAGGAGTTGTTAGGAGGAGTTGGACAGGGACCAGTGGGGTGGGGGGAATGGGGGTGAAGCATAGAGTTGAATTGATTGGCAGGTGCCATAAATAGGGGAGAGAGGGTCAGCTGGAGGAAGATAAAAGATGAAATTGGAGACAGAAGATGAAGGGTAACGAGTGGGAATAAAAGCTACCAGTACTGGAATCTCCTCATATTCTAACTGGGCACCTCCAATAAGATGGCATTAGCATCGACTTTATGTGGAAATTTGCAATGTAATAGCCATGATGTTGGGGGGGAAAAAAGCTTGAAATACTTATTTTCTGCCAGTATAGAATTTATTAAACAACTTAAAAATGTTTGAATATATTGCTTGGACTCTGAATGCACATAGCCTGCTGTTGATCTGCTTTGTCAAGATAAACCATTTCAAATTCATTTGTCATCCAATGATATCCAGTACTACACGATGAAACAGCATTCTCCAGTCCATGGTGCAGAGCAGTGAAAAACCGCATGCAGATATAACACACATGCAGACAAATGATGCATAAACACAGCACATATGTGCATGTCTTAAAATAAAAAGTAGAGTTACGGAGAGTTGGTTCAGTGGTCATTGAACAGTCTCACTGCCCATGGGAAGAAACTGTTCCTCACACTTGTGGCTCTGATAATTCTTTATCTTTTTCCCAGCAGTAGTATGAGAAGATGCTGCATGTGGGGTGGTTGGGTTCTCCTGAATTTTGTTACCCCTCTTTAAACAACAATCCAAGTAAATGTCATCGTGTTGTTTTTTATTTTGCGGGGGTGGTGTAGGGGAGAGAGACCCTTGTGATGTTCTTTGCCACTTTGATGGTTCTGTGTGTTGACCTCCAATTCGATGTTCTGCAGCAACCATACCTTGCACTGATGCAGCTGACCAGGATACTCTTGATAGAGCTCCTGTAGAAAATTGGCAGGATGGTAAAATCTTTACAATTATAACACAACATCCATCAGCTGTTTCTTAAATTTGTAGATTAAAAGCAGAAAATGCTGGAAATAGTCAGCAGGTCAAGCAGCATGAAAGTAACAGTTAATATTTTAGTAACCACACATTCCCTACATCTATTTATTTATTTATTTATTTGGTTCATTTCCAATGTCTTGAGTCTGTAGTATTTTGCTGCTCTAGTGAGTTTGAAGTCACCCAGTGGCTTAAATTATATAAACCAATCTGTACATGGCTTCAGAACGTAAGCATTCAAGAGTATCCTTGGGGTGGGAAGGGTTGGACAGCGACCAGAAAGTGAACCAAGTAGGAGTGAAGGATGATTGACAGGTGGCAGACATAAGAAGAGGAGCAAGAATGGGGGGAGGAAGAAAGCAAAAGGAAGAAGATGAGTCATACAGGATGCTTTTGTCTAAGTGAAACCCTTCTTCAAGACCACAGCAAACATCACAAAGAATCTCCATCAGTCTTATCTCATTCTCTTATTGCTGCTGCTGCCTTCAGACAGAACATCTTGAAATTTGGGGTCTCCAGGTTCAATGTTTGTTTTTCCACCCCCAGCATTTATCAGGCGTTTGAACCTCCCTGTTGTACCCTTTTCTTAACTATAAACTTCTCCAGGATCACCAAAAGATTGGTCTGTACTAGAATGTTTTTGTACAAATTGCAACAGTGAATATTTACCTATCCTTATAGAATAATAGTGACCTCCATAATGTTTGTGACAAAGACACTATTTTTCTTTATTTGCTCCTGTACTCAGTTTTATATTTGTATTCAAACAATTCACATATAATTAGAGTGCACATTCCAGATTTTATTCAATGTTACTGTATACATTTTGTTTGGCCATGTCAATAATACAGCAATTTACACCATAATGTTTGGGACATTTGGCTTAACAGGTGTTTGTGAGAACTTGGGTATGTTTAATTGCATCATTGGTCCAGGTATAAGAGAGCTTTGCTTACTTCTAAGGTTTTGATCACCTTTGGAGTCTGATGTTGCAATTTTTCAACTAGAAGACTAGAATTGTGCCATTGAAAGTCAAAGAAGCCGCGGAGGCCGAGAAACAAGAATTAAAAATAGTAAGGGACATTGCCCAAAGCTGGGATTGGCAATATCAACAGTTTGGAGCATCATTAAGTAGAAAGAGTGTACTGGTAAGCTCAGTAATCAAAAAGGGACTGCTATTCCAATGCTCTACTGCTGATATCAGAAGAATTCTCATCACAATGAAGAAAGATCCCCAAACATATGTCCAAATGATCAGAAACATTCTTCAAGAGGCAGGTGTCAATGATTACTGTCCGCAGAAGACTTCATGGAGAGAAATACAGAGGTGACACTGCAATATGCAAACCATTAGTTTACTACAGAAAGGATGACCAGATTCCAGTTCGTCAAGAAGTATTTAAGAGCCAACAGAATTTTGGAAAAATTCTTGACAGAGGAGATCAAGATTAACTTGAGTGATGGTAAGAACAAAGTGTGGAGGCATAAAGGAACTACCAAAGATCCTAAGAATGCCACCTTTGCCATGGATTACATCTTTTAGTGTGCCCCCCCCCCCCTGTATTTTAGTTCATGAAGTCTTCTGCCATCAGTTGTCATTGACACAACTACACCTGGCTCTTCAAGAGTGTTTGTGATCTGTCAGACATATGTTTGAAAATGTTTCTTCCTTATGATGAGAATTTTTCTGTCATCAGTAGTGGAGGTGTTCCTTGGAATAACAGTTCCTTTGTTATTACTGAACTCACCAGTGCTCTCTTCCTTCATTATGATGTTCCAAACTGTTGAGTTTGGTGTTTTATTCTTGTTTTACAGTCTCATAATGGCTTCTTTGACTTTGGCACAACTCTGGTCCTCATGTTGAAAAATAGCAACTTCAGACTCCAAAGATGATTAAAAAGCTTAGATGCAAGCCAAGCTTTTGTCTGAATAAAACATACCTGGGTACTTAGAAACACCTGTAAAGTCAAATGTCCCAAATGAAGTGCTGTGAAACAAGGAGGAAGTGCTATAATTTCTACATCGTCAATCCAAAATGATTACAAATAACCTTGAATAAAATATGCAATGTGTACTTTAATTACATGTGAATTGTTTGATCACAACTTTAAAACTGTCGGGTACAGGGCAAATAAAGGATAAAAAGTATCTCAAACACTATGGAGGGCTCTGTATCTTTTTCTGTGTCATGACATATTGTGGTGACTAATTTATACTATTATTAGTGAGGCTTGCGTACTTGTGTGGCTACAGTGAGAGATTCTGTATAAATGTACTTGTGTAGATGACAATAAATTTTTGTATCTCATCATACATATTAAGCAGAGTCTGGTAACTGCATCACTTTGCCTCACTTCAATCACATTTTTTGAGGATCATCAAGACCCCAGTAAGGATGAAAGAAGATTGGTTTGCACTGAATGCACAATCCCTTTGGTCGCATAAATGGTGAAAGTTGTCAGCATGGTTCAAAAAATGTTGTGAGCAATTTGTTGAAGCGGCTTCTCCTTGCATTGAAGCCAATTTATCAAAAATAATTCTGTCCAGTGTAGACTTGAGAGTACTGAAATAAGTGGTAGCTAGCCATGTGTGACATTGCACTACTTCAAAACCTTTGGAGATTTGTAAATGGTATTTCACATCAATGTGCAAATTTGGATTGCCATGATCTTACTCATATCTCTCCCACAGTCAAGTTTAACTTTGTTCTATCAGAAATGTTGGAGTAACATTGAATATGTATTTCTGATATCCTTGGGAATTCTGGAAGATGCCACCATGATAATGCTGGATAATGTGTTGCTCAGGCCATATTTGGAATACTGTGTCCAGTTCTGATCATATTATTGGAAGGATTTCATTAACTTCAAAAGGGGGCACAAAAGCTTCAAGAGGATGTTACTGGGACTTGAGGGCTTGAATTTTCAGGAAAGGCTGAGGGTAGGAGACTGAGAACAACTCTCTGCTTAGATTGTCGTAGGGGAGGGAGAGAGGGAGAATGACAAGCACTCAGCGACACAAGGACTGTTTCTTCCCCTCGATCAGATTCCTGAATCAACAATGAACTACAGACACTGCCTAACTTTTACTTGCACTATTTTTATTAATTTTGTAAGGTTGTTTATAAACGATTGCACTGTGAAGCTGCCGCAAAACAATGAATTTCATGGCATGTTGGTAACAATAAATTCTGATTCTTTTTGATTCTGATAGGAGAGCCGATAAATGTATTAAAACTTATGATGGGCATAGATAGATGAATAATCACAATCTTTTCCCACCAAACAGGTGAATCTTAAGCTAGAGGGCATAGGGTTAAGGTGAGGTGGGGGGAAGATTTTAAAAGGGACCTGATGGGCTACTTTATCAGTGGTACATAGATTGAAGAAGCAGGCAGAGCAAGTTTGGACATTTAAAAGATATTGGGACAGGTAGATGTATTGGAAAGCTTGGAGGAATACAGGTAAAATACAGGAAAATGGGATCAGCTGAATGAATGGGCAACATGGTTGGTATTGATGAGTGGCAGAAGTACCTATTTCTATGCTGTACAACTCTCTTACTTTAAACCCCATCAACATTTTTTTCAGCAAGGCCCAATGGAAAGAAGGATAGAACAGGAATGAAGTTTATACAAAGAAAACTTCTCAACTGACCACATGAAAATGCCTTCAGGTTCATGATTAATTGCATCATTTAACCAGTTTCAGGATATCAAACCAAATGATACCCAAAATGCAAATTCTTCAGTGTTTGCCACATCTATTTGGTTTCAAAGTTTGAAGATAATCACTTAATGGTTTAATTGTCATGCAGTCTAACTACCTGCTGATTAAAATCTCAGATTCTTTTGTTGCATAGTATAGATATTGCAGAGTAATATCAGCAAAGATTGTTCACTTTTGCATGCTTTATTTTTGCAGTGCTACCTGCACTTGTAGATCGTTTAGGTGACACCAAAGATCAAGTCAGAGAACAAATACAGAAACTTCTTGTCCGTATAATGGACCAGGCTGCCTCACCCCAGGTATGTTTTTGGGTTGTTAGTTGCACTGGCTCTAACCATCACTAATCAAATGACCATTTAAGCATTGGCAATTCCTATGTTGCGGAAGACACGTAAATATTTGCTATTTTTCCCATGTCAAAAATCAGTTTGGCTGCTGCTCATCCCTTTTGTGGGGTGGGGAGGGGATATTGAACTTTTTCCTCCCAATCCAGAAATTGAGCAATTTCTTCTCATGAATAACCCACGGTGAAAAAAACATAGTTGACATGTGTTTAGAAATCTGAAGATATATGAATGAAAATATAATCCCATGAGAATATAATTTTATATTTGTTCCCCAAATCAAATAAGAACCAGAAATAACAAAATTCTCAGTAATTTGTAAACTTGTTCGACTTTCCTTGTCAACATATCTAACAAGAGTAAGGGTGAGACTGTGATGTCTAATGTTACAAGCTTTCACACACAAAATGAACCCTATGTTAATCCCTCAGTTTTCACACAGCCAGTTTGTGCCTTTTTTTGTTAATTCCTTGGATCTGTAAATTTGTCTATCCTTTTATATTTATTATTTATTTTTCTGTATGTAGTGACTATTTTCCTTTGTAGTCACATGGATGATATCAGAATGTTGTTGTTTTCTGACTTATTCAAACAGATCTGTACTAGAGTTGAGTTTTCAAAGTTTAAACTTTGCAAATGTTACTATCAGTTGCTACATAGTTGTAACAAGCCATTAAACATTGTTAGATGGTGCTTAAAACATTGTTAAATAGTCAATGAAAATTGTCGGAACATTTAATTCCTTCCATTTCATTTAACAAAGGAACGAAGCTAAAAAATGTAATCTTTCTAACAAGCCGCAAAACCTTGGCTCAAACATGTTGCTAGGAGACGCTCAAAAATAAGTTAAACAATTTGAGAGAGATGGGAATCAGATTTGGGTAGAGAAATTGATCCATTTTGCTGGTCTGACCAATGTTGGGACAGCTTGAACAATACAATTAATGTAAGGTATAGGCTGGTGCAGTATAATTTTTTGTTTTGCATCATCTGTATCTTATTCCACAAAAATTAAATAAATTTGAAATCTGAATTATCCAATTTTGTTTTCGATGCAGTCAAGATGTAGGGACTTTTTTGCATTCAACCTGGTCATGCCCTAAGGTGAGATTCTTCTGGGAAGATTTGAGGAATCTCCTGGAGCACTTTACCAGAATTCAATACCCTCAGGTGCCAGAATTGTTTTTATTGAGAAAATTCGCAGATAGAAGACTTAAAATGAGGCTGTCAAAATATCAATAGAAATTTATTAAACTCACTTTCATGGTGGCCAGGAAATGGATAGCTATTTCTTGGAAATCTGATTCCCAACTGAGTCTGACCCGCTGGATGTCAGAAATGTATAATTGTTTTCCCTGGAGAAGATGACTTACAACCTCAGATATTGTTACATGTTTTTAAGAATATGGAACCCATATTTAAGATATACCAGGGTTAACCTTTAATGATTTTTCCCCCTCCCCCTCCCCCAATCTGGTCTCCAATACCACTTTCTCCAGTATCCTGAGTGATGTTTTTGTCAAGACATTTATCCCTTAAGTGAGGAAGTAAGCTCTGGATGAATCACGTAATGTTTTGTTTGTATGTAATTAATGCTTTTGGAAAATAGATAGTTTTGTCTTATCACATCGGAGAATTACCCCTTTTTCTTCTTTTCCTTTGGGGGGGGGAAGAGAGGTCTTTCTCTTATACTTTTTTTCTTTTTTTCTGTTTTCTACTTTTAAGGATCAGCAGAGTGTGTCATTTTGTATTTATAATTGTGATATTCTGTTGATTCTTCTTCCTTTGTGTAGCAACATGTCGTTCGGTTTTGGTATTTTTGCAGTTTCTTTGAATTTGTTTGTTTTGTAACTCCATGTTGATTGAAAATCCTTAATAAAAACAATTAAAGGGGTGCATGGCGTGATTGTGTAGGGAGAAGACGTGGAAAAACACCTCCCCCGGCAGAAATAGTAAAAGCCCTTATTTTTTTTTTTTTTAAACTCTTCAAAGTTTTTGTACCTTTTTTAGAAAATATTGGATATATTGTTGATTTATTCTGGAAAGCAATTTTGAGGAAAACAAAAGTACAAGCAGTTATCAAGTACAGAAGAACTTGGGCCTACCTTTGAAATGGAGCCTGTGGAGTGGATCTCACTCACCCAAGACTGCAACTGCAGTCCCTGGTTAAGACTCGCATGACTCTAGTGCTGACTTCATGCAGTGTTGCGTAAGATGGCTCAGGAGCCCGAAGACCTCTTCCTCCTCCAGATTATGAGGAACAACTGTACATGCATGAAAATTCACATGTGCGTTATATAGCGTTCAGTCTGAGCTGTGGGAGGACCCATCTTCTCTTGGCCAAGCAATGCTGGGCTGACGGGAGGGAGGATCTGAACCCGTAGCCGGGCTGAAATGCCATCTGCATCAACAGAGGGGGAAGAAGGCGACATTGGATGGGGGACTGGAAGAAGAAGAAATCTATCCAGGTACGGAGGAGGAAGAGACTTTTTTATATATTTATATATATATATATATTTAAAAATATATATATATATTTATATGTGTATATATATTTAAAGGGTAGGCCCATTACTAAACAGGTTTCAATGAAGTTTAAATCTGACCCTCATTATTCAGACCCACTAAGTCAAGTTGATATATCTAACCAGATAGGAAAATTTGGCAACTCGGATGGGTCAAGTTTTTTTCATCTATGAAGGGGCAACTTATTGATATGAAGGGGAAGATATCATCTATTAAGTTGTATGTGGCCAAGTGTGTGAAAATGGTGGATAAGGTACAAGATAAATTTTAAGAAGATTGAGGAAGATTTTCATGACTGTAAGGATGTTGAGTAAGATGGAGGATTCATTTACTGGTTGGAATATTCAGAGAAATTATTTATTGAAGAAAATTGATGCGTTGGAAAATAAAAGTCGAAGGAATAATGTTAAAATTGTTGGTCTTCTGGAAGATTTTGAGGGCCTGGACCCGGTTCAATTTTTTCAGAAGTGTATCCCTGAAGTATTGGGGAAAGAATACTGTCCAAATGGTTTGGAATTGGACAGAGTTCATAGAGCGATAAGAAGGAAACCTCCAGGTCAAGGCTCCACATTCTATCATGATTAGATGTCTACACTTTCAAGATAGAGAATTGATTTTAAGAGTTGCAGTTCAAAATGCAACAAGTTATCAAGGCCCCTTGGTAGTTAAGAATAATTGAGTTTTCTTTTATGCTGATTTGAGCCAAGTGGAAAGAATTTAATTCTGCCAAAGCTGTTTTGTGGAAGGATATTAATTTGCTTTTTGGCATCCTGCTGTACTTAAAGTTTTTATGGAGACTTTCAATCTCAGTTTTTAGTGCTGAAGCTCTCACATTTGCTATTTATCTACTGGATAATAAACAGATGAAAAGTCAAGAAAGCTTTTCTCAACAGCCTGCATCAGTTCAGAAGTAGAAGAATGGAGGGTGAGAGAAGAAATCTCAGCAATTGATTGAAATTGATATTGACAATGATCTTGAGGAAGCATATCATATTTGAAATGCTTGTTGATTTTTTTTTTTGTTCTATTCAGGTGGGGAGTGGTTTGACTACTGACCCTTCCAAAGTCATTGGCCACTTTGTGGGATTGATCACTCCTGCATAATTTGGTGGGGGGGGGGGGGGGGGATAATACTGTAGTGCAGTTTTATTTTTTTTTAATGATGTTTTTCTTTTAGAGGAGATTAGTCTTTTTTGTTGCCATGGAGAGGAGTTTCATCATGTGTGTTAAGGTGGTTTTTGAATTGAATTGGAATGATGGCTAATTTAAATTTTGCTACTTGTAATGTTAACAGGCTTAATAATCCGATTAAGAGAAAAAGTGTATTGGCGTATATTTTTTAAAATTGACTTTTTTTGGAAGAAACAGATTTGACTGAGAAGGAACATCAGAAATTGAAAAGAGATTGGGTTGGACAAATTATAGCGTCTTTGTTTAATTTGAAAGCAAGAGGAGTGGCTATTTTGATTAATTAAAAAGTTATCTTTTAAATTGGAATCAGTTATTGAGTCAATTGTTAGACTTTTGATTGTTAACTGTAACATTTTTCTGAGTCTTGGACTTTAATGAATATTTATGCTCTTAATATAGAGGATGAGAAATTTATGTTGGATTCTTCTCTTAATTTAAATCAGCATACAAAAAAATTATAGTAGGATGTGATTTTAATTGTTGTTTGGACCCCTTATTAGTTAAATCTCCAAAAATAAAACGGCTAAACAGTTGATGTTGTTAATGAAAGATATGAATTTGGTAGTGTTACGAGCCCAAAGGACCCCAAAACCCAGCAGCAATGGACATTCACCAAGACAAGTGGTTTTTAAAACAAAAATTATTGTTAATCGACTTTAAACATGAAAACAGAATCAAACTTTAAATTATCTTTATACTTAACTAATCCAAATTAACCCCCTTCTATTTCTAAGCGCATGTGTATGATGTGTGTGTAAATTTAAGAAAAGTTGGTTGGTTCACAGTTCAATCTCACTTCTTCTTCGAAGTTCTCTGGATGCAGGCAATTCTTATACTGTGCACAGAATTTAACATGTATAAAGTTCACCAGGCTTTTGTGCTCGAAAGGTAAATGTTTTCCACTCAGGAAGGTTCTTGTAGGGTTTGCAGAGAGATATTTGTTGTTCCAGGATTTCCACAATTCAGGTACCACCATTAGTCGCCTCAATGACTCGTTGATGAAACTTGCCCCATCAGGGTTTTCCAGATGGTAACTTCTTTCTTCAAGCTACCACAGAGTTCCTTTCTATTCCACTTATTCCAAGGGAAACATCAGACAGATAGCACGTCCAGCCATCCACTGCTCTGGAGCTTTTCATCAGTTTCAACCAGCTTCCTGGCTTATATTGTTCAGCTGTTTTGCAGTGTCACACACACTAGCTGGGAGAGCTTGTAACTTCTCTCCCCCTCTCCCCCTCTCCCCCTCTCCCCCTCTCCCCCTCTCCCCCTCTCCCCCTCTCCCCCTCTCCCCCTCTCCCCCTCTCCCCCTCTCCCCCTCTCCCCCTCTCCCCCTCTCCCCCTCTCCCCCTCTCCCCCTCTCCCCCTCTCCCCCTCTCCCCCTCTCCCCCTCTCCCCCTCTCCCCCTCTCCCCCTCTCCCCCTCTCCCCCTCTCCCTCCCTCTCCAACTTCCAACTGCCAGGAAGCTCGTGTAACTCTCTCACTTGCATCAAAGCCCCCACCTTCTCCAGCAAACAATAGGAGTTAGTCTCTGGTCAAGCTGTTGCCTTGGGTAAACAAAACCCAGGAGTGACCTTTCTGTGCACTCTGTCAAAACCCTTGAAAAGAGCTTCCAAGAGCTAGCGTGTCTCCGGTCCATTCATTTCATGACATCATTTCAATGAGGACCTACTTCTGAAATGTGCTTAGCATTCTCCATTCTTTCTGCAAAGTTCAGTCTTTCAAATAAGATCTTTTTTTAAAATGTATGTATGCAATGCAACCCATTAATCTTACCAAAATGCCTCCAATATTTATCCATTACAGTAGATATATGGAGGAGATAAAATCCTGAAGAGATTTTTTTTTGTTGTTTATTCATTTCAACATGATCTTATTCCAGAATTAATTTATTTTTGTTATCAGCACAATTACAAAGTCATGTGTTGAAGGCTGAATACGAGTAGGATTTTGTCTGATCATTCTTTGTTATTAATGTACTGGTTCAGAGAGAATTGATAATACATATCGATGGAGATTTAATTCTTGTTGAAAAATGTAGAATTTTGTAATTTTATAAGAGATAAAATAAAGTTCTTTTGGAAAATAATTGTGGATTCAGTTAATAGTAAATTTGTTTTATGGGATACTTTAAAATCATATGTGAGGGGACAAATTATTATTTTTACTGCTAAAATTTAGAAACAACATGTAACTGATATAATTAAATTAGAGGAGGAGATAGAGATATAAAAAAAAGATTTACAGCAAAATTCCATGAAGTTGAGAAAATACATTTAACTAATATGAAGTTGCAAAATAATTTGTTTCAAACTTTGAAACTTTGTTTCAAGTTTGAGAAGCTATTACAGAGAACTAGAAAAGATATTATGAGTTGGGGAAGGAGTTCATAAAGTATTAGCTTGGCAGTTAAGAACAGAATAAGTTTCTAGAGCAATAAATTATATTAGGGATGAATCAATGATTACATATAAACCTCAGGAGATTAATGGTGTGTTTTGAAAATTTTATGAAAAATGATATACCTCTAAAGTAGTGGAGGATGAGGTTAAAATTTATATTTTTTTAAAATCTGATCTGATTTACCTTTTTTGAGTGGTAAGCTGCTTTCAGGTGGAATCACCTGGAGAATGCGGCTCCAGAGCAGGGTGCAAGTGTCTGCGAAGGCACTGAAGGAGATGTTCTGCCACTTGAAACGTCTGAAGCGGGGAGAGGGGCCACAGAGCAAATGCCTGCTCCCAAGTTCAGCAGGGGCAGCTGCCTGCCAGCTCGCCTCCCCGCTGCCTGCCAGCTCGCCTCCCCGCTGCCTGCCAGCTCGCCTCCCCGCTGCCTGCCAGCTCGCCTCCCCGCTGCCTGCCAGCTCGCCTCCCCGCTGCCTGCCAGCTCGCCTCCCCGCTGCCTGCCAGCTCGCCTCCCCGCTGCCTGCCAGCTCGCCTCCCCGCTGCCTGCCAGCTCGCCTCCCCGCTGCCTGCCAGCTCGCCTCCCCGCTGCCTGCCAGCTCGCCTCCCCGCTGCCTGCCAGCTCGCCTCCCCGCTGCCTGCCAGCTCGCCTCCCCGCTGCCTGCCAGCTCGCCTCCCCGCTGCCTGCCAGCTCGCCTCCCCGCTGCCTGCCAGCTCGCCTCCCCGCTGCCTGCCAGCTCGCCTCCCCGCTGCCTGCCAGCTCGCCTCCCCGCTGCCTGCCAGCTCGCCTCCCCGCTGCCTGCCAGCTCGCCTCCCCGCTGCCTGCCAGCTCGCCTCCCCGCTGCCTGCCAGCTCGCCTCCCCGCTGCCTGCCAGCTCGCCTCCCCGCTGCCTGCCAGCTCGCCTCCCCGCTGCCTGCCAGCTCGCCTCCCCGCTGCCTGCCAGCTCGCCTCCCCGCTGCCTGCCAGCTCGCCTCCCCGCTGCCTGCCAGCTCGCCTCCCCGCTGCCTGCCAGCTCGCCTCCCCGCTGCCTGCCAGCTCGCCTCCCCGCTGCCTGCCAGCTCGCCTCCCCGCTGCCTGCCAGCTCGCCTCCCCGCTGCCTGCCAGCTCGCCTCCCCGCTGCCTGCCAGCTCGCCTCCCCGCTGCCTGCCAGCTCGCCTCCCCGCTGCCTGCCAGCTCGCCTCCCCGCTGCCTGCCAGCTCGCCTCCCCGCTGCCTGCCAGCTCGCCTCCCCGCTGCCTGCCAGCTCGCCTCCCCGCTGCCTGCCAGCTCGCCTCCCCGCTGCCTGCCAGCTCGCCTCCCCGCTGCCTGCCAGCTCGCCTCCCCGCTGCCTGCCAGCTCGCCTCCCCGCTGCCTGCCAGCTCGCCTCCCCGCTGCCTGCCAGCTCGCCTCCCCGCTGCCTGCCAGCTCGCCTCCCCGCTGCCTGCCAGCCGCCGGCAGGGGAGTGCGGGGCTGGGGGGGCTATCCCCAAGAATCCTGACTTATCAAAAACTCTCACCTTTTAAATTTAGCAGGATTTCGTGTGCATGTGTTAACCCCGTAGTACCCTGCCGAAGACTGTCAGGCAGCGGGGAGGGTGGCTGTCAGTGGGTCGCCAGCTGACTGTCAACAGCATGCCTGCTGCTAGGCACCTGAAAGCTGCTTTCTGGTGTAACAGGGGATTCTTGGAGCAGGATATTATACCTGCAGGTGAAGAGTTAGGTAGGTAAACCTCCTGGCCGGGTTCTCCACTTTCAGGTGGCCACCCGACAACCGCATAGGAGTGCAATTGGAACATAGGAACATAGGAAGTAGGAACAGGAGTAGGCCAAAAATGGCCCATCGAGCCTGCTCCGCCATTCAATACGATCATGGCTGATCTAATTTGTGATCTAACTCCACCTACCTGCCTTCTCCCCATATCCCCTAATTCCTCTATCATGTAAAAATTTATCTAACCGAATTGTAAATATGTTTAATGAGGCAGCCTCAACCACTTCCCTGGTTAGAGAATTCCAAACATTCACTACTCGCTGGGGAAAAACTATTTTTCCTCATCTCTGTCCTAAATCTACTCCCCCGAATCTTGAGACTGTGTCCTCTCGTTTTAGTTTCCCCGGCCAGCTCAAAAAACCTTCCAACATCTATCCTATCCATACCCTTCATAATCCTATATGTTTCTATAAGATCTCCTCTCATTCTTCTGAACTCAAGCGAATACAATCCTAGACGATTTAATCTTTCATCATAAGTCAACCCCTTCATCCCAGGGATCAACCTAGTAAACCTCCTCTGGACCATCTCCAAAGCCTCAAATATGGAGACCAGAACTGGACACAGTACTCCAGGTGTGGTCTCACCAGTACCTGAAACAGTTGCAACATTACCTCCCTACTCCTGAATTCAATTCCTCTAGCGATGAAGGCCAACATTCCATTTGCCTTCTTAATAACCTGCTGCACCTGCAACCTAACTTTTTGCGATTCATGCACAAGCACTCCCAAGTCCCTCTGCACAACAGCATGCTGTAGTGTTTCACCCTTTAAATAATATTCAGCTCTTTTATTTTTTTTGCCAAAGTGGATAACCTCACACTTACTAACATTGTACTCCATCTGCGAGACCTTTGCCCACTCATCCAGCTTAACTATATTCCTCTGCAGACTCTCCACATCCTCATTACAATTTGCTCTTCCACACAATTTGGTGTCATCCTCAAACTTGGCTACACCACATTTGTCCCCTCTTCCAAGTCATCAATGTAAATGATGATCAGTTGTGGGCCTAACACCGACCACTGCGGCACCCCACTTACCACTCTCTGCCAACCTGAAAAACTCCCATTTATCCCGACTCTCTGCCTCCTGTCAGACAACCTATTTTCAATCCAGGCCAATATACTTCCTCGGACTCCACTTTCCTGTAACTTACTGATAAGTCTCTTGTGCGGCACCTTATCAAACGCTTTCTGGAAATCCAAATATACAACATCAACCTGTTCCCCTCTATCCACCGCACCCATTATATCCTCAAAGAATCCTAACAAGTTTGTCAAACAAGATCTTCCCTTTCTAAAACCATGCTGCGTCTGCCTGATTGAACCCTTACTTTCCAAAAGTTTCACTATTTCATCTTTAATGACGGCTTCAAGCATTTTTCCAACTATAGACGTCAAGCTAATTGGCCGATAATTTCCAGTCTTCTGCCTACATCCCTTAAAAAGTGGCGTGACATTTGCTGTCTTCCAGTCTGCCGGGACCTGCCCAGAATCCAAGGAATTTTGGTATATGACCACCAATGCATCAACTATAACTTCTGCCATTTCCTTCAGAACCCTTGGATGCCTATCATCAGGACCAGGAGATTTGTCTCATCAGGACCAGGTGATTTGTCGGGCTTTAGTCCCATTAGTTTGGTTTGTCAGCCTGAAGAAAACTGAGGTCCTCCATCAGCCAGCTCCCCACCATGACTACCAGCCGCCCCCGCATCTCCATCGGGCACACAAAACTCAAAACGGTCAACCAGTTTACCTATCTCGGCTGCACCTTTTTATCGGATGCAAGGATCGACAACGAGATAGACAACAGACTCTCCAAGGCAAATAGCGCCTTTGGAAGTCTACACAAAAGAGTCTGGAAAAACAACCAACTGAAAAACCTCACAAAGATAAGCGTATACAGAGCCGATGTCATACCCACACTCCTGTTCGGCTCCGAATCATGGGTCCTCTTCCGGCATCACCTACGGCTCCTAGAACGCTTCCAGCAGCGTTGTTTCCGTTCCATCCTCAACATTCATTGGAGCGACTTCATCCCTAACATCGAAGTACTCGAGATGGCAGAGGCTGACAGCATCGAATCCATGCTGTTGAAGATTCAACTGCGCTGGGTAGGTCATGTCTCCAGAATGCAGGACCATCGCCTCCCCAAGATCGTGTTATATGGCGAGCTCTCCACTGGCCATCGTGTCAGAGGTGCACCAAAGAAGAGGTACAAGGACTGCCTAAAGAAATCTCTTGGTGCCTGCCACATTGACCACCGCCAGTGGGCTGATATCGCCTCAAACCGTGCATCTTGGCGCCTCACAGTTCGGTGGGCAGCAACCTCCTTTGAAGAAGACCGCAGAGCCCACCTCACTGACAAAAGACAAAGGAGGAAAAACCCAACCCCAACCAACCAATTTTCCCCTGCAACCGTGTCTGCCTGTCCCGCATCGAACTTGTCAGCCACAAACGAGCCTGCAGCTGATGTGGACATTTACCCCTCCATTAATCTTCGTCCACGAAGCCAAAGATACCTTTAAAGGAAACGGAAATATTCATGCCTGATCATACAAGCTTGTGAACAATCTACAGTGAATTTAAAGATTCAAGAAAGATTCTTCCTTTCATTCAGACTGCACCAAATGTGTGTCTGATATGATATTTAAAGGTTATGCAAAAAAAAGTACCAGATACTATCTTGGAACATGGTGATGGCTAAAAAAGGTCATTGCCATACCATAGGGTTTTGAATCCACAGAAAAAAAAACTGAGTAGTGTTTGATTGTGAAGCAACCTTTCAGGGAGTTTCATTAAATTCTGAACTCTTACTGGTCCTGATTTGACCAGTACATTGATAGGAGTCTTACATATTTTCTGTAAAGAACCTGTCATTATTACTGCAGACATTGAAGCATTGTTCCATCAGGTAAAGGTACCAAATTAAGACCATGAATTGTTACGATTTCTTTGTAGGCCTGGTGGAGACTACTGTCAGAATATAGAATGACAAGGCACCTATTTGAAACAACTTCATCACATGTTGAGTGAATTTTCCCCTCAAGAAGTATGCAGGAACATACTCTCAAGCAGGAACATAGCTCTCAAGCAATAAGCACCATCAAGAATAACTTGTATGTAGATGACTGTCTCACTTCTGCAGCTACAGTAAAAGAATCAATAGCTCTTTATCATGAGTTGAGAGCGATCTGCTTCAAAGGAAGCATTCCAATAACCAAATGGATAAGTAACAGTCGCCTGGTATTGGCTGCCATACTTGAAAGAGACAGAGGGCAAAAAGAAATTAAGAATTTGGACTTAGACCAATGCAATCTTCCTGTGGAGAGAGTGTAAGGTGTACACTGGTGTGTTTAGTGTCAAGTTTTTAAGTTCAAAATCATTTTGAAGGTCCAAGCTCTCACAAGAAGGGGCATTCTATCAAAGTCAATTTAATATTTGACCCTCGAGGAATATTGACACCAGTTGTCCTGACTGCCGAGAAGATTTTGCAAGATTTGTGTAGGAAAATGATTGGTTGAAATGATAAGATACCAGAATCCATTGTACAAGAAAAGACATGTTGGATTCAGAAACTTCATGTGCTGGATGACTTCAAGATTGATAGAAGCTTTGAACCTACAAATTTTGGAAATATAACATCTGCTCAATTGCATCATTTAGCAGATGCATATGAAGATTGTCACAGAAGCATTAGTTACCCATTACTGCATGATAACAAGGATCAGGTACATTGTGGATTTGCAATGGAAAAGGCCAGCCACTATCCCACAAATGGAGTTGATGGCTGCTACCATGGCAAGCAGAATGGACACAACGTTGAAAAGAGAGTTGGAAATGAAACGAACAAATTCCATATTTTGGACTGGTAGCACGTTGGTGCTCAAATACATCAACAATAAAACCACAAAAGTTTCTAACTTTCGTGGCTAACAAAATCAGTGAAATTGATAAGGTCTCACGTCGAATACAGTGGAGAAATGTTAATGCAGTTAACAATCCTGCCAATCTGGCTTCCCGAGGCTTGAAAGTCTAGTCTTTTATGCAGAATGAAATGTGGGTGTTCAGGACTCTATTTCTTCCACAGCATCAAAAAGAGTGGCCTCAAAATCCAGATATTTTACCAGAGGTCCCTGAAATCAGCAGTAAGATGGAAATTCCTGTTCAGAGTGTCTGAAAGAATGGATACAGTTACCTGCTTAATCCATTACTTCTCATCCTGGAATCATTGAAAAAGGAAATAGCATGGATGCTCAGATTTAAAACATGATTTCCAAATCGTAGCAGACAGTATAAACAAGCAATATTCCTGCTCAATTTCAATTAGATAACATTCATCAAAAAGATCTACCACAAAAAGAGACAAGAGATCTTGAGACTCAGGAAAGAGGAGGAGGTCTCACAATTGAAGAATTGATTAATGCGGAGATGGAGATAATCTGTTCTTTCCCCTCCCCCACAGGAAGAGATTTGCAGATGAAATTTCAAGTCTGGAAAAAAAAAACCCATAAATATTAAAAGAACAAGCCACATTCATAAATTCAACCCCATACTAGAGAATGGTATATTAAGGGTTGGGGGGGGGGGGGGGGGGGCATGACTTGGCAGAGCAGCAATGCCAGAAGAAACAAAACATCCTGCCATACTGGCCAAGGATCTTTTCATCTCTGATTTGATTCTTCAACATTATTCATGAAGTGGGCCACAGTGGTCACAACCATATATAATCTAATCTACGCCAAAAATACTGGATTCCTGGTGCCACTGGGTCAATCAGAAAAATTATGTCGAAATATGTTGTTTGTCAGCATGAAAATATTACTCCTGGACAACTGCAGATGGCAGATTTTCCCCTGAACAGAATCTCTCCTGGTGATTCTCCATTTACAAATGTTGGAGTTGATTATTTTGGACCCTTTGGATGGAGTAAAACGTGGAAGGAGGGTCGTGAAATGCTATGGTGTTATTTCCACATGTTTAGCCATAACAGCAATTCACATCGAAGTGCCATCATCACTTTTGTAAGGTAAAACATCATGAGATGGGAATGTGTAAGGAGTTACCCTGTGCAGGGCTGTAACAAGATGTGAATGCATCCTTGTACTTACAAGATAAGATAGACATTGATGGATTGAGAGGCAGGAAGCTAGCAGGGAAAGGATAGCAACAGTTTTAGTCATTGGACAAGTAATGATATGATGATGTTCTAAGCACGTATCCAAGGGTATAAAAAATCACCATTTTGCTGATAACGGCAGAATGCATTCTCCAACTAACATTGTTAGTTGCAAGTGTTACAATCCGGTAATAAAGAACAAAGAACCCTGATTTCGACTCAGTCTGGTGTTTGTCTCACTCATTCATGAACAAAGCAGACCTAACACTTTACATGGACTCCTTCAGAATTTTATTGCTAGGCATATTCAGATTAAAGAACTACAATTTGACAATGGTACCAATTTTTTGGGGACTCGACATGAATTCCAGAAAGCACTTATGCACTGGAATCAGGATCAGATTCATGATGTATTACTCCAGAAGTGAATCAATTGGATCTTCCATCTCACATCTGGCTCACACCATGGAGGTGTATGGGAAAGATTGATAAGATAAGTGTGAAAGGTTCTTCATTCCATCCCAGATAGATAAAATCTTAATGAGAAAGGTCTTTGGAGGGTTCTATGTGAAGCTATCCTCAATAGTTGTCCAATCACTAAAACTTCTACATGTACAGCAAGTTCAGATCAAGACCAAACCTGGCTTTCTGAACAGAGCAATTACCAAAATCTGGGGTTTTTTTTAATAATAGGTAGAAAACTTTGATAATTGACTTTCATTTTCTTCTGAAATTTAACTGGAATAAACTGCTCTGTACGATGTTTGATTTTTTTTTTTCTTTGTGATTGTAATTTAATAAAAAACATAATTAGGGGCTCGAATTGTAGGGTTTAAAATGGATTGCAAATTTGTTAGCAATTCTTTATGTTGCTTTCTGGATTTTGCTTAATTTTTTAAAAATTGTTTTTTCTTTGAAATTTTTATTTATTAAATCGATGCATATATTGAAGTACAATTAATGAATAAAACAAAAACAATTCAAAAAAATACATGCATGATCTTCTTAAATTAACCTCCTACGACCCCCCCCATCCCCCCCCAACCTACCCCAAAAGAAGAGAAAAAGAGGATATCAACCACAGCAACAAAATTCATCAGTTAATTACCATGGTTTGGAGTAATCCAGTACGGTGCAGTGAGGGGATTCAAAAATTCAAACCCATATAATCCAAAAACATTTTTTAAAATTATCACGGAAATTATATGTTATCCTCTCCAATGGAATGCAAGACCTCAACTCCATATGCCATCTCTGAATACCCAAATCAGTATAATTTTTCCAAGTAATTGCCTGACATTTTCTATCTACAGCCAATGCCAATCTCAAAAATGCAATTTGAAATCTATTTGATTTTAATTCTAAACTCAACCTCTTAAATATTACCTAACAAAAATACTGAAGGATCTAATGAAAATTTCACTTTCAAACTAACTTCTAAAAATTCCTTAAGTCGATTCCAAAAACATTACATCTACTTAATTTTTCCAGAGTTAAATATAATTGATGAATAAAATTATGCTGAACTAATCAATACCTTACATTTACAATTTTAGTCATACTATCCCTACATAAATTCATCCAATCATCCTGAAAAATAAGTATACCTAAATCTTTCTCCCATTTCAATCTAGATTGATGTAAATCCAACTTAAGCATTTTATTTTGTAATAAAGCATACATCTCAGATACAAATCCCTTCTTACCACTCAGTAAAATTTCAAACTTGGACTGTCTAGATAAACATCAAGTATGCCCAAAATTATCCAACAATAAAGTTTTAATATGATAATAAGAGTATTTGATGTATATTTCTTTCATTTTTTGATAATATCTTGCTTCATAACAATCTTGCACCAATTTAATACCCTTTTGATCCCATAACTTCAAAAGCTGATTATTAAGTGTGAAGGGGAAAAGCTCATTTTGATACAAAGGAATTTTACCTGAAATTTTACCTTGAGTACTTATAACTTAATTTCTTTATACCATAAATCCATTAAGTGTTTCAAAACAGGTAAATTATAACTACTCATTAACTTAGGGTTCCATCTAAAGATAAAATGATCCATCCTCTTCTCACCAATTTGATATAATTCAATATTAGCTCATATCTATTTCAAAACTTTCAATTAATAAATTTCAGTTGTGCTGCATCATAATAATATTGAAAATTAGGGAGTTGCAGACCTCCTAATTCATATTTCCAAGCTAATTTTTGTGAAGATACCCTTGTCATTTTATCCTTCCATAAAAATTTCCTCACCAAAGCATTTAAATCCTTCAAAAAATTTTGAGGAATTTTACAAGGAATAGATTGAAATAAATATTGAATTCAAGGAAAAATATTTTAATATAATTAACTCTTCCTAGTAATGTAATTGGTAAATCTTTCCATTGATTCAAATGATGTTTAATTTTAGACAATAACGGCAAATAATTTAATTCATATAAATGACTATTATTGCAATCTACCTTAACACCTAAATACTTAATATGATCTGGCCATTTGAACTTCACAATATGATGACAATAAGAATAATCTATTTTAGCCAATGACCTAAGCTCACTCTTTTTCCAATTAATTTTATACAGGTACACAATCCTTCATCCGGAACCCTTGGGGGACAGTGTATTCTGAATTTTTCTGGATTTCGGAAAACCCACCCAAATTATACTGCCATATCCACCCCCAACCCCTTCCAGTCCCTCAGCTGCCTCCCCCGACCGCCTCACCCGGCCGCCTCCCCTGGCCGCCGGTCCCCATTTGCCGGATTTTGGAGCTTTCCGTATTTTAGATGTCCAGATATCGGATCGTGTACCTGTAATATATCTTACCATACTGTTCCAATCTGTCATGTAAACACCTCAAAGAATTCTGAGGTATTTGTTAAATATATCAAAACATCATCTACAAACAAATTAATTTTAAATTCATCAAATTTTACCTTAATACCTTTAATATTACTATCTTATCTAATAATCTGAGCCAAAGGTTCAAGAACGAATGCAAATAGAGCTGGTGACAAAAGACAGTCTTGTCTTGTCGATCTGGTCAACATTGTGGAAGAAATTGAATTAATGTTGGACTAAGCAAAAGGGTATCACTCAGCTTAAAACATGTTATTGCAGGGAATGATTAGTCAATTGGGGTCTTCCAAGAACAAACAAGTCCAAATTGTAAGATAAGAACAGAATGCCCTCTAATCACCAATCTTTATGTGTTCCCATGATCATGTTAAACACATACTTCTGTAAAAGTTATTTGTCTCAGTAATTTGATGATCATGTCAAATATGAGAAAAGTCCTTGCCTAAAAAAGACTGACTTCTGTAACATTAGGTCAGGCGAGACTCATGCAGACACCGGACCTCTATGGGACGCTCCCTCAATAAAGAGGAGGCTTGAATCTTACCACTTGTGTTAGTTACTTAATTAACTAAGTTGAGAAGAATTTTCTTGACACAAAAGGTAAAGATAACTACCTGTTCCAAATGCAAGTGATGAAAAGAATGTAAGGATAAGGAAAATGAACGTGTGGCTGAGGTGCTGGTGTACAAGGCAATGATTTGGCTTCTTGGATCATTGGGATCTCTTTTGGGGAAGGCATGATCTTTACAAGAGGGACGGGTTGCACCTAAATCCAAAAGGTGTCAACATTTTGGCAAGTATGTTTGGTACAGCAGTGGGGCAAGGTTTAAACTAATTTGGCAGGGTTATGCGAACCAGAGTGATAGGGAAAAGGGTAGGGAAGATAAAGTAATGGCCAGGAAAAGTAAAATAGGAAAAATAATGTTGGGAGGAGAAAGTAAAAAATCAGATGGTGCAGTGAGTTTTCGGGTCAATGATAGTCTTAAGAAAATTGCAAAGAAAAATAGTGGGCAGAAAAATCAAAAGAAAAGGTTACAGAAGTCACTAGATAAGGTGGGTGTTATCTATCGCCCACCAAATAACAATAGTTTAGTGGCACAAGAAATAAATAGATAAGTGAGGCATGTAATAATGATACAGCAGTAGTCATGGGGGACTTAAACTTCCACATAGATTGAGAAAATCAAGTTGGTCATGGGAGTCTGAAAGAGGACTTCATAGAATGCATCCGCGATAGCTTTCTTGAGCAGCATGTTAAGGAACCCACAAGAGAAAATGCTCTCCTGGAACTAGTATTGTGCAATGAGTTAGGTAGAGTAAATGATGTAATGATGTAATAGTCAGAGCACATCTGGGAAATAATGATCATAGTATGATTGAATTTCTCATTCACATGGAAGGGGAAATAGTTGGATCTAAAACTAATATATTATGCTTAAACAGGGGTGACTACCATAGGATGAGCGAGGAATTAGGCAGATTGGACTGGGAGCACAGGCTAATTGATGAAACAGTTGAAGAACAGTGGAAGATTTTCAAAGAAATATTTGTAATTCTCAACAAAAATATATTCCGGTCAGGAAAAGGGGCAGCAAGAGAGGGAATAATCAACCGTGGTTAACAAAGGAAATAAAGGAGAGTATAAAATTGAAAGCGCAGGTGTACAAAGTTGCAAAGAGCAGTGGGAAACTGGAAGATTGGGAAAACTTTCAGAGACAGCAAGGGGTTACAAAGCGGGTAATAAGAAATGGGAAAAAGGATTATGAAAGTAAATTGGCACAAAATATAAAAACAGAAAGCAAAAAATTTTATAAATATATAAAATGGAAGAGGGTGGCCAGAGTTAACATAGGACCCTTGGAGGATGAGAAAGGAAAACTGGTGGCAAAAAATGAGGAAATGGCTGAGGCATTAAACAAATATTTTGTGTCAGTCTTCACGGTGGAAGACACGTCCAGCTTGCCCAAGTGCGGAGTTAAGAATGGGAATGTTGGGGAGGGCCTTGATAAAATAGTTGTTACAAAGGAAGTAGTGATGGAGAAACTAATGGGACTTTCTTCTTTCTTTGGCTTGGCTTCGCAGACAAAGATTTATGGAGGGGTAAATGTCCACGTCAGCTGCAGGCTCGTTTGTGGCTGACAAGTCCGATGCGGGACAGGCAGACACGGTTGCAGCTGTTGCAGGGGAAAATTGGTTGGTTGGGGTTGGGTGTTGGGTTTTTCCTCCTTTGTCTTTTGTCAGTGAGGTGGGCTCTGCGGTCTTCTTCAAAGGAGGTTGCTGCCCACCGAACTGTGAGGCGCCAAGATGCAAGGTTTGAGGCGATATTAGCCCACTGGCGGTGGTCAATGTGGCAGGCACCAAGAGATTTCTTTAGGCAGTCCTTGTACCTCTTCTTTGGTGCACCTCTGACACGATGGCCAGTGGAGAGCTCGCCATATAACACGATCTTGGGGAGGCGATGGTCCTCCATTCTGGAGATGTGACCTACACAGCGCAGTTGGATCTTCAACAGCATGGATTCGATGCTGTCGGCCTCTGCCATCTCGAGTACTTCGATGTTAGGGATGAATTCGCTCCAATGAATGTTGAGGATGGAGCGGAGACAATGCTGGTGGAAGCGTTCTAGGAGCCGTAGGTGATGCCGGAATAGGACCCATGATTCGGAGCTGAACAGGAGTGTGGGTATGACAACGGCTCTGTATACGCTTATCTTTGTGAGGTTTTTCAGCTTCCAAGCGATGTCTGAAGTAGCAACCTGGCATGGAGTGGTGTCCAGAGGTAGCACTACATGGCAGAGAGAGCAAGTGTTCTCTGTGCTGGTGCTAAATATTGGACTCCAGCCAATAAGGTTGCTGAGTGATTTGAACCAGCCAAAGACAAGGTGTGCACTGACCAATGGTCTGAGCCCGTTCTTGACTAACATTCCACCTGCAGTTCATAACTTTGTCTATGACTTTGATTTGATTTCAGTTTCAAGTGGGGAGGCCATGTGACCATTAGTAATAGGCAGGGAGACCATGACTTTTCCACACACAACAACCTCTGACCACATCTTCAGCCATTTGGTTGTCTGGTGCTTTTTCTTTCTGACAGTGCTCTGAGAATTTAGTCTCAGACATGTAAATTATGTGACCTGCTTAAAGTAGCTAATTATGTGTGGAAAGTGCCAAAGTGCTTGGGATGTTGGCCTGGAATGGGATGCTGATTGATGTTTTTCTTATCTTGTCAGTGAATTTGAAAGATTTTGTAGAAATGTTTTTGGGTACCTGCTCCAGATAGTCTGGGTCTCAAAAGCATGTAGGAGACCATTGATCACTTATTTATCAAAGCATTGAATAAAACTCACCACCTTTCTCAGATCATACTCTTTGATTCAGATCCTATAAACTTGAAATCTTTCACCAATTATTTAATTTCTGTTCGTCTTTATAACTCAATGAACCTAGTTTAATTTTTATTAATAGCAATGAATAAAACTTGTATTCTTTTATTTTAATTGAACTCACTGCCCTAACCTTGAGTATAAAATAGGCATTATTAGCAAACAATGATTTTCGAACTCTGTCATGAAGGTAATCCCTTTATTTCCACTCCTTACCCCCCCCCCCCCCCCAAGCATATGAAATATTGAGTAGAAACTGGAGTTTGTGCAGTCTGTTTGAGTTTGGCTGCATGATATTGTACCCCAAACAAAAATGATTGATTTCTGTATAAACTACCTTTTCAGTATATCTGGGAGCGATTAACATCAGGGTTTAAGCACAAGAACTTTAGAACTCGTGAAGGAGTCTGTCTGTGTCTCATTACCACACTCAACACGTAAGTGATGAACTGTACTTCCTGTTTAATTGAATTGTTAATATGTGATCCACGAATACTGTACAAATATTGTTGACAGCTGATCTATTTTTCAGTGTATACTGAACAAATTTAAACTTTTATATCAGAACGTTTTCAGGGAGGGAAACGTGTGCCGGAAAAATGGAAGCTCAATGATTTGCACCTTTTCACAGTCGTGCTCTTTTAAGTTGATAGTTTGTGATACTCATAAACCAAAATACTGGTATTTGACATGTCATTTAGGCTTTAAGTTTTCCCAGGAGTATCGAAGAATGAGGGGAAATTTGAAAGAAAATTATTGAAATTTATTTAAAATTGAGGGATTATAGATAGAGTAAATGCAAACAGACCTTGGGTGAGACAAGAACTAGAGGACATTGGTTGAGGGTGAAAAGTTAAATATTTAAGGGGAACACTAGGGGGAACTTGTTTACACAGAGTATGGTGAGAGTGTGGAATGAGCTGCCAGCAGAGGTGGTGGATATAGGTTTAATTTTGACATTAAAGAGAAGATAAGATAGGTACATGGATAGGAGTGGTCTGGTCTGGGTACAGGATGATAGGACTAGGCAGAATAAATAGTTTGGTACTGACTGCTTGAGCTAAAGTCCTTGGTTCTCTGCTGTTATGTTCAATGATTTTATGAGCCAAATTATAGAGCTGAATGGGCATTTTGCTGAATGTTTCCTTGCAGGTCAAGATGTCTGTCAATGCTCATTCCATTTGTCTAAGTTTGGCCTATATCTTTCTAAGCCCTAACTATCCATGTACCTGTACATATGTCTTTTAAATGTGTACTACCATCTCTTGTCAGCTTGTTTCACATAGCCACTACCCTCTAGCTGAAAAAATCTTCCCTCTCAGGTCCCCTTTAAATCTTTTCAGGTTAATTGTTGGAGTACATAATGACATCACAAAGAAACCTTGGATTCTTTTTCCTGTGGGTGAGGCAGAGTTACCACTTTTTGGTCATGCAAAAAAAAAATACATATAAACAAATAAAGAAATGATAAACAATTGTGCAATACAGAGAGAGAAAAAAATCAGTAAGTGCAAAATTCAGAATCCTAAAATGAATGCTGATTGAGTTTGTTGATGGTGAAGGGGAGAGAACCAAGGACTTTAGCTCAAGCAGTCAGTGCCAAACTATTTATTCTGCCTAGTCCTATCATCCTGTACCCAGACCAGACCACTCCTATCCATGTACCTATCTTATCTTCTCTTTAATGTCAAAATTAAACCTATATCCACCACCTCTGCTGGCAGCTCATTCCACACTCTCACCATACTCTGGTGGTGCGAGTCTTGTGGCACCTATTCTTCTATTCTCACTGACCTTGAACTTATGGATTCTAATTTTAGATTCCAACCTTCCATCCATCATCTCTCCCTGATTTTTTTTTCCCATCCACCCCCCTCTTGACACCCTCCACTACTTTTTTTTTACAAAATGTTATTTAAACTTTTTCCATACAATTAATCATAAGCAAATGTGAAATATAATAATCAAATATTAATACATGTGGTATAAAAAAGAAATAAGAAAAAGAGAAATAAGGAAAAGTAAGTAAAGCAAGAATAGAAACCTGAATGCCAGAGCACACCACTCACCACGCAGCTCTGACCATTTCTACCTTTTAATACTTCCAAGGACGTTGATGAGGTTTCAAAGTTAAGGGAAAACGTCAAAAAATTAATTCTTGCAATTTGTAGATATGGTGCCAAATTTTCAAAAATACGTCATTTTTATTTTTCAAGTTATAAATAATCTTCTGAAGAGGAACACAGCTATGTATTTCTGCATTTCATTGCTTCATACCCAAATGGGGATCCGATTTCCATATTTTTGCTATACATTTTCTTGTGCCACTGCCAAGGCAATTTTTACAAATTCTTTTTGAGATATTGATAATATCAATTTTGGTCTTATCCCTTCAATATTACTTAATTTTAAATAACATGAGTTTTGTGAGAATATAATTCCTGTAACCTGTTTATAATAAAGTTGCCAAATTTATCCAAAAGGGTTTTACCTTGGGGCAGGACCAAGTAGAATGTTTAAAAAAAAAAGTACCTATCTCTTGGCCACATCTAAAATATTGGTCTGATAAGTTTGATTTCAATCCATTTAACTTCTGTGGCATGGGATATAATTGATATTAAAAAAAAAAGAACTAATCTGTATCTAAAATTTATGGGGTGTTTGTCATACTACCTTGACATCAGTCTGACTAATTTTGTTCATCAATGTTGATATTTAAATCCTTCTCCCATTGCTGTCTGAACCAATATATCCCCTGTTTGGGAGTCCCCTTCTGCAATAAAATGTACATTGCTAAAATAAATTTATTTATATGTCTATTGCAAATTAGCATTTCCACATTACCACATTTCAGTAATAACATTGTTGGACCCAATTTATCTCATAAATAAGCCCTTAATTGATAAAAACAAGAGTGTATTATTTGTTTCCCATATTTATTTTTCAATTGTTTAAATGACATTAAATTTCTTCCTTCCTAGCAATCTTCTATATGTCTAATTCCTTTCCAAGACCAAAAATTAAAAAATTGATTACCATATATTTTGACGTCTAAGTTGAAACCCTAAAAAAAAATTCTTAACAAGGGGGTTGACTTAAATGCTGGATATACTTTTGAGACATCAAATTCACAAAAAAAAATTGATGTAGATTCGGTGCATAAGTCAATGCTGGAAGCACCTTGGCACCACCCCACTGCTGGGCATCACCATAACTGCTCCTTCCTGAGACCTTGAGGTCATTGTTAATGCTGGGAGTAAGATGTTGCTCCATCTCTGTGGGCTATTGCTGCTCTTGCCCAGTAGGCAGAGGTGTTTGTACTTATTTTACACCTTTGTTGCTAGCAACTGAGGTGTTTTAAAATTCTTTGGGTTTTCCTGGGAGACCCGGACAGCCCAAAAAATGTGGATCGACTTGTCTGCCAGATATAACATAAAACCATTAATGTAAGGCATAAAAAAAAGGGAGTCAACCTATCTGCTGGTTGACTTAAATGCTGAAATATAGAGTGTCCATTGAGAATGGAATAAGTAGATTTTTGATTCAGAAGCATTTTAGTCAGGACTACCCCCCTCATTCCAATTTAATTGTTTACCTTATTTCACATATTAATGAAAGGTTTCAACAAAGGTGCTTCCCTCTCTCCAGATATTAATTTCAATTCCCATTTGTATATAAAATCTTCTTATATTCTCTTTCCTATTGTATCAATTTCTATTTTAATCCATGCTTGCTTTCCTCCCTCATCAAAAAAAGAAACAAGATACCTCATTTGAGCTGCCTTATAATAATTTATAAAATTTGGTAATTGTTAACCTCCTAACTCAAACTTCTATGTCAGTTTATGTTAAGAAACTCTCACCATCTTGCCCTTCCATATATTTAACTCTTGAAAAATCTTTTGTGGTAACATTATTGGCAATGTTTGAAATGGGTATTGTACTCGAGGGAACATCATTTTTACACAATTAACCCTACCCAATAATGTTATTGGCAGTATCATCCACTTATTCAAATCTTCTCCTATTTTTTTAAGTAAAGATAGATAATTCAATTTATATAAATTATTTAATTTGCTATCAATCCATATCCCAAAATATTTTATTTCATTCATTGGCCATTTGAATTGGGTATCTTGTTGGTAGGGAGTACAGTCCGCTCTATTAAGGGGCATAATTGCACTTTTATCCCAATTTACTTTATAGCCTGATATTTCCCATATTCCTCCAATCTTAAGTATAATTTATGTTACAAGCCTATTGATTCTGTCGAGATCAAAACATTATCAGCAAATAAATTCATTTTACAATACTCTTGATTAACTTTAAATCCCTTAATATCTGGATCAGATAAATCAGTTCTCCAAGTGGTTCTATAGCTGAAATAAATAGAGCAGGTGATAATGAGCATCCTTTCTACTAGATCCAGTTAACTGAAATGGTACTGAAACCTGCCCATTTGTAACAACTTTAGCTTTAGGTTCATTATATAAGGCTCTAACCCAATTTGAAATTACCTGTCCCATCCCCAATCTTTCAAACACCTTAAATAAAAAGTCCCATTCTAATCCATCATAGGTATTTTTGGCATCTAAAGCCACTACTGCACTTAGATCTCCCCACTTTTGTGTCAAATGTATTATACAAACCCTGTCTGATCCATATTTATCAACTTAGGTAAGAATTTCATCAATGTATTAGCTAAAGTTTTGCAATCCTTTTGTCATCTACATTTAACAATGAAATAAGTCTATGTGACAATGGTTTTAAAGGATCCAATTAAATGGTGGTGCCCAGCGGTGGGGTGGTGCCGAGGAGTGGTGGTGCAGAAGTGCTTCCAGCATTGACTTTTACACTGAAACAACATCAATTTTTTTTTTTTGGTGAATTTAAAGTCTCAAAAGTATATCCAGCATTTAAGTCAACCCCCTCATTTAGAATTTTTTTTTAGGGTTTCAACTTGTATGTGAAAATATATGGTAATCAATTTTTAATTGATTTCTTTGGTATGACTTATTATCGCAGTTGAAAAAGATTCCATAAAAGGAGAAATCAACAAATCTTTAAATTCTTTATAAAATTCAGACAGGGAACCATCTTCTTCTGGAGACCCTCTACTCTATTAACCCCTATTCTGACCCATGTCTGGTCTTTACTACCCGCCTCCTACCTTGCCCTCTCAGAGACTCAATGCTCTGTCCTTGGTTGAAGTTTCATCTTCGTCCCGCTTTGCCCACACCTCAACAAGTTTCACACAGGCCACAATGCAGAACTCTTCTTTCTTATCTCTGCTTCCCTGCCCACTTCTTCCACCATGATTCTCTACCTCTACTCCACTCCCCACCACTGTAAACCCCCTCTCCTGCCTTGAGCCTTCTTCCTTCTCTTAGATACCTCGTCCTGACCATCTGACCATTCCGCATCTTTATATTTCCAACTGCTGCCAGCAATTGATCATCTCAACTTGACTGCTCCTCTCACTTATTCTAATCTCACTCCATTGAAATGTTCTGTCCTCCACTTTCTTGACACCAATCCTCATTGTTAAACCTGCAGACAAGAATGATGGTGCACATGGTCTGGTGCACTGAAGCCAGAGAACCTATCTCCGATACCTCCTCTTATTTTCCCCTTAAACTGGACACCTCAAGAAGACATCAAGTCACTGTTTCATGCACCATCTCTAACCTCATCACTTAAGGCCATCTTCCTCCCATGGGCTCTAACCTCATTAACATCTTTGAAACTGCAGGTGGATCGACCCATTAAATAGCCAAACTGACAATTTAAGGGGGAAATCCCACTGCTGCGATGACGCAGTTAGTGATGCGTCACGCACTCACTGGAACAATCGGTAGGTTCGCCCCCACCCCCCCCACAGCAGCGACTGCTCCACCCTCCGTCCCCTTCCCCAATTGCGGCAGTGACCCCCCCACGGTGTATCCCCGTGAAGCAAGCATGCAAATGCTGACTTCACAGGAGTAACTGGGTCGGCCATTTTTCTGTTCAAATCGCTGGTGGATGTGACCCAGTTAAATTTAACTGAGTTCCATGACTATCCCTGAGGTAGGTCAGGGACCCAGTTGGATTAGGACCATGCTGACCGGGTTGGACCCTTTCAAGCTGCCACGTGGGTGGGCTATAACAGGACAAATTGCCTGATTAACTCCATTTTACACAGCAGCTTGAAAGGGCCTTCTGTTTCCTGACCTCCTCCTACCTGGTTCTACCATCTCGCCAAGATCCACAAACCCAATTGTCCAAGTAGAAACATTGTTTCTGTGAGCTCCTGGCTCACTGAAGTGGTATCCTCTTGGCTCAAACATTTTTCTCCCAATCCAGTCCCTCCTTACCTCCATCTGCAATTCCTTGCATACCCTCCTCATTTTTCACTTTGGATGTCCAATTTCTGATACACCTCCATCCCCCATACTGAAGGTCTCAAAAATTACTTCATTACTTTCTCAACAAAAGACCCATCCTCAACCACCATCCTCATCTGGCTAACAGAACTTGTTCTCATCCTCAAAAATGTCTTCTTTGACTCATCCCACTTTCTCTAGGTCAAAGGAGTAGTTGGTATGGGTACCAGTGCTGGTCCCATATATCGCCTGCCTTTTTCTTGGCTCTGTAGCGCAATCCATGCTGCAAGCCTCCACAGGCAAGGCTCCTTAATTTTTCCTCTGCAACAGTGATGAATATATTGGTGCTGCCTCGTGGACCCATGATGAGGTCATCAAATTTATCCACTTAGCTGCTGACCTCAAATTCACTTTGGTCCATCTCTGACAACCCTTTCCCCTTTCTTGATCTTTCTGTCAACTCATCCTTACCTGCTCATCTGCCCAGGACCCCTCTGCCCCAAGACCCAATAAGGACAGGATTCCTCTTGTCCTCACTACCAGCCCTCCAGTCTCCGTGTCCATTGTGCTCTCCTTAGCAATTTCTATCACCAACATTGTGATCCCAGCATCAGACACATCTTTCCCTCTCCATCTTCTGCAGAGACAGCTCCCTCTGTGACTCCCTCATCTGCTAATTTCCCCCTTGGTACCCACTCCTGTGAATGCAGGAATTGCTGCATTTCTGCTTACACTTTTCCTCTCACCACGATTCAGGGCTATGCTTCACCTGTGAACCTTCAGGGGTCATCTACTGAATCTAATGTTCCTGTTATCCCCTTCTCTATTTCAAAGAGATTGGTTGCAGTCTGGGTGATTGCTTTGTTGAGTACCTTTGTTGTGTCTGCAGCAATGGTGGGGATTTCCCAATGGCCAACCATTTCAATTCTGCACCCCACTCCCTCACTGACATGTCAGTCCATGGCCTCATGCACTGCTAAACCAAATTGGAGAAGCAACACCCTCTGTTCTGTCTGGGCACTCTTCAACCAGATGGCATTCACATCGACTTCTTCAATGTCCTCATCTCCCTCTCTTCCCTTGTCTCATTTCCTCCAGCTCTCCATTCAGTGAAGTATTCCCTCCCCCATCACCTCTCAGCATTTTTGTCTTGTGTCCCCCCCACTCATATCCATCTATGACCTCTTAATTGTGCTCCTGGCCCTCCCCCCACCATTTTATTCAGACACCTGACTTTTTTGCTTGCACCTTGATGAAGGCCTCAGATCTGAAACATTAATTATGTATCTCTATCCTTCCTACGTAAAGACTTGATGAGTTTCTCCAACATTTTTGTGTAAACTTTAGACAGAAACTTGAAGGTAAGGTAGTCCCTCTGCCTCCTTTCCTCTTCGCTCTCTTTATAACTAGTCCTCCAGTCCTGGCAACATTTCTGTGAATCTTTTCTCTACCTAAATCACATCCTTTTCATTGCATGATGACTCGAGCAGCATAAAATACTCCCAAGTGCAGCTTAACAAATGATGTATACAGTCATAATAGCAGATAACTAGTTAATTTTTCCTGGGATTCATGTATGACATTTTGGATGCTAGTGGGCAGAAATGAACATCTCAATGATTTCCTTTTTCAAGTCTTTCTGATTTGGAGTACAATGTATAAAAATGAGTTATATCTGATGCAAATTTGAAAGCAAACTATGCATGTATTGACAAATGCCACTAAGAAAAAAAGGTAAAAATGATTCTGGTAAATTTGCATTTTAATTGACCTGTAGAAATTTATACTTTTATTTTCACTGTGTATGTTTTATTTTATAATCTCTCAATGGTTTGTTTAAAAAAAATATTGGAACTATCTTTTCCAGTTATGGAGCACAACCTTTGACATTAAGCAAAATAGTACCACATATATGCAATCTTCTTGGGGATCCAAATAGCCAGGTATGAATTTTTCAATATTTACTAATATAACACAATAAAGAGAGTAAATAACATTTATAGAGCTTCATAACAATATGTGAAGAACCATTTTTGAGAACTTTCAATTATTTTTCTGAAACTGGTTATCTGTGTGGATATAGGAGCTAATATTGAGCAGCAAATAGGTTAAATTGTATTGGATAACTCTGATGTGTACTGTGTTTATACCAGAGAAAGTGAACAAGCTCATGGGATTTTAGCTGTAAGATTTGTTTACTGTCATGTACAAAATTTGTTTTTATTTGTTCTTATTTCTGTGTGCTCTTGTAGCTTCTGCAGTTTTACTCAGCAATAGCATTAATAATTAATTCTCAGTCTCAGAATAATGTGGTGAATGAGTTGTCATCCAGTGTCCTGGAACAATGATCTACAGACAGAATTTCTGCCAAAAAAGTTGAGAGATTTATGGATGCACATGTTCCATTCATGATGTGAATTATGACAATTACTCAAGACCATGCAGTAAAATTTCAGATGATTTCAAGGATGTGTGAAAAGCAGAATCATCTAAGTTCCAAGAGATAAATTGAAAGAGAATGAAGGAATTGGAGTGGCTGAGGAGGGGAGCATGGGAACCAGAGCCAAGGTGAGGAGAGGAGAAGTTTAGGAACCGGGCCTTGTCAAAGAGTCAGCAACTGTAGGAATGGGAGCTCTGGTGGGAGGTTGCTAAGTATGGAAACCAGTCTTACTTTGTGGACATGGCAAATGTTATCTGGTGAGCAAGATGCCAAATCATCAGGATTTCAAAATGGTGGGATGGCAGACTTTTGAAGTTTTACTGTAGTTCTTCAGGCAACTGAAGCTCTTTTCATCCATACCCTTTCTCTGATAACAAGCCTTTTGCATGGCAGTTTCTGAAATGTTTTTCATAAAACCATAATATACCAGATTTAGTACATTACCTAATCAAATTTCAATTAGTTCATAAAAAAGATTAAATAAATTTGACATGACTTGCCTGTTCCAAAACATTTAGGCATTTTCAAATCAATCATTCTATTGATTATGATTACTTCTTCACCCATTTGTGAAGTTAAGCAAATTAATCGACAATTAGAACCGTGAACTCACCATGTCTGCACTGACCATGAAGACAAACTAACTAATCCCGTGTTCAAGTTTATTATCACATGTACTGGAAACAATAAGAAAGTTGGTTTTGTGAGTTGTCAAGCAAGAGTTACTGAGAGAGAGGGAGAGATCAGTTGTAACAGAGCAAAGGTAAATTTTAAATTAATTTTGTCTGCATCTGTACCTACTGTTCTCAACTCTGGTAATCTCCTTGATCAGCACCACTCTTCACCTTTCTTTCCAATCTTTCAAACAAAAAGTTAGAATCCATTTCTATCTTTTTAAAAATAAGATTGAGACAACATATCACTTGTTCTGTTCTTCTTGTCTATGATTTGAAAACACTGCTAAATGCAAGTAACACTAAAACCTGGATGCCTACCAAACTGGAGGACCGGATCAGGAAGGTTCTGTGCAAATACAACTTAATGAAGATCAGAGAGCCCCAATACCAAGCTGAAACAACTGTCGAAACTCAGGGGCTGAGTTTTCGGAAACAGTATGCAAGGAAGTAGAAGCGATTTAAGCATGCTGACCTTTGTCGAATTCAAGCAGACCTGTGCTCCTAAAAGTTTTGCTTGCATATGTGTTATATCTGGAAATAAACTGCATTACTTGCAGCTGCACCTGAACCACCGAGAATTGAAGTACTACTGCACTCCAGTAATTGCAGAAACATGACTCCAGGATTGCATTCTGGATGCAGCTATCCATTTAGAAGGTCTTGCCTCCTTTCAGACAGAAAGACATGGTTCTGTTTCTGGTAAGAACCACAGAGGGGCATTGTGCATCGATATCAGCAAGGACTTGTAGTCAAAGGTCTCTGCAGTAAAGGCTCACTGCTCACGAGAGACAGAGCTCTTCATTTTAAAGTGCAATCCCTTCTACAGGGAATTCACAGCCACTCTAATCACAGCAGTTTATGTTCCTCCTTCTGCAAATGTTGGGGAATCATTGAAAGAGCTTTAAGGGGCAATCTGAAGCTCAGGCAATTCATCCTGATGGCTGCATTATTGTTGCTGGTGACTTTAATCACATCAAATTGAAAACCGTATAGCTGAAGTTTTAACTTTCTGCATGAAAAATTGGCATGTCAACTTTGCCACCAAGGTAGATAACATTTTAGATCTGGTCAACACAAATGTCCCTGTTGCATAAAAAGCTGTCCTCTGACCCCCACCTTGGATACTAGGACCATTCTGCTCATCCCTGCTTGCATGTCACTAGTCGGCAAAATTAGTCAAACCAATTCACAGAGAGATTAGGACTTGGCCAGAGGAAGCTACAGCAGTGCTATAGGACTGCTTCAAAACCACAGCCTAAAGTGCATTCAGGAGGTGGCCACCTCCAATGACCACTTCAACTTCAATGAGTATACGGGCACAGTGACTAACTACACAAGCAAAATTATTGAGGATGTCAAAGGGCAAATCAAAATCCATGGCTAGATGCAGAAGTTTGTGAATTACTCAGCTCTTGACGCTGCTTTCAGGTTGGGAGACAAGATGGCATTAAGATCAACAAGGGCTGAACTCTTCCATGTATGTCAAAAGGAAAAGCGTATATTCACACAGAGACTCCACAGACAATTGTGTGACACCAGCAACACGAGGTGTACGTGGCAGGGTATTCAAACAATAACTGACTATAAGTCAACCTTGTGGGTCAATGACTTTGATGCCTTCCTTTCTGACTGGTTGAATATCTTCTATGTGCAGTTTGAGAGAAAAACAAGGTGACATCAAAGAAAGCCTCACCTTCTCCTGAAGAACAGGCACCCAGCATAGTCACGGCTGAGGTGAGGAAGATTCTTTCCATGCAACCCATGCAAATCAGCAGGTCCAGATAACATGCCTAGTTTGTGTGGCCCAGCTGATGGAGGTCCACTGTCACCGCAGATTTAAAGGCAGCCACCATCATCCCAGTGACAAAGAAAGTGATGGAAAATTAACTAAATGACTACTGCCTGATTGCTTTGAGCAGTTGGTGATGAGCCGCATCAAAGATACCTCGTGACATTAGACCTGTTCCACTTTGCCTACCGTCCAAACTGGCTGTCCAGATAATGCAATAGCCTTGACCCTCCACTCTGTACTGACCCACCAACTGCATAGTGCCTCATAAGCCTGCGTGTTGTTCATTGACTTCAAACTGGCATTCAACACAATCATGCATCATAGGCTGGTAGATAAACTGTCCTCACTGGGACTCAATTCCCTCTCTGCATCTGGATTCTGGACGTTTTGATGGAAAGACCAGAGTCTGTTCAGATTGGCAACAAGGCCTCAAGCCCTATCATACTGAGCATAGGAGCAACTCAAGGCTAAGTCCTCAACATGCTACTATTCATGCTGACTCACAACTGTTCTTCAAGATTCAGTTCCAACAGAATTAGCAAATTTACAGAAGATACAATGGAAGTTGGTCTGATCAACAAGAATGATGAGTCTCATTACATAGAGGAGGTTGAAAGGCTTGTAAAATGGTGCAAGAGCAACAACCTGACTCTTGACGTGGACAAAGCAAAGGAGATGATTGTTGGCTTCAGGAGATCGAAGATTGTCCATTCTCCAGTGCTTATCAATGATCCGATTATGGAGAGTATGAAGTTCTTGGCATTTTAAGGGTCGACCTATCCTCCTGTTATGCAGCAATGGGAATAACCAAGGAAATGGTATTTTTCAAAAACAACTTTTATTATTAATTATTAATAACATAAAAGTTCTTACTTCAAACTTAACTCTAAATTTAACCCCACATTACAGTTTAAGCTTGATTCTGAAGAGAGAATTTTCAAGATCAGTCTCAGAAAACTTGTGTGTTTAATCTCAGTCTTTTCAGCTGTTCAAAGGCAATTATGGATTAAGTGTCAGACATCAAATTTATTTAAATTGTTGGTCAAAAGCAATTATGAGGGATTTTGAAACATCAAGTCATCAGACCTCTTTAAAACTCACAATTATCTTGATGAGTTGTGTTCAAAAAAATGTTTCTTCATATGAATGATTTTTTTCCTCTCTTGCTTGGAATTTTGGAATCTGTGTTCCACATGATAAATCTGCTCTCTTTCATCTTAAGGAGACAGTCAGAAGTGGTCTTCCTTATTTCAAAAGCCACTTATTCTGGGTTTCATTTTTTCCAGGAGTCACACACAGCAGTATCCTTTCTGGTTACTGTATCTTCAATCCCAAAACTGTCCACTTTTTGTCAAAGAGACAGTGAAGCGGTTCTTCTTTATTGCCACTGGTTTTGTGCATCTCCTATGATAACCATAATGCAATACAGAACAGTTTCTCTCTTTTTCTCTCTCTCTCTCTCTCTCTGTCTCTTTGCTACTGTTTTTCAATCCTGTCTCATATAGGATGGTCAACATCTTATGATTTCAAAATGCATCTCGTTGAGTGATGTGTTTCTCAGAAAATTATCATCACATGTGACATATCTGTTTAATTTCTCCAAAAGCATAAATCATGCCAGATGGCCTTTTGAAGTATTTCCAAAGTTAATTGACATCTATATGCTAAAAGCATTTCCGTCCACAGAGCCACTTTAAAAGTATGAATTATGAGCCCATGGACTCAGGACCATTGAATTAAAAGTCCTGCTTGTTTGAATAACTGCCAGCAGAATGCTGTGTGTATACACAAATGCTTTGAAGCCAACACTCATTATTCTTGAATTTCAATTAAGAAACCACTTCAGCTTTATAGCTGTTTTCCCAAGACGCTTTGACCCTGAATATGGCCTCTCTGAGTGCAACTGTGTGTCTCTGTGTGACCCTGAATCCAGCCTATAAACTAACTTTACTGAAAATATATATATTCATAACTAAATATTTTAACTTTCAAGATTAATATTAACACAAATCCATTCAACCTAAGCTCACAACACCTCCTCATTGGTCAGGAATGGACAGTAGTGTCTACACTACTTAAGAAAGCTGAGGAGGGCATGGCTATAGGTCTCCAACTTGAGAAACGTTCACAGGAGAACAATTGAAAGTATTCTCTCTGGCTGCATCATATCGTAGCTGCAAACCATCAGACCAGAAGTCATCACAGAGGATCATTTAAACAGCTGAGAGGATCACTAAGGTCTCTTTATCATCTATTGACAACACTTAATTGGTGCATTGTCTAAATAGGGCTCAAGGACCTTTTCCATCCAGTGCACAGCATCTTTAACCCAATATAATCAAGAAAATGATGCGAGCATCCAAATCAGGACTGCCAGGCTGGGGAACAGCTTCTTCCTGCAGGCTGTGAGAGTGATGAACAGTGTCCTGTAGCTGTGTAAATTATATACATTGATAATTTATGTGATCCTTGTGTACTGGGTATTGTGTGTTTTTTTTTGTGTGTGCACCATGGACTGCAGATGTGCTGTTTCATCACGTTTTCCAATCAGGTGATAATGAACATGGACTTGATATTGTATAGCCATAGAAGCATCTATCTGCTCCCTAATTTGAAAATCACCCAAACCCTTTCTCTCTATAAGCTCAGATCATTGGAAATAAAAGCAGGGGACACTAAATGGCTTCTTATTCTATTATGTCATCTACAAGATCATGGTATTTCCCTGTCACCCTTGGTTCAGTTGATACCTCAAACTCTTTCAATTTTTACTTTAAATCTTTGTGTTGACTTGACCTTCTGTTTTGTGGATGGAGAATTCCATGAGATGAAAAATAAATCTCATTACATTCCAAAATTGCCAAAACTGTGAGTCAGTGCCTATATTTACAAATGATGCATCTCACCAACGGGGGAAAAAACTAAAAGAAAACCATCGTCCATGTACTCTTTTATAGATGTATTTTAAATATAACATTAAGTTATGAAGCTTGGCTTTTGGTAGTAAAACGGTACTTATTCAGTCCACGGAGGTATTTTTAAAAATTTATAGATGCAAATTCTTACACCCTCATGTTAGTCAAAAGATTGAAACTATCTTCTCTTTCCCTGGTTATTCTTTTGCTCCTTTGGATTTAATTTAATCCTATCTGCTGATGATATTTTGTGATCCCTCTGCTTTCTGAATTTTATTTTTAAGTGCCTTTGTACACTTTTTATACAGTTGAAGGGCTTCCCCATCTTAAGTTCTGTGTATCTATCATGTTCTTTATCCAATCCCCCATAACATAATATCTGAGGTTGCCTGCACTTGTTACCATTGTGCATTACAAGAACTCATTGGGCCTGAACTCTTGCTATTTCTCCTTTGAATGCTGATTAATTTTACCTGCAAGTTATTGCTCTTCATTTAACTTTGCCATGTCCTATGTCATATTTTAATGAAATTGCTCTTCTCCAAATTGAAGACTTAATTCCCGGGCAATCCTTGTCATTTTCCAGAATTACTTTAAAATATACGAACTTGTGGTCACTGTGAGAAACTGGGCCTGGCAGGAATATTTCTGTCATCGTTAGCCACGAGTGAGGATCTTGCAATATATTCATCAAAATGTATTCAGAAGCCCCATTACAAGAGAAATTCCAGTTACCACCCAATGGTTTTAAATCCCTGAATCTCTCACAGTCAGTTTTCTAAAGGTGGCAACTGATTAGAAAATTAAGTGGACTAGCTGTCAACACAATCTGTCTGCAGAGCAGGTTGAAATCCTTTGACAAGTAACTTGGCTTCTAATTCCCCAAATTCTGTCCACCATCTGCAAGGCTAAAGTCAGGAGCATAATGGAATTCTCTCCACTTACTTGGATGAGTGAAGCTTCAACAACATTTAAGAAGGTTGACATCATACAGGACATTGCAGCCTTCTTGACAGGAACCCCAAACACCACTATTCAATCCTTTCACTGCCAACACACAATACCAGTGATTTGCATCATGTACAGGATGCACTGCAGCAGCGTAGAAAGACTCCTTAAACAGCATCTTCCAAGGCCATGACCCTCAACAGCTAAGAGGACAAGGCCAACAAAACAACATGGTAACAGTTGCCTTCCAAGTAGCGCACCATTATGATTTGGAAATACATTGCAGTTCTTTCACTATCACTGGGTCAAAATTTTGGAATTCAAGCAGTAAGAAATGGACAATTAAATGCCGGTGAGCATGTTTTGATGCATCCTTTGCAATGAATGCTATTTTTGTTAGTTATTTGACAATAAACTATTGAGACTTGGTATTTATCCACCATTTTTCAACCTGTTCCACATTTGTAGCAGAGTATAATAAATGACAAATGATCTGAAAAAATGGGTTTAATCTTCTTCAGCATGATGCTGAACCAAGCCATGGAAGACCTCAACAATGAAGACGCTGTTTACATCCGGTACCGCACGGATGGCAGTCTCTTCAATCTGAGGCGCCTGCAAGCTCACACCAAGACACAAGAGAAACTTGTCCGTGAACTACTCTTTGCAGACGATGCCGCTTTAGTTGCCCATTCAGAACCAGCTCTTCAGCGCTTGACGTCCTGTTATGCGGAAACTGCCAAAATGTTTGGCCTGGAAGTCAGCCTGAAGAAAACTGAGGTCCTCCATCAGCCAGCTCCCCACCATGACTACCAGCCCCCCCTCATCTCCATCGGGCACAGAAAACTCAAAACGGTCAACCAGTTTACCTATCTCGGCTGCACCATTTCATCAGATGCAAGGATCGACAACGAGATAGACAACAGACTCGCCAAGGCAAATAGCGCCTTTGGAAGACTACACAAAAGAGTCTGGAATAACAACCAACTGAAAAACCTCACAAAGATAAGCGTATACAGAGCCGTTGTCATACCCACACTCCTGTTCGGCTCCGAATCATGGGTCCTCTACCGGCATCACCTACGGCTCCTAGAACGCTTCCACCAGCGTTGTCTCCGCTCCATCCTCAACATTCATTGGAGCGCTTTCATCCCTAACGTCGAAGTACTCGAGATGGCAGAGGTCAACAGCATCGAGTCCATGCTGCTGAAGATCCAGCTGCGCTGGGTGGGTCACGTCTCCAGAATGGAGGACCATCGCCTTCCCAAGGTCGTGTTATATGGCGAGCTCTCCACTGGCCACCGTGACAGAGGTGCACCAAAGAAAAGGTACAAGGACTGCCTAAAGAAATCTCTTGGTGCCTGCCACATTGACCACCGCCAGTGGGCTGATATCGCCTCAAACCGTGCATCTTGGCGCCTCACAGTTTGGCAGGCAGCAACCTCCTTTGAAGAAGACCGCAGAGCCCACCTCACTGACAAAAGGCAAAGGAGGAAAAACCCAACACCCAACCCCAACCAACCAATTTTCCCCTGCAACCGTGTCTGCCTGGACTTGTCAGCCACAAACGAGCCTGCAGCTGACATGGACATTTATCCCCTCCATAAATCTTCGTCCTCGAAGCCAAGCCAAAGATCTTTTGGGTCTTTCTTTGCTCCTCAGAACTGGTCTCCATCATCTCCAGTGAAAGTTCACTGAGCAAGAGGAGATTTTGTTTGTGGTTTTGACTTACTTTTATGGGCTGTTGTGATATCCACGTTCATAATGGCTGTTCTGCATTTGCAACAGGCATTGTTGGAAAAATATTAACTCAAGCTCTTTATCATGGCAAACCAGAAACTGTGTTTATGTTCCCATCCAGCTGCCAAGCAGTGTTTGCCAGCATTCTTGGTGTTTATATTCAAAATGGACAGGATTTAACTAAAACAAAAATCTTTTTTTTCAACTTTTCCCCCTTTAAACCCCCTCTTCCCAAGCTAGTTGGAAAATTGTACATATTCAGACTTTTTGCTTCACCTCCACAGGTAAGAGATACAGCTATGAATACTATGGTGGAGATTTATCGACATGTTGGGGAGAAAGTCCGAGCTGACCTTAGCAGAAAAGGAGTTCCACAAGCACGGTAGGATATTTCCATTACTTTGAAGATCAGTCATTAAGAAATTGCATGTTCTGCATTTTTATATCAGCATAAGGTCTTGATTAAGAGCTTACTCTACTTTTCAATAGCACTGTTGCTGATCTGGCCATGTACTCAGCTCCTCTTGCCTGCCTTCCCCATAACCCTCTTCCCCAACTATTCAAAAATAGTCCACCTGTGCCTTAAATACATTTGATGAGGCTGCCTTTGCTACTTTATTGTGCAGAAAATTCCCTTCATTCACCACTTTTGGGGAGAAGCAATTGCTTCTCATCTACTCCCTTCAACCTCTTTGTTCCAATCTCACCTGCCAGTGGAAACAACCCCCCTGCTCCTATCTTATCCATTCCTTAAATAATTTTGTTTCTATAAACTACCCACCTCCCATCATCCTTCTAAACTCCAGAGTATTGACCCAGATGACTCAATATCTCTGCAAGCTAACTACTTCATTTCCAGAATCAACCTGGTGAACATCCTCTGCCATGCCTCCAAATCAGTATATCCCATCTCAAGTAAGGAGATTAGAACAGCACACAATACCTCCGGAGTGGCCTCACCAGAATCTCTCTGTTCTTAAATTCAATTTCTCACATTTGCTGCCTTGATTATCTGCTGCACCTGTAAACTAAACTTTTTTGAGCCATGTAGAAGCACTCCAAGGTCCCAGCATACAACATGCTACACTTTTTTGTTTCAAAAGTCCAATTGGCTATTTTTTTCTTTCAAAGTGTATGAACTTGCATGTACTATCATTACACTCCATCTGTCAGACCCTTCCCCACTTAATTTACCCATGAAAACATCTCTGTAGACTCAATTTTCCACTCAATTTTGTCAATGGACAAGTTGGATAGACTACCACTCCTCCATTTATGAATACTCTGGGCCCAGCATTGATATTTGCAGCAGTCTATTATTCACTGATTGCCAACTACAGAAATGTGTTCATCCCAGAGCTCTGCAGTTATTGATGAACTAATTCTCTATCTTTGCTAATATATAACCCCCAACTCCATACATCCTTATTTTGTGCAGAAATATTTCAAAAAACACATTCTGTAAATCAAAAAGTACCACATCTACCTGTTCTCCTCAATCCACTATGCTTGCTATATCCTCAAAGAACTCCAGTAAGTTGGATAAAGATGACCTACTCTTGCTGAATCTATGCTGCATCTGACTGATTTGACAATTTCTATCCTGGTGTCTTGTTATTTCTTCCTTGATGACAACTTCAAGCATTTCTCCAACTACAGAAGTTAAGCATACAGGCCAAAGGTTACCTGCCATTTGTTGCAATTAGTTAAACAGTGATGTTATATTTGCTGATTTTCAATCATCTGGACCTGTCCAGATAATTTTGTCAATTACTGCAGATGTAACTTCTCCCACTTCTCTCAGAGTTCTGGGATGCAATCTATCAGGACAACCGACATGATCTACTAGTTTGCCCAGCACTACCTATTTCACGATAGCTATTGAATCAAGGTCCCAAGTTCCCATCGGCTTCTGAACATCACTATTCGGCATGTTACCTGTGTCTTCCACTGTGATGATTGGCATAAAATACTTGTTGAAGGCCCCAGCTGTTTTTCCATTACCTACAACTAATTTCCTTTCCAAAGGAAGTGTTTTCTATTTGATATATTTACATAAGCTTTAAAAATCTTTCTTTATTTTGTGTGCTAGTTTACTATGAAAATTTCTTCATTGCTTGCTTCAAGGCTTGTAACTTTTCCACTATTCTTGACTGCTCTGTATGTAACAACTTTTAAATTGATGCATTTCTTTATTTCCTTAGTTATCCAGGACTGTCCTTGTTTTTAACTGAATGTACTTTTGAGTTCTGTGGATTGTCTTTTTGAAAGTCCTCCACATAGCTATTGTTGACTGGAAATGCAGGCTAACTTTTCCCTCAATCCATTATGGTCCTCTTTGTTTTGGCAGAAGACACAAATTTTGAACATTACTATTTCACCCTCCCATCTGTATTATAAATTCAACCTTGCTGCGATTATTCTTCCAAGAGGATACCTAACTATAAGTTTAATTTTACCTACCTCATTCCAGGACCAGATTTAAGATAACATGCTCCCTTGTAGGTTTTTACCATGCTGCTCAAGAAAATGAATGCAGATGCATTTTGTGAATTCCTCCTCCAAGCTGTCTGTGCTGTCTAGATAAGATCAAAGAATATACAGGTTGAAGTTCACTATGACTATTGCTATTCCATTCTTACATACGGCACTTGATTCTTTGTCTCTTGCCTGTGCACCATAATGTTATTATTTGGTGGCCATTTGACAATACCCACCTGTAATTTTTTTCCCCCTTAGTATTTCTTCTAATCGCTAACCATAGCATTTCAGCATTTTGCTCTTTGGAGCCCTGATCTCCCACCTATCTTGCTTTCTTCTTATCTACTCAAATTGCTTGATGACCATCGATATTTAATTCTCATTTAATGAGACCATAGTTGGAGTACTGTGTACAAAAATCTCCTTGCCCAGGAAAGAATATACAGTAAAAATCCCTATTATCTGCCACTCATGTCAGATGTACAAATTTTATGGTTGACTGAGACTCCCTCTTAAAATGTGTAATTAATACACCTGCATGAAGAACACACCATTTAAAAGACAAAGGCAGTACAAAACGGAAAGTAATTTGAAAATAATAAATATTGTCATATTTAATTCTGTAAAGTTCACTTTAATCAAGTAATCAGCATAACTTAAAAATTTTGAATTTGAACTCCGGTTTCTGGGGCTGTAATAATGTTAAGCTAGCCACTCCGCTAACTGTCCCTCCCCTGAGTTTACAGATAAAGTCTTACTGATTCAACTAATAATAACAAAGATATTGACTCTTTCTCAGCAGAGATAGGGAGACACTTTGGGAGAGTTGTCCCAGTAATGTGCGGTATCAACTGGCTCTTCATCCTGGTGCCCAGCCACATACTCGGTGCAACCCGACTCAACTCCACGCCAGTGTCCCAGTTAAACTCTCAGCACAGTCTGACTCATCTCCATGCCATTTGCCCTGTCAGGCCCTTGGTGCACCTTCCTCAAGCTGACAACCTGACTTGGCTCCACACGAGTGTCCCAGTCAGGCCCTCGGCGCAAACCAACTAATCTGTACCTCAGTGTTCTGGGCAGGCCCTCTGTGCACTTCCCTTGCAATGACCACCTGTCTCACCTCCACGGAAGTGTCATGGACAGGCCCTCGATGCATTTTCCTTTAAATTTGAACCCCATTTGTGAGCACTGTAACAGTGTTAACTGTGCCACAGTCATAATTAATGCTCTCCCCCAAGCTTAGAGATGAAGCCTTCCTAACGTACTTAATAATATACTTATAATATACTTATAAAGATGAAGACTCTTAGTGGGCAAGGATAGAGAGACACTTTGGGAAGGTTGCCCCAGCAGTGAGTGGCAGTGGACATTTCCACATATTTGGTGTTACCATTTTATTCAAATACAACTTTTTGGAAACTTTATTCAAACAGCTGCTCTGGGTGGATACAACTGGGGTGCTCGCTGGCTGAACGTTTGCTCCCAAGGAGTTATGTGTAACTTTGGAAAACTTTGGAAAACATATATTTTTATGATTTCGTACTTCTATTTACACTTTTTTTAAAACTTATTTATTTTTTCAAAAATACTATTTCCTCTTTTTTTTGCGGATTATTTGAGTTTTTGGTTGATTAAGTGCCAGATAATGGGGATTTTACTGTATTTGCTGAAGAGGGAGAACAAAAAAGTTTGCCAGACCTTGGAATGACTGCATAAAGAAAGTCCTGACTTTGCAAACCACCAGTCTCTGCATGAGAAACATTGTCTTCTGACAATTCTCCTAAGTTAAACATGATTCCACTACCAGCTAGATCTTCCCCTCTCCATCCCAATTTGTTTTTTTCTTGCAAAAAAAACTCCAAGACTTGTGAATCTATTCTTCCTTCTACCCCCTCAGGCACTTGCCTGCTGTAACTGTAGAAGTGCAAAACTTGTACTTAAATCTCTGCCCTCATCTCCATTCAGTGCAACAGATTTTCCAACTGAGGCAGAACTGTACATGGATGTCATTGAGTTCTGATACTATTGTTATGTAATAAAACTGGAATGTTATATGACATGAAATTGCCTTTATTCTGCAATAAAGCAGACAAAGATTCGCCATTAGTGATGCATGGCACCCTTGACAGAAAAAGAGAAGCAAATTAGTCCTCTTTGAGTCGCTTTGTGTCCATGGATTTGCCTTCAATGCTACTTCAGCCTCTGTAGCTGCACAAGGCTCCAGTTCCGTTCAAACCAAGGGTGCCCCAAGCCAAGATCCAAACCTTTAGCGCCCAGGGCCCTTCGGAACCCCTTCTTACCTTAGCACCCTCTTGAATTTTAATTCGAATACATGGTTCTCATGAGCCAGTCTCCTACAGCTCACAGCCTGCTGTGAGTTCTTTGATCTGAAGTCTCCAGCAGCCTGCAGCCTGTGTGGCTTCCTCACCTGCAAGTTGCCAACAGCTAGCCACCAATGTGTGTGTATGTCAGCTACAAAGCCATTTAATGGTCCAGCACATTTTCAACCTAATGTACTGTATTCCATGTATGCAATGTGGCCTTCTCTACAATAAGACCAAACTCAGATTGGATGACCATATTGCCAAACACTGACTCTGTGGTTCCTGCAGCCAACTATTGTAACACCCCCAACCATTCGTACAATGACATGTCTGTCCTCTACCTGAGCCATTGTCGGGGTGAGGCTAAATGTAAACCTGACGTACAATGTTTCTTATTCCTCTTGAACCATATTAAACCAAACACAATGAACAATGAATTTTCTAATTTTAAATAATCCTCTTCCCCCATCATTCCACTGTTTTCCTCTCTTCTGTTTCTACTTCTGTACTGAATTCTCCCACCCCCTCTTCCCCTTTCAATGTAAAACATTGTGAGTTATTCTGTAATGTACACTAATGTGATTTCAATTTTCAGTTTACAGATACTCTTTGGAAAATTTGATGATGTGCTGGAATCTGGAAACATGGTTTTAAGTTTCGGCCATGGTAAATATATTAAAAATGCCTTCATTAATTAATTTGAAGACTTTGAATGCTGTACAAAGTTATCGATACTAACTGATTCTTGTCCATTGCATCATTTCATTTCTAAGAGATTTACTTCATTTACATTAGTATTTAGTTGTCAACAAGGAGTACATTGGTGGTTTCTTCATGTGTTCTGTGGGTTTTTTGCTGTGTAATTGATTCAATTGATCCTTGGTTCTATTTAAATTACAGTTGCCTATGTCTCTTTAAAAGCTTCATATGTTCAATAGGATGTGTTCAGGTACATTCTTAAATGTGACTTAGCCCCTTTCACACTTGCAAGTGGTGCCAGGAATTAATAGCCAATCAGCCTAAAAAGGGTCTACTGTGGAACAAAAATCTTCTCACACCGGGGATAGTCTGCCTCAACCCAGAGTACAATTCCCAGCATCTGCAGATGCCAGCATTGCAATCAGCCAAGAGTAGAATGGGCAATTACATTCTGGGATAGAAATGACCCAAATTTTTGCATGAGTGGAGGAACATGAAAAAAAGATTAAAATGAAGGTATAAACTTTGCCATGGGAAAGTCTTAGCAGGAGGGAGATAGAGGAAATAAATAGCAATAGTGAACAATTTTTAAACAGTGTGGGAAAGTTGGTAGCAGTCTAGCGCACAATTTATAAAGACCATGGGGGATAAACGATAGCAGACCTGAATTCCCAGGATGGCGTGTGGCAGAGAAACCCCTCCTTGAGTGCTCCGTGCATGTAGCTGTGCATACAACCTTTTCTACCACACGACATTCTGGGAGGGCAGGTCCACCATTGCTTTTTCCCATGGTATTTATAAATTGTGTGTGAGAGCGTTACCATTGTACCCACGCTGTATAAATTGTACACAATAGTGCTACCAACTTTCCCATGCTGTTTAAAAATTGTCTGCTATTGCTATTTATTGCTAGCACTTTCCCACAGTCCCTTATAAAGGTTTATATAGATTGGCACAACAACAACAACAGGAGCTGAACAGCTGTACATAAAGCTTTATTATGTTATTATTTGGAATGGTTACTCTTGTTCAAATATTAGATCATAATATATTAATCAGGATTTAGGGCAGGTCCACCATCACTCAATGCATCATGACATCACCTATAGAAGGTAGAACAGTCCTAACCCTGGGGATGGCTCCTTGCAAGTGTGAATGCATGCAGTGTCCCAGTTAGGAGTGGTCAAGTGTGATCAGCAAAATCACTCTTCCTATCCCAGGACACTGAATGGCTGATTTAGTGGGACACAACTGTGAAAGGAGCTTTTGTTTATATTTCAATGAAACTAAGTTCTGCTTCATTTTGGATCATTTTCCAACACTTAATAAAGGTTCAAGTATAATAAACGTGCAGCAGCCACTTGTAGTTTCCAGCACTTTCTACAGGATCCCACCATCATACACATTTTTCCCTCTCATCCCCTCTTGGCCTTTTGTAGATACTGCTTCCTCCACGATTCCCTTGTGAGCTCATCCCTCCCCACCCATTGCACCCCTGGCACCTTCCCCTGTGCCCACAGGAGGTGCAACACTTGGACCAACATCTCCTCCCTCACCACAGTCCAGGCCACCAAACAGGACTTTCATGTGAAGCAACATTTCACTTGTACAACCAGATAACTTATCCTTTGTGGCATTCTCTACATCCAAGAGACTGATCGCAGACTGGGAGATTGCTTCGATCAGCACCTTTGCTTTGTTCACAACCACAGTGACCTCCCAGTGGCCATCCATTTCACTTCTGGTTCACACTCCTGTGCTCACATGTCTGTCCATGGCCTTGTGTACTGTCCCACCCTGACTACCCACAGATCAGAGGAACATCTTATTTTATGGCTGTGCACTCTCCAGCCATGTGATATGAACAATGACTTCACTTCTTTCCATTAAACCTGCTTGCCTTTTGTTCCCCCTCCTTCCCCCTTCTTATTCTTCCTGTTCTTTCACCCACACAGCCCAACTATCTTTCCCCCCCCCACCCACAATTGCTGCTGTCCCTTCCCTCCTTTCTCCACCTATCATCTCCTACCTTGCCACCCCCTGCTTCCCCCTTCCAACCCTTTTGTTCGGATGCGTTTTCTCATACTTTGATAAAGGGCTCAAGCCTGAAACATCAGTTATGTATATTTGCCTTTGCGACATAAAGGACATTGTTCGACCTGCTGAGCTTCTCCAGCATTTGTTTTGACTTGAACCATGGTCTCCAGAGAATTTTATGATTTACTATTAATCATATAGGTTTGTGATTTTTTTGACCAGGTACTGGAGAAATAGTCTCTGCTGCATAATTATAAGATGGGGTACACTGCAATCGCAATGCTATAGTGATCAAATGTCAATCAAGTGTGTTGCTTTATCTTGGTTGTCAAGCTTCTTGAGTGTTGAAGTAAATGGAGATTATCATAAACCTGCTATACATCTTGTGTAAAGTTTTGGAGAAGCAAGAGTGAGTTACCTGATCCAGGAAACTCGATCAAATTTGTTATAGGTGGAAGTGTAGTGGACTTTATGCTACAAGATCATCATAACTCCCTGGTCACTTGGTAGTAGCAGAGTTGTTGAATGTCCAGGTGGTTATTTTGTTGTTTATGGCCATTGCCAAGTTGAATGATGGATTTGTTCTGTGACTTGACATCACATTGATGCATGATCGATTACACAAAGTCCGAAGTTAATGGAACTGAAGGCTTTTATTTGCTAGAGATGGACAGCATCTCTTGAGTTGCTGGCTCACACTGACCTGGACTCAAACTGGGGGCAGGATTGTGGCATGGCAGCCTTTATGGGGGATAAAGGGGAGAAGTCACAAGCCGGCCAGTGAGAGCAGGGTTGAACATACAAGATCAAGGTATTTACATACACAAGTGGTTTCACCACACACATTATCGAGTATTGTTTTGGTCAAACATCTGTATTGTAGAGCGGGTTGCAGAACACAGGGTTTGGCATTTTTTTTTACACTGAAAGACATTTTTTTGAAAAATAAATTGCAGCACTTTTACATAGCCTTCCTGTGTTGTGGAGTTTGTTGGAGAGTGGACCCTCTAACAAGTATGGGATGACGTCACTGCAGGCATGCAATGTATGTCTGATGGCCAGTTTCTCGATCTGGACGTTGTAGTGACATCACAATCCTGCGTCCAAAGGATCCTTAAGAAAGAAGAGGAAATGGCACCAGAATTTCAGATGGTAGCTATTTTGTTTAGCTTTGAAAACTAACCATAATGTCCTGCACCTCCCACATGCCTTCAGAGAACATCACCAGGAATGTCATATTCATTACACTGCAGCCTCTCTGTAAAAAATGTATAATGATTTCAGTGGAAGAATGACGGGATGGAATTTGCATTTTTTTTAAAAATTCCGTCCTGACATTTTTACATTGCCACTAGAACAGAAATTTTCCTGAAATCTTTTGCTGTTCAGTGGCTGTGTAAAAGTGCTAATTGTTTGCTCTAGGGCAGGTACAACAAGTGAGACTGAATTATGTAAATAGTGGTAGTATTGATTGTGAGTGGGAGCTGAAGGCTTATTAATTACAACTCTCTTTGAAATGTATATTAATTAGATGAATTTGGAAAGAGGAAAAATTGCTGAGCTGTAATATGAAGATAGCAGTTTCTAAAAATCTGAAATGAAGAAAAATATTGAAATTATTTGGGGGAAGGTCAGATGATGCTGTAGGGGATAACACACGTGCTCCCAACTCCTGTGAGGTTTATTTTTTAAAAAAGTACTAATTTAACAGCTTTTTTAAAATATAAAATACTTTAAAGTTAATATGAGACACTCAGTTAACTTTTAAATATGTCACTGAGAAAGGAAAAACTTCTAAGCTGACTCCAACTACAAAGTCTGAAGAGAAGAAGAAAAAAGCTGAGCCTAGCTTGATTTTGAAGTACAGGTGAGGGACCATCTTCCGGAGTCCTCTTCACGATGAGTTGCAAAGAAGGCGCCGGAGGAAATACTAAAAGTGCTTCGTGCATGCATGAGAAGTAATGCAGTAGAATACCAGGCTAAGGAAAAAATTCAGAAAGATTTAACGAGACAGTACGTCATCTCAACCTCAGAGCATGAAGGAGACACCAGCCCAGTGTAAGAAGCATTGGAAATATATGAAAGTAAACAAGATGCATCAAGCTTAGAAGATACAGATTGAATGAGAGAAAAAAGATGATCAAGAAGGAAATAAGTTAAGATTGAAGCCAAAATTGATGGATTTCAAATTTAAATTATTTCCAAACTCAATTTCAAGTTGTTATCTATAAATGAAGTCTTAGAAGAATTGAAACTATTTCAAGAAGAATTAACAGTTGAAAATGCTTTGAAAATGATGACTAATTTTACACAGAGTGGATAAGTTGGAAAACAAAGTTTAAAAGAGTTCATAAAGATGTGCAACATGTTGAAGAAAGATCTAATATATGCGAAGATTCGATGATTGGTTTAATGTCGATGCATGAAAAATTGATGGATAAAGTTCACGTTATGGAGAATTATAGTAGAAGAAATAATGATAAAATAGTGGGACTATTTGAAGTTAAAAAAAGGAGAGGATGTGGTTTGTTTGTTTCAAGAATGGATGCTGAAGGTATTTGGAGAAAAACATTTTCAAGATAAATTTTAATTGAGAGAGCCCACAGAGCTTTAAGACCAAAGCCAACTCTGATGCAGAGGCCCCGATCTACCCTGGTTAGGTTTTTGAATTATCAGGATAGAGAGAGGCTTCTGCGTTTAGCTATGAGAAGGGTGAAGGAACATGGTCCTTTGAACTATGAAGGAGACAACATTTTCTTTTATCCAGATCTGTCAAGCTTTGTTAAAGAGGAAAAAATAACTTAATCCTTATTTTTTTTTAAACAAAGTTCTATTTGATAAGGGTTATAGATTTGTGTTGTGTTATCCTCCCACTTTGAAAATTTTTGTACCAGGTCAGCAGAATGTTTTCTTTACTAATTTTGTTCAAGCTGAAGATTATGCTCAAAATTTACCTGAAGTGCACTCAGTAGAAGGTACTGATTTGTTACAAAGAATGATGTATTGATTTCCGTTTTCTTCTTGCTGGTCTTATTTTTTTTTAATTACTTTTCTCTTTTTTTAAGAGAATTGAAATGATATTGTTTTCTTTTTTTAATAGATGGAATTGATAATTCGCTTAATTAAGTCTTATTCCCATGCGGGTCAGGAGATGTGATGGGTTGATTTCAGGCATTTACATGTGTTTTCGTGGTATTTCCATGACCCGTAAAATGGAGGGAGGTCGTGCTCACTTATTGGGTTGGGTCTTTGGTCTCTCAATATGTTTTTTAATTGGATTGCAGATGGTAATACTCAAAACTAAATTATCTTATGGGAATTCTTCCTGGATGGGAGGGAGAAAAAAGGATTTCAAAAATAAAGAAGCATGAATAAGACAATTAAGATTATAAGTTTTAATATTAATGGGAAGATAAAAAGAAAGAAAATATTGTCATATATAAAGAAATTAGTGGTGGATATAGCATTTTTTTAAAAAAGAAACTTATTTGACTGAAAAGAACATTAAAAAATTGAAAAGAGATTTGGTGGTGTTATGGGCCCAGAGGATCACAAAACCCAGCAGCAATAGAAATTCACCAAGACAAATGGTTACTTTAACAGAAGTTGCTTTTAATTATCTTTAAACATGAAAACAGGATCAAATTTTAACTTATTACTATTAACTTAACCACCTTCTAGTTCTAAGCACGCGTGTGGAGGTAATGTGTGTGTAAGTTCAGAAAAGTTCTTTGATTCACAGTCCAATCTCACTTCTCACTCATCCAAGTTCATTGGTATCAGGCATTTTTATACTGTGCACAGAATTTAACATTTATGAATTTCACCAGGGTTTCGTGCTTGAAAGGTAAATGGTTACTAATCAGGAAGGTTCTTGTCAGCTTTCAGAGAGAGATTTGTTGCTTGTTGGATTAATTCCTTCCAATTAGCCACATCCGTGTCTTGCTGAAGAAACTTGCCCCATCAAGGTTTTCCCGATGATATCCTCTTTCTTTCAGGTTACCACAGAGTTCCTTTTCTGTTTCCCTTATTTCAAGTGAAACATTATACAGCCAGCCATCTCCTCTTGTATAGACCACAAAGGCTTTTAACAAGCTGAAGTAAGCACTCATAACCAGTCTTCAAAAATGCACTGGACCCAATCCTCAGAGTTTGTTCATCTATTGCTTTCCAAAAACAATAATCTACTTTCTCTATAGGCATTCTTCAAAACTTTTGCAAAGGCACTTGGAGCCTGGACTGTTTGGCTTGAACCAAGCTCTTGCATTTTAAATGAGATCTGTTTTGAAGTGTTTGCATCTGTGTGTGACCTAACTAAAAACCCCACAATCTATCTTACAAAACATATCTAAAATATAACATTATTTGTCACAGTAGATCAAATAATCTTTTCTTCATTTAATTCTAAAGCTAGGGGAGTCGCAATTTTGTTTAGGAAAAATTTACCAATTAAAGTTCACTTGGAAAAATTTACCAATTAAAGTTCACAATGTTGCTCAAGACCCTGCAGGTAAGTATTTTATGCTAAATTGTCAAATATTTTATGAAATGTGGATTTTATTAAATATTTAAGCACCAAATTTAGATGATGAAATGTTTATACAAGATACTTTTTTTTTAATTTGGCAGATGCAAATTTAAATATTTTAATAAGAGTTTATTTTAATTTTTATTGATATCCTTTATGAGATAGATCTTCAAAAATAATTAAGTCTAAAGCTGCTAAAACTATGCTACATTTAATGAAGGATTTAAATTTAGTGGATATGGAGGAAAAATCATCCGAGAGTAAGGGATTATTCATTTTATTCTAATAGATTTGATTCATATTCTAGAATTGATTTATTTCTACTTTCACTTCAAAATCGATTAAGAGTTCTGAATATTGATTAAAAAGCAAGAATAATTTCCCATTATTAATGGAATTGGAATTTGCTGGAAAAACAGCAGTCTATAGATAGATAGATATTAAATTCTATGCTATTGAAAAGGAAAGAATTTTTTTGATTTATTTTTAAGACAACATATTAAACTATTTTGTGATATTAATTTACAATTGATGGACAATACGTTTGTTATTTTGGATGCATTAAAACCAAATTTGAGAGGACAAATAATAAATTTTACTTTGAAAATTAAAAAGGAATATATGAGAGAAAGATAAATTAGAAAAAGTAACTCTTGGAAAAAATCAAAAATTACCAATGGAAGACAAACGTAGATATTTAAAAAAAATAAAAGTTACAATATAATACATTGTCGACTTAGAGAACAGAAAAAAAATGATCCTTAGATCTAAATACAAATATGAATTGGGTGAGAGATCTCAAAAAGTTTTAGCTTTGCAATTAAAAGCAGAACAAGGTTCAAGAACAATTGATGCAATACAACAAGATAATAAGAAGATGACATTTAAACCTCAATAAATAAATAAAACTTTTAGAGAATTCTTTGAAACATTATATACTTTAGAATTATTACATGATGATACTAATATAGATAATTATTTTTCACAAATAATACTGCCTTGATTAACTGAACAAGATAAAGATCATTTGGATAGAGCATTTACTGAACAAGAAGTTAAAGAAGCACTTGATATTTACAGACTAACAAATCTCCAGGAGAGGATGGATTTCCTGTGGAATTTTATAAAGAATTTAAAGACTTAATTTCTTTACTTATGCAAGTAATCAAACAAGCTTTCAGTGTACATGCTCTTCCAGAAACTCTTTCAACAGCTATAATTACAGTTATTCTTAAAAAAGATATAGATCCATTAAAACCAGTTTTATATATAGACCTATTTCATTGTTAAATGTTGACAATAAAATTCTAGCAAAGATATTAGCAAATAGAATAAATAATTGTTTCCCTGAATTAATAAATATACATTAAACTGGTTTTGTTTAAAACTTCTGAAAATATATTAAGATTATTAAGTATAGTTCATTTTGCACAGAAAAGAGGAGAATTAAGTGTAGTACTTTCATTGGATGTGGAAAACGCTTTTGATCGATTAGAATGGGATTTTTAATTTCAAGTTTTAGGTAAATTTGGTTTTGGGTTTAAATATGTAAATTGGATTAACGCATTTTATAAAAGTCCAAAAGCTAAGAACTAATAACTAATGGGCAAACATCTTAAGCATTTAGTTTGACTTTGTCAAGTAGACAAGGTTGTCCTTTATCTCCTGCTTTGTTTGCATTGGCTATAGAACCTCGCACAAATGATTCGTGTAGATCAACAGTTAAAAGGTTTTTTTGGTAAATCAAATTGAACATAAGATTAGTCTGTTTGCGGATGATAGATTGGTGTATTTGACTCAACCACAATTATCATTACCAAGACTTTATAAGCAGCTGATAGATTTGGGAAAAATTTTTGGTTATAAAATAAATTGGGATAAAAGTGAAGTTATGGAATTAGTCCAGGGCGATTATTCACAATGTCAAAAAGATATTCAATTTAAATGGACTAACACTAGTATTAAGTATTTAGGAATATGTAGAGATAATTTAAAAAAATTAAAATTATTTTTAAAATTAAATTATATTCCGTTACTTCAAGTAAATGAGGATTTGAAAAGATGGACAAGTTTACCTATGACTTGGAAGAGTAAATTGTATTAAGATTAATATATTTCCAAGAATTTAATACTTGTTTCAGACTTTTCCAATTTCTATACCACAAATTTTTTTTTTTGGGAATTAAATAAACCAGTTAGAAAATTTATTTGGAAAGGTAAAATGGTGAGAATATCGATAGAAAAATTAACTGGAAATATGAACAAGGTGGGTTACAACTTCCTAATTTTAAGAATTATTATAAAGCAGCACAATTAAGGTTTCTTGCTTCCATGTTTGAAAATATTAAACCATCTTGGGTGGAAATTAAATGAGATAAAATTAGAGAGGATGTAGCCAAATAATTTATTTATAAATGGGAACCAAGGTTAATGACTGTTGACAGAGATGCCTCATTATTAAAACATTTGATTAAAATTCAGAAGATTAAACTAGAAAATGATGGAAGCTCTCTGTCACCAAAAATGCCATTAGTTAATCCTCATAACTTTTTCTAAAGATAATCCTGTAAGTATATGGTATAGTAAATGAATTTGTAAAATAGGAGATTGTTATGAGGGTAGTAGATTGATGTCATTTGATCAATTGAGAATTAGATATAACATTCCACGTAATGCTCTGTTTTATTATTTTCAATTGAGAGCTTATGGAAGAGAAAAACTAGGACTGGAAATGGTTTTGAAGGACAAAAATTAGAACAATTGATTACTGACAGAATTGTCAAGAAGTTTATTTCATTAGCATATGTGAAATGACAAGAGAAAACACCTAAATTAAGTTTATTTAGGTCAAAGGAAAGATGGGAACACGATTTAAATATATCAATAGAGCAACAAATTTGGCAAATCTATGTAAAGATGCTATGTCCAATGCAATTAATATAAGATCTAGATTACTTCAGTATAATTTTTTTACATTAATTATTACCCCTTGAATAAATGGAAATATTATATATCAGTACATGTTTCAGATGTGGTGAAGATACTGGAACTTTTCTTCATTCTACATCATCTTGTTTAAAAGTTAAACCTTTTTGGATTTCAGTAAGTAAATTTTTGTAACAGGTGACAGGTGTTGTTTTTCCATTGAATCCTGAGTTGTTTTTGATGAGGAATTTGAAAAATATAACTCCAACAAACTGATTGAGTCTGATTTTGACTCTGTAGCTGATCATTTCTAATAACTGTTCCTTCCAGATTCCCAGATTCTGCTTCGCATCCTTTTTATAAAACATGTAAATTGCATCCATGGCTGAATATTTTGGATCATTCTTCACTATGGAAGACATTAGTAACATTCTTAAGGCTCTCTGGGAAGAGAAATGAGTGCAGTCAAGATCACGAAAGAGAAGGTACTTGAAAACTAAATGATGTAAGGGTAGATAAGACTCCCAGATTGGTTGGAATGCACTCTTGGTTTCTGAAGGTGATAGCTGTAGAGATTTTGGAGGTGTTGGTAATGATCTTCCAGGAATCAATGGATTCTGGCATGGTTCTGGTGGACTGGAGGATAGCAGATGTCACTCAGCTGTTTAAGAAGAGAGGAAGGCAGCAGAAAGGAAATTGTAGACTGATAAGCCTGATGTCAGTGGTTGGGAAGTTGTTGGAGTCAATTGTCAAGGATGAGGTTACAGAATACTTGGAGGTGCAAGAAAAGATAGGCCCAAGTCAGCATGGTTTCCTCAAACCTATTGCAATTTTTTTTGAAGGAAACTAGCTGGGAAGAGCACTGGTTGATTGGCTGAAAACAGAGAGTGCGAGTGAAGGGATCCTATTATGGTTGGCTATCAGTTACCAGTGGTGTTCTGCAGGGGTTGGTGTTGGGTCCCTTTTTACATTTTATATATATATAATTTGGATTATGGAATAGATGGCTTTTTAGCTAAATTTGCAGATGATTCTAAAATATCTGTGGTGCTGAGAAAAGGGAAAGGCTGCAAGAGACTTGGATAGGTTAGGAGAATGGGTGAAGAGGTGGCAGATAAAATGCAATGTTGGAAAGTGTACAAGAAATGGACAGACAGACTATTATTTCGACAAGGAGAAAAATCAAAATTTTGAGGTGCGAAAGGACTTGCTCACGCAGGATACCCTAATTGAAAATCAGTGGTGAAGAAGGTGAAAGCAATGTTGGCATTCATTTCTGAATTTCATACAATGTAATGTTGAGACTCTACAAAGCACTGGTGAAACTTCACTTGAGGCCCTTTTTAAAGTGAAAATTAGCAACTTGTAAAGACAGGCTTCCTCTGCCTTTGAGACACTCCACTTACCTGCATAAAAGGTCCAAAGATAGAAAGTCGCTGCACCTCCTGCATATAAGGATTGCTGCTAAAAGTGACTCCAGATAGGAAGGTACAATACAACTCTGATTATCCAAAGTGGTTGGGACTGGGCCCATTTTGGATTAACATTTTTTTTTTTGTAGAATTGTTTAAAATACAGCCCGATAGCAACAGCAAATCACTTGTAACATTGTTTATACAACAACAATTAAAATAAAATTTAATTCTCACCAAAAAGTTGCTGGCCACTGCCAATCACCTACACTTCCCCACTGAGAACCCGTCCATGCCTGGGAGCCCCAGGGTTCTGCTCCTGCCTGAGAGCTTGAGGTTCCCACAGCTTCCAGTGCTGGGGGCCCAACATCACTGGTCAATTTTGCTCTGAAAAAGTTTTGGATGAATGAGAATTCCATATATCCTCGTTTATTTGATATTTTTATTTAAAAATTGGCTAACTAAGGATTTTGGAGAATCCTATTTCAGGTAATCTGAGTTGTACTATAAGATGATTGACGTCGCGCTGACAGACCCGTTGCCCCACTGCGTTGTCACAAAGCAGCTGGTGGAGCTGTAAGGATGGACTCCCTTACTCTGCTGCACTCCCTCATGCCACCCTGCTTCCTCACACCTATCCACTTTTGATGGTGCTGTCAAGAAGTGGATGATGGGACTGTCAGGCAGTAGGATGGTGAGATTGGTATGGGAGAGATGGGACAAAAGGAAGGGGCAGGGAGAGAGGGGCATGGAGGAGGAAGGGAGTGGGGTGTCGTAGCTGTGTAGCGGTGGGACTGTTGCAGGGTGACCACTGTGGGCGACATAAAAGTGCAATCTGCCTTTTCAGTCCTCAGCATAAATGGTAAATCTGCCTCTTTTTTTTGGAAACGCGAGCAGGCGATAATTGGCTTTTGTGCATTAAAAACCCCTTTGGAATACTGTGTACAGCTTTGGGCACCTTATTTGAGAAAAAGACTTGCTGACGTTGGAGAGGGTTCAGAAAATTATAAGAATGATGCCAGGAATGAAAGGATTGACCTGTCAGTTATTGGTCTGTACTGGAGACATTTTGAATACTGAAAGACCTGTACAGAATAGATGCAGCAAGGTTGTTTCCCATTGTAGGGGAGTAAGGACAAGAGGGCACAACTTCAGAATAAAAGGGAGTCGATTTGAAACCGAAATGCAGGAAAAAATTCTTTAGTCAGAGGGTCACAAGTCTGTGGAACATTGCTGTGAAAGAGAGGTTATAGGGTGTATTTAATGCAGAGATTGACTGGTATTCTAATTGTTAGGGTATCAAGGGTTACAGGGAGAAGGCCGGGGAGTGGGGTTGAGTGGGAGGATGGATCAGCTCATGACAGAATGGTGGAGCAGACTTGATGGGCCAATGGACCTACTTCTGCTCCGAGATCTTGTGATGTCAATTAATGGATCCAAACACCTCCCTTTGATTTTGACAACTATTTCCTTTTTATTTCCTTTTTATTGCATGCATTGAAAAATTTAATTAGTTAATTTCATCAGTTTTAACAAAGTTGTTTTTGACAGGATAGAGCGCTGAGCTTATCAGCATATTGAAAACATAATTCCAATGAATTGTTGACTCAAAAAAAGAAAACTTGGGTCCAAACGGAAGAATGAATTCCGTCGTGACAGAGGAGTTGACAACTACCAGGAGGAATAGTTTAAAGAACTTAATGATAGTTCTGTACTTTATTTGACATATTTGGTCTTTATCTGGCAAGAATCCAGATCTGGAGCCACTGGTAAGATATCAGAAAGATCAAATCCAAAATGAAAAAGAACAAGGCTGCAGAAGAAAATGATAGCCATATTGAAATTCAAAAAGAGAGCAATAAAGTTTTGTCTTCAAATCCACAATCTCATCATCTTCATCTGGGAAGAAGATGCATGTACTGAACTCAGATAAGTCATCACGAAAAAGATAATTTTGACTGTGGTATCTACAAATTGATCTTTCCACTCTGCATTAGACACAGTTGTTTCCATGGTCTTCCTTAACCAGTACTTCTCAGTGTCCAAAGTGCTGCTGTTTGAATTGCACTGTGGATTCTTTCCATGAAAATGCACACTGGATGAGATCTTGACTGCATGAGGTTGCTCAAGTCACTTGACCTTGTTGTCAAGCTGTGCTGGTCTTATGCAGTTTCTCGTGTATTCTCTGGTAACAGTATAGCAGCTATACTATAGCGACTTAAGACAAATTAGTCATCATGCTTGTGTTTCTGAGATGGCACACATTCTTCCAATTTGTTATACCTGTACTCGCTTCTATCATGGTCTTATAAAATCTGAGTTTATGCAATGATAAGTCCCAGTTGTGGGCATTAAACTCATTATTGGTGGTGGCATACTTGGGTATCTTTGTAGTGGCATGCCTGTTTGTTGCTGTCATTTCATGCATTGTTTTGCACTTCCAGTTCTAACAGCCTTTCTGAAGTATATTTCTATACAAAATTGGCTTGAAGTATTTAATCAAGCATCCCTCAGTGGAAGTCAATTTGGTGAGCTCCATGTGTAAATGATGATATTGTGGAACAATAACTGAGACACTGATATGCATGTACTCACCTGAAAAGTTCAGTGTCTTTGTCACTCGGCCTCTATTTCTGCTTATGTATTTGCTAGAGATTCTGAATTCTATTGACTTTTAACACTTAGCTCAAATGGCTTTTCATTACGATGCACATGTGCAGTTCATCCATAAGTATACTGGTAAAACTCAAATCCAATAAATGCACCAAAGAACTCTATCACAATTACAGGAAAAAATCTCATTATCTGGCATCTTGTTCGCTCATTAATGTGCAATGTGAGTTTGGAGTCCAAAATTGTTTGATTACCAGTTTTAATTTGGTGTGTATTAGACCTGTCAGAATTCCAATTAATTCCACAAATTAATTGTTCCAAAGAGTTAAATAAGTGTTTCCTTGCAGTTAATTATTATAATTGTACAACTTTACAAGTGTGACTATCCCTGGATTTATTTGATTGCATGTTCTTGCATGTCCGACCAATACTCTCCCACATTTATTTTTGTCAGCTCAAATGAGGCAGAAACTTGCTCAGGCACTGACCGATAACAGGAAATATCTGTTAGCTCAGCATCTCCTTTCTGCACTTCTGCTGAAGCCTGATTCAATAACCCATGAAACATGCTTTAATTTTTTTTTTGCTTGATCAAATTTAGTTGGTGTACTTTGCATCTGTTCATCACCACACTGAGTTTGCCACACTCTGCCTCTTTCTTTGATGAAGGGCTGAAGCCCAAAACGTCAGTTTTGTATTATTGCTTTTGCTATCTAAAGGACACTGTTTGACCAGTTAAGTTTCTCCAGCATTGTGTTTTTTACTTCAACCACGGTGTCGACAGATTTTTGTGTTTTACATCTGTCTCTTTCATAGTTTCTCCTTTACAAAAGAACATTCAGATGCCTGTCTGCTTTTTGTTCATACCTTGATGAAGGATGCAGGCCCGAACTGATAGTCATGTATCTAGCCTTGCTATATCAAGATCTCTGTGTGACTTACTTCGTTTCTCCAGCACTTTTTTTGAAATTACAAAAGAACAATGTGGCATTTATCCCATTGAGATACTCTAATGCACCATTTTATCTTTGTTGAAATTTCTTTGTATTGTGTTGATCCAAAATGATATTCCTTTTTACTGGTATCAACTGAGTGGAATGCTGGCAGCAGGTTAAATACAACATCATCTCATCCAGTTCTGCACATGAGATCCCATTTGTTTCATCCAGCACCCTGAAAATATTTGTTCTGATGGGGTCTGGCAAAATGCCTTTACTTGTTCTTCAAGGCAAGAACAGAAAGAATATTTAAGAAGCATCCAGACAAGTGCTTCAATGAGCAAGGCATATTGAGTAATCATTTTGGACTGAAACAAGCCCTTCATCCCATCCTTTCCATACCAACCCTTCTGAGCTACTACCATTTACCTATGCTTGCCCCATATTCTTCTAACCTTTCCTCATCCATGTACCTGTCCAAATGACTTTGAAATGTTGTAATTGTACCTGCCTCAACGTCTTTATGTGAAAGCTTGTTTCATTTACGCACCCACCTGTGTGGAAATAAGTCGCCTCTCAAATCCCTTAAAATCTTTCCCACCCTCACTTTAAACCTGTACCTGTAGTTTTGGAATCTCCCACTGGGGGGAAGACTTGCCTCGCCATGTAACTCAAGTCCTCCAATTGATGTGACTTTTTTTGCACCCTTTTTCAGGTTCATGACATCCTTCCAATAACAAGGCAACGAGAACTGCACACACATTTAGAATTATAGCCCGACCAGCCATCAACATTTTGTGCAGCTGTACCATGATGTCTCAACTCCTGACCAATGGAGACAAGTGTGCTAAATTTCTTCACCACTTTCAGGGTGTAGCGTGAATAAAACCTCTCATGACTGGAGGAAGAACAAACATTTTTATTAGATATAACTAAGGGTAAAGTTCAACAGTAGCCTTCAAAAGGGTTCTGGGATTAGGTGGGAAACCAGGGTTATTTATGGGCAAATGGGAGCAGAGCCAGGAGGCAGGGCCAGCCATCAGCACAACACCTTACCAGTGAATCCCAGTTCACTGCATTCACTCCTTCCTGTAGAATTTAGGGTCTGTGAATGATGACAGAGAACATGGATTCAGAAATGTGGTTAAAAAATATACATAGTTATTTACTAATTTACAAATTTAAGTGGTCCAGGGGTCTGGACATTCTGGTGGAGTGCCTTAGCACCGGGTGGGGTGGAGGGGGGGGGCCTTGGACTCCTTGGATCTCCTAGTCCCCTTGTGAGGGAGGAGAGGCGGGCTGGGTCACCGGCTCTATGATCGAGAAAGGTGCATTTTCTTCCTGAACCAGATCCCCTGAGGCTGTGAGAATGAGCTCCGTGGCTCGCAGGGGACCTGAGACAAAGCACCCTCTTCCGGCGGGTGCCAGGTCCCTGATGGAGATGGTGTCCCTGCCATTCGGGTACTCCATGTAGGCAGACGTGGAATTGGCGTGGAGCAGTTTCACCCTTTCCACCAGTGGGTTGGTCTTCTCTTCATTTGCTTCCTAAGAAGGATTGGACCAAGAGTTGTGAGCCATACTGTGAGTGCAGTTCCCGATGCCAACCTTCCTTTTAAAGTGAATAGGAGCTCGTGAAGAGAAGCTTTGGTCGCGGTACATTGTAGTGACTGGATGGAGTGGAACGCCATGGGGAGGACATCCTGCCAGCGTGAGTCTGGAAGGCCTTTTGACTTCAGGGCCAGTCTGACAGCCTTCTAGAATGTAGCATTCTCCTTTTCAACCTGCCCATTCCCCCGGGGGTTGTAGCTAGTAGTCCTGCTGGATGAGATGCCCCTCACCAGCAGGTACTGACTCACCTTGTCACTCATAAAGGATGAGCCCCAGTCGCTATGAATATAGCTGGGATACCCAGACAGAGTGAAAATGGAGTCTAGGGCCTTCATAACTGATGAGGTGGACGTGTCTGGGCACGGAATGAGGAATGGGAAATGGGAGTATTCGTTAATAACAGAGAGAAAGAAGGTGTTCCCATTCATGGAGGGGAGGGGTCCCTGAAAATCGACACTGAGCCATTCGAAGGGCCAGGAATGCTTGATTAGGTGCGCCTTTGTGGGGCGTAAAAGTGCAGATTGTGTGCCTTGACAAAATGAGCCAATGCGGGTGCTCATTATGCATAGACCGCAGTTGTGTAGCTACAACCCCCGGGGGAATGGACAGGTTGAAAAGGAAAATGCTACGGTCTAGAAGGCTGTAAATCTGGCCCTGAAGTCAAAAGGCCTTCCAGACTCTCACTGGCAGGATGTCTTCCCCATGGCGTTCCACTCCATCCAGTCACTACAATGTACGCACTGGTGTGTGTAGAGGCACAGCTTCCTCTGGATAAGGCATCTGGAGAGTCATTAAGGGCTCCTGGCAGATAGGCAATGTCATAATTGTTGGTGGAGTCCTCGATCCTCCACCTAGCAATATTTTCATTCTTGATTTTGATTCTCTTGACATTATTGAACATGAATGTGACTGAGCACTGGTCAGTGAGGAGCATAAATCTTCTACCAGCCAGGTAATGTCTCCAAAGCCTTACGGCTTCTACAATGGCTTGTCTGATGGATTCTGGAGCTCATGACCTTGTAATGTCTGTGTGGAAAAAAATGCAACCAGCCTGCCTGCCTGGTTGAGGGTAGTGGCCAGGGCTACGTCCAAAGCATCGCTTTCTACTTGGAAATGTACATTATCGTCCACCGCGTCCATGGCGGCTTTC